>NC_048435.1:856248-1188515 GCF_004353265.1 Vitis riparia | reverse complement strand
TTTCAAACCCTAAATGAGAGATAAAACTAAAAGCACGTATATTTCTTAAGATCATCCATGAATAGCAATTGAACATCTAATTTTTACAATTCGTCTGCTATATCAAGGAATTCAATGATTTTGTCCTACACTATTTGATCATTTCCTTGATGAAATTTCAAGATATAATTTCTTTTCATGCTACTATGAGTCTCTTATATTAAGGGATACCCTGATTTGGTATCTCCCACACTATTCAAATTCTCCTTGCATAGCACATGCCCGCTTTTGGGCTATGTATTGTAAACAACATATCCTTGTCAATATGGGCAAACAACATGTGACACCAATCTTCCCTGTTCTGCATTAGATGGAATTGGCGACAAGATCCCAGCACAAGATCCATAAAAAAAAAAAAAAAAAATGCATAAGAATGCAACCACCCCCTCCAGAAAAATGAGAGAGAAATGATGTTCCGGTACCAAGCAGATCCTAAGAGTTTGGGACCTAGAAACAAGACAAACAAGCCATTCCCACAAAACCTCAAGTCTCTAACGTTCAGAAGCTATGGCTACTCAAATTACACAACAATGAAAACAACCCCATCAGTAATATTAAACAACATGAAGCAGAGAAAGATTCGATGAAATAAAGGAGATCTACGGGACAATTAACCGAAATACGAAAAACCCATTAACAAACTCGATTGAAACGCCCAGTACCGCAGCGAATCAGCAAATACGGAAAGCAAAAGCAGCAATGCAGACAACAAGCAGATCTACCACTTTATACAACTAAATTTAAACTGTTTGTTTGTTTGTTTTTTCTCTTGACTCCACCACGAAACAACAAACCAAAGCACCTCCCCTCGAAACCATCGAAACAAAAAACGAACCCAACCGAAATCAAACGCCAAGAAACTCAGAAACGAACAGGAATCGGAATCAAATGAAAGCCGAAACAAGACACCAGATCTGGGATCAGACTCGAGTATATTCAGAGATTCAAAACAAGGAATTGAGGAAAAGTACCTGTAGGGGTGGGGGTGGGCGAGGGGTAAGTGGAGGATTATAAAAAAGGGCAAAGAAATGCGACAGGAATGGAGAGAAAAAGAAGGTACTTATAGAGAGAGACGGGTGAGCACAGCTACTACTGCACCCACCAATACCGAGAGGCAGAAGAAGGCTGGGGTGAGATGATCACGTGGCGCAAGTTAGTTAGCTCACGATCCATTCATTATAATTTGCAACACCAAATCTATACCCCACGATTCCAGTGTTAGTTTAGAGGGGAAGGAAGAAAAAGTAGAGAGAGAAAGTATTGGTCGCTGGTGGGGGTAGGTGGAGGGAGGGTGGCTTGACCCTGAAGAATGAAAATTGGAAATTTTTGGAGAAAGTATAAAAAAATCCTTTAAAGATAATTGTCACCTGCAAATGAAAATGCCTTTGAATGCATAGAAAATTCAGATATTGCCAACATTTTTCTAAATTTACCCAAAAATAAAAACAAAAACAAACCAGGGAAAACGCAATTTTCCTTTGGCAATTGAACGTGGGGCAAAAGCCATGTTTAGCGATCAAAAAATTACCTTTTATCTTTTATTCTTAAAATAAATAAAAAAACAATATTTTCGTAAAACATCTAAAAGATGTTTTTTATTATTTTTTAAAAACTATTTTATAAGACAATTATACAAATTCCTGAAATAATTAAAAATAAATGATTGAATATAAAAATTATTTTTAAAAGTATTAAAAACATTTTAGGTTTCAAATATATTTTTATTTTACAAAATATTAAAAAATTATTTTCTAAAACTCTTTTTGAAAACAATTACCAAACATGATCATAGCATTTTTTTTCATTGTTTTCTAAAATAGCTCTCAACAAAATGATAGTAAAGAATATTTTTTTACCTTTTAGAAACAAAATTTTATTTAAAAACCCAAATATAAAAAAAAAAATCAAAAATAATATGTTTCTAAAACAAGTTCTTAAAAATGAAATTTGTTAAACATGTTTTTTTTTTACTTAAAATTTGTTATTAAGAATAAACAATTTTCCATTAGTCTTAAATTTTTAGAATTAAAATATAATAAATATGAGACAATAAATCAATGTAGCATAAATGTTTGAAGTATTTTTTAATGTAAGTATCTTATCTCAAAATGTTTTTCAAAAAACACCATAAGTGATTTTTCAAATTTTTAAATTTAAAAAAAAATTCAATATTTAAAAGTATTTCACCGTGATTTCATAAAACGATTCTAATATTTTTAATGTTTAAATAATAATAAAAATTAAGTATTAAAATAAGTTAAAAACACTTTGTATAATCACCATCAAAATGACTTTTAATTTTTTTTCAATGACACTTTTTAGGCTAAAAAGGGCTTGTCATTTCAAACAAACTCTTATAAATTATAAATATTTGATTGGAAGGTATAATATAATCCTTAAATAAAATTCAAAAAATTAAGAGTGCTTTTGTGATTATTTTTACTCCAAATATTTTTAGTATAAATATTTTTCTTGGAAAATATTTTTGGGAAAATCAACGATCAAGTGCTTCCGTAGAAAATACTATAACTAATTTTTTAATAATATGATTTTTAAAATTTTTAAAAGCATTTTCTAAATTTTACCAAACATCCTAAGATTTTTTAAAAACCAAAAACTTCTCCTCTAATCATTATCAAAAAAACTTTGAATGGTATACAAACTAGGGGAAGGAAAATAAAAGAAGACAAAATGACTGTAGGATGCTTTTATAGAAAAATCCCAATTTTGGGGCATCTAATTTATAACAAAATTTAAAATTGTGTACCCCAAACTTTACCTATTTTAGAAAAACATTAAGTCATTATCCATTTCTCTTTGTTTTGATCTTAGAGTTAATAATAAACATCTCAGCAATTTATTATTTGATATTTGAAATAAATAGATAAAATAATTGATTTTATGATCCCAAATTCGAGTATATTTTGAATAAATATCTTAATATTGTATATTGAGTCAATTCAAGTAAAGGTTCAATCTCATATTATTAAAAAAAAAATAGAATTTAAAAATGAATAAATAAATAAAAAGGAAAAAAAAAAGTGAAAGGTGTTGATGTTAAACTAATTAGAGTTCGATTCGTCTAGCCTCACCAAAGTCAAGCGAACTTGTTCCCTACTTTGTGTCTTTTAAAAGATTTGTCAAGCAGTACTAGAGTTAGATAGACATATTACCTGTACAATAGAATGTTCGGACGAGTGATCTGGGCACGCCCCTCCGAAACTTAAGTCATATAAAAGTAGTCTTAACTATTTGTAAGAGAAAGTAAGTCTATGTGCACATACTTTATTTGTGTTTTTTTGAGGGTTTATATAAAGCTTGTGATACCACTACTATAGTATTGATCAAACACTCTAACCTTCTTCTATTTATAACAAGATTTAAAATTGTGCACCCCAAACAAGTTATTACCTATTTTAGAAAAACATTAAGTCATTATTCATTTCTGTTTGTTTGGATGTTATAATTAATTATAAATATCTCTGTAATTTATTATTTGATAGTTGAAATAAATAAATAAAATAATTGATTTTATGATCCCAAATTCACTATAATATTAAAGAGTATATTTTGAATAAATATCTTAATAGGGTATATTGAGTCAATTCAAGTCAAGGTTTAGTCTCATGTTATTAAAAAAATAGAATTTATTTTTTAGGAAAAAGGAAAAAGAGAAAGGGTCGTCAATAATGGGTGATTGTGACGTTATATTTTCTAGGTGAATAAATTAAATTATTTATGGGTCAATGATTATTACAAATAAAAATGATGTAACATTTTATTACCATTTTTTTTTTCAATCATAAAATGGTTTCCCCGAGATTCAAATTTATTGTAAATGGTACATAGGATTTAAAAAAAATGATAGTTTGTTTTTTTTTTTTTTTTTTTTTATATTGCTTTAAAAAAAATAATTATATAAATACATACAATGATTAAAAATAAAATACTAAATAATAAAAAGAATTAAAACATATTTAAAAATATTAAAAACATTTTAGGTTTCAAACATATTTTTATTCTATAAAGCATTATAAAATAATTTTCAAAAAACTATTTTTCATTACTGTTTTTTAAAATAGTTATCAAATATACCCTTGATTTGTATTTTTAAAAATAAATATCATAAATCATTATTATGAATATTTTATAAAAATTAATTATTATTCTAATTTTACTATCTTAGTCTGCATTTAAAAGTATTTTTGTTCAAAGTAATTTTAGTAGAGATGTTTTTTTATGAAGTGTTTTTAAGTGATTTAGTAAAAGCTTCTAACGTTTTTAATACTTGAAATTTTGTATATTTAAATAAAAGAAACTAAAAAACTATTAACACTTTGTAAATCTAATGTCAAATGTATTTAAATGTTTATTTAGAAAATATTATAAGTGATTTTAAAAAAAAAATTAAATTGTTTTTAAAATTTTATCAAATGCCTAATATTTTATCAAAAAAAAATTTAAAAATTATTGTGAAAGGCACTTTTAAACTTAAAACAAAAAAACAAAAACAAAAACAAATTAATGATTTTTTAATGAGTGTATTTAATTTTTCAATATTTATGGAAATGGCACTAATTTTGCTGATCTAGACGTGGTTGAATAGGGGCGTTAGCTTCCCAAAATTCTTATTCCTTATTTTTTGCTATTAAATTTTAAAAATAAAAAATAAAAACAATTTATTATATATTATTTTCAAAACTTCAATTATAAAAACAAAAATTTTAACAATAAAAAATAATAAAATAATTAGTAAATTATATAAAATAAATAAATAAAAGACACCTAATTTTTTTTTTTTAAAAAAAAAGAATAGCCACGAGGTATAAACATTGGCAAATTATGATATATTAAAACATTTTGTTTATTTATTTATTTGGAAAGACAAAGAGTTTGGGGTGGTGCCATTGTTGAACGGGTCATTGCAGTCTAGGGCAGTCCATCATCCCAGCCTCTCTCAACTACCCATAATGAGAAATACGTTGTTAAATTATACACTTTATCTATTTTATAGTAGTATATGATTGAAATTCAAAAAAAGGGGCTAACTCCAATGGGCTAAAACCTCCCTCAAGAGGACACGAAATGATTTCATTTTGGCAGACTTAGGAAGCTGTCAAATTCCCAAGTCAATATTCACCTGTGATGAAGGAAAGTGACAGGAAGTTTTAAGGGTTATTTTTTAAAAGTAAAAATTTATTTAATTATCTGAAAACTTAAAGATATGTTTGGTTATAGAAAATTTAAAAGAAAATACAAAATATATATATATATATCTAAAAGAAAAATAAAAAAATAAAAAATAAATTAAAAATTCACAAATTATTATTTTTATTATTTCAACTCATTTTATTTATTTTAACTCATCAATATAAAAATTAAATAATTTAAAAATATATAAAATTTTAATTAATTTTAATTATATTAATTTGTTACAGGATAACCAAGAAAAAATAATTTTTTTTTATATTTTTTTCTTTCTTTATTATTTTTCGGAACCAAACGTAACCTGTGTGGGTTGAATTCCCGCTACCTATTATATTTTTAGCAAAATCTATGGGGCATTGGTCCGCCGTTGTGCTGCTCAGTGCTCACACGTTATCCACAATTGACTAATGATGTAATTTCACTTGGTTCATGGTGTCTAAAGAATCGCTCCCCAATTTCCACTTTCCCACTTCGAAGGCAACGTTGATAGGACGACAAGGGCTAAAAGAGTCAAAAAGGGCAAAAATATATATTCATTTATTTATGAAAAAATATATAAAAATAATTAAATTGTCAAACAAATTGTATTTAAAGGAGTTCATTGTCATACGTGGAACCCACGTAACCACAAACGCTTGCTTCAAAACTGATGAAATGATTGTGACTCATCGTTGCATGTGACACATACCCACTTGAGAATCACGGTTCATTTTATTTTATTTTATTTTATTTTTCTTTTCTGAATTCAACCCACAAATACAATATTGAAAAGAATGTGTTAATGGCAAGGCACTTGTTATTTTCTCCGATTTTTGTCTTAAATAATATTTTTTACTTTTATTATTGATAAAAATATTTTTTAAATATAATTTTCTAATATAAAAGTCTAACTCCATACCAACATAATTACTTCTACTTCAAAGCCACAAATCAAATATAATATTAAAAAGATAATTTTGTCATTTTCAATCAAATTTTTTATGTCTTCTTTTACCCCTATCATAGTGAAAATTATTTCTGGAATCCAAATCATCTCACATGTTTAATTATTGATCACGTTAATGGTTATGATGGGGCAACGGTTTATATTATATAATAAAAAATAAAATAAAAATAATTATTATGGGCCTCGTCCATATATAAATTAATTTCTCATCCAATATTAAATAGATAAAAAACTATTCAAACAACGTTTATATTCATTGTACAAGTAATAAATGTTCTTAACTATTAGACATGAGTGATCATTAATGTAAATATCTAATTTTAAAGCTCAAACTATTATTCATAAAGTCAATTATGAATCAAATTAAAACATTAAAGAAATACATGAAATATTAAAACTTTATCAAAATAAAAAGCTATCAATACCAAATTCGGATATAAGTCTCATAAAAAGTTATTATATATTTGTTCTGGACTAATATTTAAGTTTCGGGAGGGACTTGAAAAAATAATTCGAACACACCTTATTATAGGTATACTCATTGTTCGCTTTGAAGAAACTAACTAAAAAAGATATTGTTGATTGTACACCAAACATTATCACATGTATTAATGTAAAAGATTTGTTTGATTGAAAAAATATTATTTTTTTTCATGTTCTCGTTAAGGGAAAATATGATACATAGTTAGACCGTTATTGTCATTTAAATATATTTGATAAATTATTTATAATTTAATTAAAAATAAATAAAGCTATGCTTTGTTTCAAAAAATTTAATAAAAAGAAAAAAATGTAAAAAAAAAAAATTAAAGTCAATAAATCATTTTTATGTGCGTTTCAAATTCATTTCATTTACATTACCTTTTTAATAAAAAGATAAAATAATTTGAAAATATATAAATTTTTAAATAATTTTAATTAAATTTGATTTTTTATATTTTTACGGAAAAAAAAACTTTTTTTTAACAATTTTTTTTTTCTTAATATTTTTTGGAACCAAACATAAGCTTTATAATTATTTTAAAAATTATTTTTAGAAATAATAAAAGGTTCTCTAATACATGAAAGTCTAAAAATGAAAACGCTTCTTTATTGTAAAAAACAAAGCAGATGTTTTCCATATTTGTAAGTTACAAGCCGCCCTTGAGTGTCACGTGTGTCAAAGGTTGCCAATTGAGGAGTGAAGACACATGTGATGATTAATGCCAAAAGAAGAAGGGTATTTTGGTCAACTCAAAGCATTCCACCTAGCTTTTAATTAGTTTCATGTCCAAGTATTGGGTTGTTCTATGGTACCCACTCTTCATTTTGGGGTACCTACCCACATTTGACCCCAATAAAAATATGACATGTGTAAAGTACATATCATTAAAAAATTTATAAAAACTTATCAAATCGGTAAAAATGACTTGTTAGTGAAAAATAATCACATGTATTTCATATATATCTAAATATTACAACTTTTTTATAATTTATTATTAAATATCAAATATAATTTGTTATTTAATACATTACCTAACTCTATCTAAAAAAAGAAAATCTTACCTACTACTCTTATACTCTCATTATTCATATATAAAAAAAAAGATAATAATTTAATATGAAAATTAAATAATTTCAACTACCAAATTACAAAATATGTAAGATGTATTTTGATGAATCAAATTTCAATATCAAGTTCAAAACTTTTTGAGAGAGAAAATTTAAAATTTGTATTATATGAAGAAGATGAAGGATTTCAGGTGATTACAAGTGTCAAATGTAATATTTGATATTTTTTTATCCAAATATAATTGTTGTAGGAAGAAATGTGATGTTAAATAACGATTTTAAAATTTTTTATGAGTTTATTATAAAATTTTGTTATCAAATTGTTATTAAAATTTTTATATAATTTTTTTTTTTTTGTTCATAGATTAAATTTGAAGATGAAGCTTTATATGTCTTGAAGGATGTCAAGTGATTACAAGTGTTAAAAGGTAACATTTGATTTTTTTTTTTTTTTTCCATTTACATATAACTATTGTAGGTAGAAATGTCATGTTAAATGACATTTAAATATGTAATGATTTATAATATCTAGATTTTTTAATTTTTTTCTGAGTTATTTTTAATCAAATTGAGAGCATTTAGTAATTTGTTATGAAATTGTCATCAATATTTTGTAAAAGAGGGTATGAACTCTTTAAGAGAGAGTACGAACTTTTTAAGAGAGGGTACGAACTTTTTAAGATTATGTACGAATTTTCTAAAAGATGGTACGAACTTTCTAAGAGAGGATAATAAGCCCTTTTTTCCCTGCAGACCGAGAATCCCTAAAAAGGCTCCAGTTCTAGTTTACTCTACCACTCTCAATCCTCGCAGGTACTAATCTAATCATGTTATCATTTTTTTTTTCAATACCCGTTTGATTGGTAGGAAATATCGGGAAATTTTCCAAAAAATCGGTAAAAATATTGTCTTTCTCATAAATATCGCCGAAATTTTCGACATTTCAATCACTACCATATGACATAAGATGAGTGAAGTACATGTTATGGGAGAGTAGGTAGAGTTGCCTGCAGGAGGAGATTGGTTTCGGATCCACCAAAGCCCGCCTAATTCTTTTCTTGCTGATTTTTCCTCTCTCTGATTTCTCCTTCAAAATCCCCACTCAGCCCACTCTCTCTGTAAATATTAATTTCACCCGAAAATTCCATCTCCACACCCTCAAATTTCTGAAGCTTAACTCTCTAAAATCCGGAAAAAGTTGTAATGTTCATCAAACTAATAGCTCACCTCTTCGAAAATAGGCGTCAAGTGTAATACCCATCAGACAAATTTTTGTCTTTAAACAAGATTAAGCAAGATAGAAGCGGGAAATCAGGTGACCGACAACCTACTTTTATTTTTTTTATATATTTTTAAATTTTTTTAAAATACATAAACCAATTGGACGGTCCGGATTGAACTTGTTTTTTGGATAGGTACCGAAGTGGTACTGTAGAATTTTCCCCAAGTATTTGTTAATTCTCCCATACACACGCGTCAGAAAGAGAAATACTAGAGGCTATTTATGGAAATTCGTTTGAAAATCCACTTTTTTTTTTGGTTTATTACTTTATAATTTTTATTAACTTGAAATGATTTATTGGTTAAATAATAATATATATATATTTTTTAATAAAAAGTAAAAGTCCTTTTGTCAACATTTTAAAAAATAAGTCTCAAAAGGTATAAAAATAATTCTCAACTTTTTTTGTGAATTAATTTGTGTTTATAAATTTAAATGTGAAAAATAATTTTCTTTACTTATTCTCTGTAAAGGGATTATACACTTATTTATAAATTTAAAAAAAATTCAAAATATTCTTCATTTTTTAAATTTGTTTTAAAAAAATTCACAAAAAAATGAATATACCTTAAAATTATTTTAAAACCTCGTTTTGATAACAAATTTTGGAAAAAAAAAAAAAGACAAATTGTTTTCCATAAAAAGTTTAAAATGTATTTTCTATAGAAAACTATTTTTTAAGAATGGTGATGAAATATATCTTAACAATTTTTTACTTCTATTATATTTTTAAAAAATAAAATAAAATAAAAGTGCCTCTTGACAATGTCTTTTTATTATAAGTATTTTTAAAAAAAGTGTTTTTAAGAGAATTACTTATTAAGTATTTATCTAAAAACCATTGTAAGTATGACTTTTTAGATTTTTAAATGTATTTTTTAAATTTGGTTAAAAACCTAATTTAAAAAAATTAAATTAAAAACGTTTTCTAAAGTCATTGTTCAACAAACTTTAATTGTGTGTGATAGTAATTTTAGAAAGTGTTTATAATTTTTTTAATACTTTCATTTTTTAAGTCTTAAAAAATTTAGAAATATTTCCTAAAATCATTACTAAATACACTTTATAAAAACCCATTCGACAATGATTTTAAAAAGCGTTTTTAATATTTAAAAATTTTGATCATTAAAAATGTTAGAAAGACTAAGACTCCGTTTGATAGTAATTATAAAAAACATTTTTTATATTTATAATACTTAACAATTTTTATCATGCAAATGTTAAAAATATTAAAAACAATATATAAAATTACTCTCAAACATTTCTTAAAATAATCATCTAACATACTTTAAGTCAAATATCCACAAAAACTTTTTTTAAACTTAAAAAAAAAAAAAAAGTTTCTAATTACCCAAAAGTCAATCTACATATAAGTAAAACTACATGTCCAATATATTACTTGAAAAGACGTCTTATTATATTAATAAAAAAAGGTGTCTTTTATTTTAAATATTGAAAGAAAAAAAAAATCTAAAAGGCCCACAACATTTTATACTTATTTAACCATACCATTTAGAAGGTCATTTTCATCTCCTTGGTTCAAACACAACTCAAATTTTCCACAATGATCAAGAAAAATAAAACTTCAATTAATGGAAGCCAAAGAGCTGGCCCAAAAATTATGGTCCATACAATAAAAAAAAAGTAAACGAGTATGATTTAGGTGGTGTTTGTTTTTTTGACTTTTTGTTGAAAGTAATTTAATTTTAAAATTTAAATTATTTGTTTTTTTAAATTTTTATAACTTATTATAAACTTTTTAATAAATAGGAAAAACTAAAATATGTAATTTTTTTCTAAATAAAAAAATAACATATTAGTTTTTTTTATTTTTTAATATTTAATAAAAATAAAATGCTACAAAAATAAATAACATAATATTTAACATTATTAAGTATTAAGCTTCAAGTAAAAAAACAAACACTTTAGTGGTGTTTCCCAAGT
Organism: Vitis riparia; assembly: GCF_004353265.1. Lineage (NCBI taxonomy): Eukaryota > Viridiplantae > Streptophyta > Magnoliopsida > Vitales > Vitaceae > Vitis > Vitis riparia. Next base: position 1,177,545 of record NC_048435.1, on the reverse strand, counting down.
TCACCGAGCTCACACATGTAGACTAAGTGCAGGCTTCAGCCACCCGGGTTGACTGAGCCATGTGACGATTGGACTCGGTATTTTATTTTTTAATGTGATGTTTTGGAGCCGCCTGTGGGAGGGTGGGGATATTTGAGAAAGGAATATTGTAATTCACGGTGACGTGCATATAAATTATATCTCTCTTGTATCAACGTATGCGATCAATTTTTCAGTTTTTTAATCGTAGGTTTGATGGTCATGTGGGAATTGGACGTTTTAAAGCTTCTCTGTTTGGTTTTGGTAGGGTCTACAATTTACGCAACCGAGGGCTCAATCTTGGTAGGTGTTCTACCCTCTTTGAAAAGTGGGAGGTTGGTAGAAGAATGGGACTCCCTTATCCGATGCATGCATGGGTGGGATGCTTGGTTTGACGGATCCTGATAGTCATGTTGATCAAGGGTAATGAATAAGAGAGAACAATCAAATAAAAATAATGCAAGATGGAATAAAATTTTAGATGTTATTTGGATTTTGGTCTGCTCAAATCTTAAGAGTGTTTATAATGCATTGATTTAATTGATTTGGATGATTTGATCATACCTATTGTTTAAGGACTCGTGTTGTTTCATACTCGCTCGATGAATGATAATTTGATAATTTGACTTGATGACTAACATAGTCTTGTAAGAGATTGGTAGTTCATAGACATCGAGTTTGAATCATGAATTCCGTTTTAACTTTTGTTTGTCGGTATCATATGTCATTTTAGTTAAATTTATTTATTTTTAAATTATTTGTTCCTAATATGAGAATTTGACTTGATGACTAACATAGTCTTGTAAAGGATTGGTAGTTCATAGACATCAAGATTGAATTATGAATCCCGTTTTAACTTTTGTTTTTTCGGTACCATATGTCATTTTGGTTAAATTCAATTTTTTTTAAAAAAATTATTTGTTCCTAAATTTTTAAACACATTAAATTAAATTTTTAAAATTATTTTTATTTTATATATCTATGATAAGTAAACTTCTATCTTTGTTTTATATTTGTTCAAAAAATAAAAGATTTCAAATTAAATTTTATTTTAGGGATGCAAAACATCCAATGCCACCTTGGCTTAGTTAAAAACTTAAATCACAAAATTTTATTTTTCCTTTTCTTTTTAAAATGTATGTAACTGCTTTATAAGCAATTAATAATATTAATTGGCTTTTTTTTGGGATAATTACCCAATAGGGTGGGTTGGATGGGATAATTACTAGGAAGGTTCACTCATCTCAAAGATTTTTAGAGGACAATTTTATCCTTACATATGTTTTCTATATTATTTAAAAATAATTTTGAGACTATCAATGATGTGGGGTTCATACATAATGATAAATAAATTTGAGACTGTCAATGATGTGGGGTCCATACATGATAATAAGTACAGGTAATCAATAATACATTTCTCAAGTCTGAAAAATTTGCCATTTTTTTTTTTAAAAAATTGAGATATTTTAAAGAACCTTGTAAAAAAAATAATTTTTAATATCTCATAAATAAAAATCATATCATAAGGTTATTATATAATTTTATATATGAAACATATAATTAAAAACTTTATTATTATAATAAAATGAATAATTATTTTTTACGAGCACTCATCAATTGAATAATATATGAATATTTAATTGATTAACACACAACTATTAAATGAAATATCTCACAATTATTCATTGGGTAATATAGCACGTGAAAAAATTAAACAAAAATAAATTAAATTATGTTGTAATATATTGTAACGATAGCGTATTTGTATTATAAGTATAATGAATTTATGTTGTACCTATATTTTATTAATATTCAACATATCAAATGTATTAACATCATTCACTCGATGCATTGAGAAAAAAAAATTATACATGAAAATTAAGAAAAAAAAAACACTATGTAAAGGGAAAAAAAAATCATATGAATTTTTAAAAATTATTATATTATAAAAAATAAAAAAAATGATTAAACATTAATCTAAATGAAAAATTAAACATTTTATCTTCCTTGAATTTAATATAAAAACATACTTTATCAATTTAAAATTAATATATTGTGAAACCAAGGTTTTGTTAATCTTGATTTTAATGATAACAAAACAAGGTTTAAAACTAATGATTATATTTCAAGTGTGATTAGGCAATACGATTTCCAAAGTAGCAATCATAAAGACAAATCAAGTCAATGAGAAATCATGAAGAAGAAGACCACTTCAAAGAGAAGTGCTTTTCAAGACCCAAGTTTCATTAGATCTCTTTGTAAGGTTGTTGGTGTACTAGGATTTTCATGCATTACATTCTTTACTTATGCACCAAAATCATCTAATAGTTATTTTGTTTTAAATATCTTAAGGATTGAATGATTTCGTGTTTTTAACTAAAACTTTGTGTTAAACGTTTTTTAAACTTGTTTTAAAAAGGTTTTAAGTTGAAAAATATGGTTGTTGAACCAAAAGATGGCTCAACCGGTTGAGGAACTGGTCGACCAGTTGTGCTTGTTTGGTCGACCACCGGTCGAGGGAGGCCCAAAAGTTTCTCTCTCTCCCAGTGACCTTCTCTTCCCGATTGAGGTAATTCTCTTCCCAGTCGAGGTCCGGTTGAGGCCCAATGGTCACCTGCTAAGCATTTAATGCTAACGGCTAGTCAACCGATCGATTCCTATCTCGACCGGTCGAACCCCCAAACGGCTAGTTTGGATTTTCTCTTTTATAAAAAGGCTCTAATTTTCATTGTTTAAAAAGCTTAACCTTCCCAAACCTTTCTTGATTATATTTGAGCATTGGAATAGTGTTTTTGAGTGCACCATTATTATAAAACTTGCATATCTTTTGTGCACATTTCAATCCTAATTTTCTTATATCATTTGAGCTTAAAGTTCTTGTGCTAGGATTTTTGTGAGATCATTTTATTTGTAAACATTTGAGAGGAAGTTTCTCAAGAGTGTGGTATCTCTTGAGAAGTGTAAAGGGTGCTTGGAGCCAAAAGTCCAAGAGGATGAATTGGAACCATAATCCAATTGTATTGCTTGAAGACTTGGTTTGGAAGCCTTGAATTAGTGAAACTTCAAGCTCGGGATTGAAGTTAGAGAAAAGTGGATGTAGGCCGGGTTGCGCCGAACCACTATAAACTCTTGTGTTTGCATTCTCTATTCCTTTCTCTTTAATTTATATGCAATTGTCATTATATTGCTTATTATATACTTGCATATAATTGTCTCTTACATTCACTTAGTTTTAAATTAGCAAAAAGAGACCATCACCCTATTCACCCCCCTATAGGGTGATTACCATAGGTTGGATTAGCCTAATATTTCTAACATATATATATATATGAAAAAAATCATCATATAATTATAAAACTTATTTTTTTTTCTTAATAAAATTAAAAATTAGAATAAAAATAAAAAAATGTGGAAAAAAACAAGAAATGATATTTTGAAAATGTTTTTACAAGTATTTTTATTTTAAATGATAAATTTAAATAACAAATTATACTATCATTATATATAATAATTGTAATGGTTAAACCCAAAATTTTGATTTAAATTTTCAATGTCAATAATTATAATAAATGTGAAGTTCATGTATCATAAATGTCTTGACAAATTAAGTGAAGTACTTTGAATTTTAAAAGTTTTAATTAATACTTTTGTTGAGCGGGGGGTGGTTTCATTAATCGGGATGAGTTGAAGTACTGTGTGATATCATGTGCATGGACAGATGAAGTAAAATGGAAACCTGCTCAGCATCATATCATTGATTGTTTGGTTGCAACTTGCAAGAGATGAATGCCATGAGGAAATTAATGGCCAAAGGAATTAGTTCAAAATTCCACGCATTTCATTTTCATCCACAGATTCAAGCTCAGACCCACTCTGATTGATGTTTGATGTCTGAGCATTTTCAGCTCAGACTTTCAGTAGTGTCTACTTTCCTTTTAATTTTTTTTTTCAATAAAATTTAGTAGAAAGCTTTTACAAATTTTATTAATTAAAAAATTACAATAATCTTCTTGAAATTTAAAAATGTATTTTTAAAATATAGAAATCAAATTTATAATTGTTAAAAACTATTTTTGTAAAAGCACTTATCAAAACAAAGCTTATACATCATCCATGTTACATTGATTAGGTAGTTTCATTGATATAAGCTTCGAACTGTTTTAGATTAGTGGTCATCCGACCCAGGCCAAAATGTGAAGCACGTGCGGAAATGTAGGAAATGTCGCTGCCATTATAAATTCTAACTCCGGTCTTTGGAGGTGGGTGGGCTTTGCCTTGGGGCAATTATTATTCTCTACAGTGAAGATACCTTTTGGCATATATCATAATTATAATATAAAACATTTTATGATGAAAGAGTTTTAGTGTTTGAAAATTATTTTTTTGGTCAACCCTCGAACTGGTTTCAAATTTTAATTTTTTTTAGCATACTAAATAAAAGAAAGTTAATCCATATTATGGATAAGCTTTGCTAAGAGTATAATATGCATATTGAGCGCAAATCCTGTGATATTAAAGCTTGGTTTGAGGGCAAATTTATGGTTCAACCCCCTCTTTGCAATTTGTATTAAATAAAAAAAATTTAAAACAGTTTTCAATATAATTTTTGAATTCAGAAACAAGTTTTATAAACTTTTAACCAAAATGAAGAAAATTTAAGAACAATTTTTTTAAAAGGAAAAGTGAGATTTGATTCACTAATATGGAAATATATGGAAAAAACCAAAAATTTTAAATTAATATTACCTTCATATATTTAAAAATAATTTAAGACACAAACACTTTTTAATGAATTATCCAATTATTCTCAAAAATGTCATTTTATTTGCCATGTGATTTAAATCGATTGACAACTAGACCTCTCCATACGAATGTTTCCATTCCTTTTAACTATTATTATTATTTTATTATTTGAGATTTTTTTCTCTATAAACAAACCCCTTGTACAATTCTTATTTTAGTTTCCTAAAAGTTTTGAAAATATTATGTAAAAAAAAATCCTATTTAAATAGGATTAATATATTTTTTTATTTTCTAAAATTTTAAGAGGAAATATTGTCAAACAAATCTTATTTAATTATAATTACCAATTCAAAAGTAATTAGGTTGTTTATTAAATAATAAATAATAAAATTAATAATATATAATTATTTTAATTATGATTAATTTATTTAATATAAAATATTATTTATTTATTTTTATACCATATATCAAAGTACAACAAGGAAAACATTTTATATCTAAAAAACTCTTACAACAAATTCTATTATCTATTATATTAAACAATTATTAATATTATATAATAAATATAAATTTATTATTGGTTTATTTATTACTAGACATATGAATTTATTTTTAACTTATTAATACTATAATATATTTTTTTTTAAATTCTTACTTTATAATATTTATAGAGAAAAAAAATCCCAAATAATAAAATATTAAAATAAAATAATGATAATAATAATAATAATAATAATAATAATAATAATAATAAAATATCTAAAATAAAGAGAAACATCTATATGGACAAGTCTAGTTGTCAATTAATTTGTATGATATAATAGGTAAAGAGGTATTTATGAGAATAATTAGATAACTCATTAAAAAATATATATATTTCAAATTATTTTTAAATAGATGAAGATAATACTAATTTTAAAATTTTGAGATTTTTTTTCATATATTTTAATATCAATGAATCAAATCCCACTTTTTTTTTTTTTTTAAAGTGTTTATTTTTATTTATTTTTATTCTTTATAGATTATTCTATGTAATAATTAAAAATATAAAAATATTTTAAATTTTCTTGCATTATACATGAATCAATAATAGCTACACGAAAAATAATTAAAATAACCGCTTTTCATGTTTGAGTTATCAAATAAAATTTTATTCTAAAAAATAATTAAAAACTATTTTTAACAGCTGTTATGGAAATGTCTCCTAGAGACTCCAACCCATCCTATGTAACGGGCTTAGCAAAATATTCCTTAGCAGAAGACTGGGCTTGCATTTGAAAATCCAGAAATCAGCATAAACTGAAAGCGTAGTCGGATGAAATTCCACGTGAATTGAGCCCCACAATGGTCCATCACTCACGTGAACCCGAGCTAAAGTTCTGTAGATGGTGATTCCCATGTTCAGTACCACATCGATTTGTGACAGGGACGGGAAAATGAATAGCGATATATAAGGAGAACCCAGGTACACTGGAAGGCATGTGGGCCACCGGCCCACATGATATTAAATTAATTTTTATTGGGCTACGTTCATGTACTATAGCTCGCTACCGTGGGCCTCAACCGTCGCCCCTGCTTTGCACTACTGAAAGGGCCTGGCGCATCCCTCTGAGCATATACGGTCGCAAAAATTTTATTAGAAAGTTTAAATTCGTCTTACATTTCAATAACACAGTTTGTTACATCCGGGAGGTAATGAGAGAGGGGTCATAAGACTTGACGGTTCCAACTAAAGCAAGTGCCTCTGTGACTGCTTAATATTGATTGTAATGACCTGTTCACTTTGGACTCCAAAAGACTTCAATCGCGTCTACGGTTAAGATGGGTCTACACATATATACTATCAGGATTTTTTTTTCCTATCCAATATGTGATATCACAATCCCCACAATCCGATTTAGGATATTACATTGATAATTCAAGAAACTTGAAGACTGACCTTGTGAGCATATCCAACGTAAGCAACCCCAACAATTAAAGCTTGAGCCAATCAAGGTGAATAGTGCATCAGTGTTTCATCCTTTGAGTTCCCTGAAAAAAGAGATGATTAGAATAGGAAAGTGATATAATGCAAGAAGAGAGCAAAATGAAATATGGAAGGAGCAGGATAAAGAAGTACTGGGCACGGATGTTGTCTGGAAAAGCCCCTCTTTCTTCAACCCATCAACTGTGTGAGCATTAGTGCCACCGGCCAATTGGAGAAAACCTACGGGGAAAAGAAGATGTAAACCGGGCGAATCATACAAACTTAACATGCATTCTCAATAAACATGGCGATCCTCTACACAAACCATGAGGTCTATCTTTTTGCAGCAGCCAGACGAACTGCAAATGCAATCGTTTCCCTGGTGGCACCTCAACCAATGTCTCCACTCATTGGGCGGCCATCCAACTGTGGGTTTTGTAGATTATATTGTGTACATATATGGGATCATTAAAACTGAATTTAATTTCTATGATGATATCATTTGAATCCAACAAGTTATATTATGATTGAAAGCTTGAAGCAACATGGGCTCAACTGCCATAAGTTGTAGCAATCCAACTGCAGTTCCATGATAGAGTACATTGTGTTCATTGAAGATATTGTGGAATCCCCGATATCAGGTAAGCTAACCTGGACCAAGAAAGGATCATAGTGTCCAAGAAACTCGATATGGGCTGATCCATAATTAATGGCTTAATGATAACTATATGATCATTCAATTACATATTTCAACAATAGGGAAAGGTTCCATACTTACTGCTACCAGCCTCAGATACCTAATTGCATCTCCCAAACGATTTCAAAGTTCTCTAAAGAAAGCACTCTGCCTAAATACAAAAATGTGTGACCAAAAGATTCAAGCAGGGTAAGATGTGGATTAATTTCAAGAACATAAAGGCATCTTCCATCGTATTTTACTGGGGATACCTTCCACTTGTATGTATCTCTACAGCGTCAACGTTGTCTCCCTTAAGAAGTTCAGCTGTGGCAGTTGCATTTCTTACATATGTAACCACACCTATATCAACTCAACCAAATATTATCCAACTAATTCCAAAAGCAACAAGAGCAGGAAAATATATGAATTCAATGTAGCCACGTGCACCTTAGACAGAAGAAGGGAATAAGAAAGGAGAAGTGAAGAAAATAGCAGAACAGAAGTGAACACAACTCACTTATTTTATCATATGGGCAAACAGGAAAGCACCGGCCACAGCCATAGCAGCATTTGGTTATAACTCCACCCTGCATACCAGTATCAACTTTGATATTGAACATGGGAAACAATGAATGGTGTTTGGAAGATTAATAAAATAAACCACACAAAAAGACCTTCAATGCTCCAGGTGATCTTGTACTGTGGGGAAGTTCTACTGTTGATTTCCCTTCCACCAGTGAAATTGCATTAGCAGGACAAACCACCTCACATGGCCTTGAACAGTCTGGAGGACAGTCTGCTGGATCAAATTCTGATAAAGTAATACTCAAAGTTAGCTCAGAACAAAGCAAACAACTCATATGGGAGATGATCAAATGCTAAAGGACATGTTACCACATTTCTATAAGATAAGTTCATAACATATTTCATATGGTTCCTGGCTAGATTAGGGCAACTAAGCATTATAAACTGTTCTCAATTTTGCATTCAACCACAATCCGACAGAAATCCAAAAGAAGCCACAACAATATGCATTGTAATATCTCATATCAGATATGAAAAAATGTTTCTAACACTATATATGTCATGTTGATGCATTTTAAAATTGTAAGGGCATCTTGGGTACATAGTAGATAATACTTATGATTGGGAGCAAGTCATTATAAATTGTATTAGAATTGATTCTCAATCCCGATGTGGGACTTATAGATCATTACAAATGGTACCAGATCGTTATAAACTATGAGAATGGGTCGTTATCATGAGTTGATTGTGATATCCCACGGCAGACAACTTTTAAAAATGTGTCAAACCCTTGGGCAGTGGACAATATTTACACATTTGGGGGTACATGGTTACATGTATAATTCCGATACAAGTAAGAGAATTTGTCTGAGAGATGGTACTGGCAATGTACTGCATGAATTCAATTTACAATGCTGATTGCAAGCAAATTATACTGTTTTATCAATATCTAGTAAAGAAGGAATGGGGGCATTTACCGGCTTTGCGAAAATGAAGATCTTCATTATCGTTAACACTGATCATTACCCAAGGTCTTCGAAACGGCACAATCTCTCTAGCCGCCTCAATTCCTTCATTCACAGCGCTCACTACCGAAGCGTCCGCAGCACAGTCAATGCAATCAACTGTAACCATTCATCCAAAACAAATAATTCAAGAGTGTAAACTTGAAGAGTGTAAACTTGTTTACAAGTTGTTCACCTCCTGCAAGAGTGTAAACTTGAGAGAGATTTCTGATATCAACCACATCTTTGAGAGAGAAATAGAGATGTTAGTTTGGGAGAAAAGGGAATAAGAAGAGTGGGTGTTTTTGCTATTGGGGTTTTAGACCTTTCTCGTACCTCGAAGCTGGCACCACATATAAGCTTAACCCAGTTCCCCTTTTGGAGAGATTCGTGTGGGGAGGAGAAAATTGAAGGAACTGTGAGGGTTTTTGTGAGGTTTTTGATTTTTTGCAGACATTTGTTGTTGCTAGAATTCACCTTCACTGTAATGAAAACCACAGACAGATAAGAGACAGAGAGAGCAGAGGAGAGGAAAATGAAGTTACGGGGAAGTCACCTTGTAGCTGTTGGTTGAGTGAAGCTTTGAAGCAGAAGCTTAAAGCCATAACAGACAAGAAGCCCAAGAAGAGAGGATTATCCTATTAGGCAGGACTTACCCTCACAGGCTCACTCAACTCACATGTTTTTAAAAAACAGAAAAATAATTTTTAAGAATTGTTTTTAAAAACTATTTTATAACATTTTATAAAGCCCAAGTTTAGTTTCGATATTGAAATGTCATTAATCTATTTTTATATTTTTAAATATTTTTTAAAAATAATATTTATTTGAAATCGTTTTACTTTAATCATTTTTCATATTTATATAATCATATTTTAACATTGCTATGAGAAAACATGTCAAAATAATTAAAACATATTCTAAAAATATTATATTTTTATATTTTTAAAAATAAAAATATGTGTTCCAATTTTTAATTATCAAACATATTAAAATTCAGGATCTTTTGTTCTTAGAGTTCATTGAGAAAAAATTGCAAATCATCGACAAGTTAAACATACTAATTTTTTTAACTAATTATACAATTAATCATTATAAAGTTTTTATTATTATAATAAATTTTAATATTTTAAAATATGTGAAATTACTTTCTTTTTTTTTCTTTCAAATTACTAGTTTTTAACCGCGTTAAGTTATTTAACAAAAACAAATTACCTAACACTTAAATTAAAAAATTAATAATAAACAAATAAACTTAAATTTAAAAATATTAATAACATTTAAAGTTATTGAGATTTAAATCAAATTTAGGTCAATTTTTTTTCCTTCTCTTTCACCCTAAAAAAAAATGAAATCAAAGATATTTAAAAAAAGCATATAAAAATGCTTTAATAAATTTTATTATTTTTGTTCGTCTTTTTCTTCAATTTGATATATTTTGCATTGGTGTGGGAATTTGACTTAGACAGTGACCATGGGAGAAACAAAGAAGACTTAAGGAGGAAGAGCTAAAGAAACGCCTGAGGATGAGTTGGTGTCTTCCTTCCTTCCTTTCTTAAAGGAAGATCTGTTACAGAACTAATCAATGCATGTCCCTTTTGACGTTTCCCTCCTCCATTCCTCCCTAACCACCTCCTATCCTAACGTCAACCAAAACCTTAATCCAAAATTTCTAACAAATCCTATCATCATCTTGACCCCTATGTCTTTGAAATTTCCAGGTAAGTTTTTCAGTTTTCGCGTTTTCATTCAGACCAAACACGGTTAAGAGGAATTCATTTTAAGGCATTTGCATCTCGGGAAAAAATTTTAAGCGTGCAGAAAAAAAAATTTCTTCCGTTTTTTGTTCCTCTGTTTTTCTTGTTGCTCTGTTAATTTCCTTGGAAAATCTTGTTCTGCATTGATTCTCAGCCTGTTATCTTCAAAGAGGTTTTTTCTTTAGCTATGAATCTTCTTTCCCATTTGTTGTTTTGTCTCGTTTTCTTCTCTTTCGTCTTCAACCCCGTTCATGTACTGAGCGGCAGCTCTGAATCGAACTCTGTTTCGTTTATCTTGAGTTGTGGGGATTCCAGCGGTGGCGCTGATGCTGATGGGCGGAAGTGGGTTCCGGACACTAAGTTTCTGGCTTCCTCAGGGAAATCCATTTCGGCCACAGCACAACTCCAAGACCCTTCGCTGCCTTCTCCCGTTCCTTACATGTCTGCTAGGATTTTCACATCAGAATCCACCTACCAATTCTCTATTTCTCCTAAGAATCGCCTCTGGGTCAGACTCCATTTTTACCCATCTTTTTACAGTGCTCTCAATGCTTCCGACAGCTTTTTCTCGGTCACTGCCGGTGGCTTCACTCTCCTTAACAATTTCAGTGCCTCCACCACAGCCCAAGCTCTCACACAGGCTTATATCATCAAAGACTTCTCTCTCATGCCCCTGGAATCTGGCCATCTCAATATCACATTCAAGCCTTCTCCAAATCACAATGGATCGTATGCTTTTATCAATGGGATTGAAGTAATTTCCATGCCGGATATATTTGGATCCGCAACTATGGTTGGGTACTCCGACCAGTCCATGGATGCTGCCGGCTCTTCATTGCAGACCATGTATCGGTTGAATGTTGGTGGACAGTACATTGCAGCCAATAATGACTCTGGGCAAAGCCGGACATGGTATGATGATTCCCCATATCTGTATGGGGCTGCCTTTGGGGTCACTTCTGAAGCTGATAGCAATGTTACCATTCAATATCCTTCGGATGTGCCTGAATATATTGCCCCAGTTGATGTGTACAGAACAGCAAGAACAATGGGTCCAGACCCAAAGATCAATCAGAATTATAATCTGACATGGGTGTTTCAGGTTGATGCCAATTTCACATACATTGTCAGGTTTCATTTCTGTGAGTTTCTGCTTTCCAAGATCAACCAGAGGGTGTTTGATATTTATGTTAACAACCAAACAGCACAGCCAGCTGCTGATTTGATTGCTTGGGCTGGATCAGAGGGAGGGCCGGTTTACAAGGATTTTGCTGTATATGTTAAAGATGAACATGGTGATGAACAACTATGGGTGGCATTACACCCATCTGTATCAATGAAGCCTGAATTCTATGATGCAATTCTCAATGGATTGGAGATCTTTAAGCTTAACGACTCAAATGGGAATTTAGCAGGTCCAAATCCTGTGCCATCACCCATGCTGGTTAAGGCTGAGGAGACGAGGAATTTCGCCTCACCAGAGTCTAGTGACAATGCTCAAGTCATAGGTGGGATTGCTGGAGGAGCTGCAGGGCTGGTGGTCGTTGTTGCAGTTGTTGCTGTTATAGCTTTCCGAAGGAAGAAAATGCTTGACAGAAGTGGTTCCAGGACAAGTGGGTGGTTGCCAGTTCATGGCAGCTCTGGCACAACAGCAAGCAAGTCTACTCTCTCAGGCAAGAGCACTGCCAGTAGCCACTTGTCTTCCATGGCGGCAGCTCTTTGTCGGCATTTCACGTTGGCAGAAATGAGGCATGGTACCAAGAACTTTGACGAGTCACAGGTAATTGGGGTTGGAGGATTTGGGAAGGTTTATAAAGGGGTTGTGGATGGGAGCACAAAAGTTGCAATTAAAAGATCAAACCCTTCTTCAGAGCAAGGTGTTCATGAGTTCCAGACTGAAATTGAGATGCTTTCAAAGCTGAGACATAGGCATTTAGTCTCTCTTATTGGTTATTGTGAAGAAGATAATGAGATGATTCTGGTTTATGATTACATGGCCAATGGGACTCTGAGGGAGCATCTTTATAAGAGCGATAAACCTCAATTGTCATGGAAGCAGAGGTTGGAAATTTGTATTGGAGCTGCCAGGGGACTTCACTATCTTCACACTGGGGCCAAGTACACTATCATTCACAGGGATGTGAAGACTACGAACATTCTTCTAGATGAGAAATGGGTAGCAAAAGTTTCAGATTTTGGGCTCTCAAAAACAGGCCCTGAACTCAATCAAACTCATGTTAGTACAGTGGTTAAGGGCAGCTTTGGGTACTTGGATCCTGAGTACTTCCGGAGACAACAATTGACAGAAAAATCTGATGTTTACTCCTTTGGGGTAGTACTTTTTGAGGCATTGTGTGCAAGGCCAGCCCTCAATCCCAGCCTTCCTAAGGAACAAGTTAGTCTTGCAGATTGGGCGCTACAATGCCAAAAGAAGGGAATTCTCGAGGAAATCATCGATCCCCATCTTAAGGGAAATATCACTCCTGAGTGCTTGATGAAATTTGCAGAGACTGCCGAGAAGTGCCTGTCTGATCATGGCCTTGAGCGACCTTCAATGGGCGACGTACTCTGGAACCTTGAGTTTGCCCTCCAATTGCAGGAGAAACCCCAAGGAGCAAAAATTGATGTAGAGAAGGTGAATGCCGACATCAATGCAATGCATAGAAGCATGTTGAGCATTGATGAGGAGAGTGCAGTTAGTGAGGATACTGAGGACTTAAGCACAAGTGAAGTGTTCTCACACATGGTGAACCCAAAAGGGAGATGAGGGTAAATTATGCTTGTTCTATCTCATTGTAACACCTTTAAATTTTGATCAAAATGTTAAGAAAACCCATAAAAACTTGTGTCAAGGGATTCAACATCTCTGTGAAGGTGTATCCTTAAGTTCTACCTAACAATTTTTTCTTTAAATTTCATTTGGGTTGTTCTTCAATCATTTCTCAGTGAAGCTAAGAATTTACTGTACTCTGAATTGGCTCTAGTTGACCAACAGAGGAAAATAGTCTACAAATCCACTACTGGTTAGTAGAATTGCTCAAATAATCAGAGAGACTCTAGGTTATAATCGGAAAAGGTGACTTTAGGCCTACCCTCTCAAAAACATAGTCTGAATTCCTAACCATGTGGGCTTCAATGCTAATGCCAAAATGGAAATTTTTGACCAAACAAACCATGAAAGGAAAATACATTTTCTTCAATTATATGATCAAAAGTCATATATCAAAGAAACAAAAAGAGAAAGATATGGGCCAGCTCTAGAACACCTAAATTTTCTCTGACTTCCACCACTATATATTTACAAGGATGCTTACAGCATAATACCTTCTGTGGTAGATCACTTTGTTCATTCCCAACTAGAAGGCAGAGAGGCCAATTTCAAAACCCCTCTATAAATGCAAAGGGAGTTTCCAAAACCCCTTCAATGATGCTCAACATATTTCCACAACCAGGACTATTCTCCTCTGGTCTTGTTGTTCTCTCAGGTCTACTGTTCTCGAGCTGTGAGCTTTGATGCTAACATGTAACCCCCCCCTTTTCCATCTCGTATATATATATATATATATAGAGAGAGAGAGAGAGAGAGAGAGAGAGAGAGAGAGGTGAGAAACCACCTTTTGACAGCTTTTTTCTTCTTTACTGATGCAACTTTTCTCTTTTGTCATTTTCTCATCACAATCCAGCCTCTGCTGATACTCTCTGGATTGCTCCAATCATCCTTAGCAAAAGGGACCAGACATCTTCAACCATGGAGGAAATAAAGAAAGAAGAGGAGAGAAAAAAAGAAAGAGAAAATAAGAGTAAAAGAGAACTAATAATTCATCTTTCTCTTTTCTTTTTTCTTTTTTTCCTTAGTGTGAGTTGGCAAAGGCAAAGAGAGTGCACTGAGGGCACACGTTCTGCAAAAGAAGCACCGAGTTTCAGACCTTCCATGCGCCATGCAGCCCTCTAAACAGTAGCTTTTGACTCGGGAAATACAAATTCCAGAATAATAAAATTCTCTTAATATATGTATGTGGAGATGATGAAACAGTATTCACAACCACAAAGTTATATATTTATCAAAGAAAAAACATCAATAGAGAAAAGAAACTCAAACTGGGTTTCGAAAAAGAAAAAAAAAAATTAAAGCAAAGAGATATAGGCTGAGTGGGCTATGTACTAGGCTGTGGAAAAAGCTGAGACCATGCTTGTTCCTCTGCTTGGGTTCTGACATTTGGGTTCTGATGGATCTCTGTGGTTATGGTGGTGCAATTCCTTGTGGTCTTATTTTTCATTTGAATTTATTTGAGCTCATCAGCAAAACTTGGCAGACTTGAATGCAAGTGGGTACATGAAGGAGTTTGAGTAAGTGAATCTGATGATCTGACTGGTCTTTAAAGGCTTTCCTCCATTCACCAAGCAGTCATCATAGAAGAGCCTCTTGAAGATTCTTGGGTTTACTATTCTTGCAGAGGCAAACCAGCCACAATGGAGATGGATATCTGAAGGAGCACATCCAGAAACACATGTATTCACAATCTGAACTATGTACTGTGGAATCCCAGAAGATGAGTCTCTGCTCTGTGAGATGCTGATATCTCTGTTTGTGCATGTCCCTAATGAAAAAACAAGTTAAGAAAAAGATCAAGGAAGGAAATTAACACAACCCCATTTGGAAGGAGGACTGAAAAAACTTATAGAACTAAAGAGAAATACATGCATTGAGATTGGATCTTTTTACCATGGAGCAGAAGCTTTCTGTAGTTTGAGTACACTTGGGCTGGTTTGATCACTGCTGCTGTGGAGTTCTGGTTGTCATCTCCATGCACTGAATGCAGAGACATGCTTGAAGAATCTGCAGCCAAAGAAGATAAAACACTTGTACATGAGAGGCTTGTTTGTCAGTTCCCACATACAAACAAGGTTGGAAGAAAGGAAAGAATTGGACAAGAAGATCTGAGAAGTTTTCTTTGAGCAGTACCCAGATGGAGTCCAACACTGCAGATAACTATAATGATGAGCAAAATCAAGCAGAAGAAGAACATTTGACTGGAGGTCATGATGGGGTTTTTCTGAGTCTTGAAGATGGAATTGTTCTCTGAGTCTGGTAGTTTTTGGCTGGCTGCCTCTTGTGCCTTTCTCCTGCTTCAGTCAATCCACTGGCTGTTACACATCAATCTAAAAGAGAGAGGGAATAAGAGAATGGTGAGGATTTTCAGTTTTGGTAGGGTTGGTGAGTGAGTCCGTGATGATACGCAAAGATGTGATGGCCCCTTTTAAACAAAACACTACAAAGTACATAAAAGAGGGAGGAAGGAAGGGAGAGAGAAAGAGAGAGAGAGAGAGAGAGAGGTGGCTTCAAATGGCTTAGGACCACACACCAATTTTCATATCTTAGCATTCTCGTCCATCCTCTTTAGCCATACTTTTCTTCTTTGCCTAGGCAAAACAAAGGCAGCAGCCATTTAATGCAAATGAGCAAAAGCCCATTTCCCCCTGTAATCTGCCTTTCGTTTTCAAGGGTTCTTTGGACATAACTTTTTGTTTGAGAGTTCATAAAAATTTTATTAAACATAAATATAAAATAATGACTTATACAAAAAATAATATGTATATTTTTTATTTTCATATTCAACTTACTTTTAAATTACAAACTTTTTTTTATATAAATTAAATATCTATATTGATAGTGTTTTTTTTTTTAATTTATAATAAAAAAGTGATTTTCAGAAACATACCAAATGATTCAAATATAATATCAAATGATTCTTCAAAGTTTTTAAATAATTTTTAAAATTTGGTCAAAATACTTGATTTTTAAATAATTTTTTTTTGTCTAACACTAGTTTTCTCCACCTTTTTCTTTTATATTATGTTCAAAGTATTTTCTAATATATATATATAAAATTTTCAAATGTGATGATCATATTTTCAATTATTTTTAAAAATATTTTTGCAAAAATTACTTGATAAACCCATAAATTCATTTTATAAACAACTTATTTTAAAATAAATTCACAAAAACTTATTTTTAGTCAAATATATATATATACACTAAACTGATTAATTGTAAGTAAGAAAAATTTCACGCGTCTGTCTTCAACACAAAACCGAAAGGATGGACAGAAAGCAAAAGAAAGAATAGGTTGGGTCACGTAACATCACATCCCTGCTGTATAATAGGAGTGATGCCATTTGTCGGTCAATTCACACGCTCGACTCGGACTCATTCTTCCTTAATTCCAATTTCCCAACAATCTCTCTCTCTTCCCCCTCTCTTTCTCTCTCTTCTGAGTCTTCTCTCACAATCTCTCCCTCCCTACAGGTAATGAAGCGAGCGACCCTATCTCTGTCTTGGTCTAGGCTCCAGATAGCAGGCAGCATGGTGAGAGGGAGAGAGGACAAAAGTCCATGACTCTCCCTGAGCTGTAAGAAGAAGTGTGCAGAGAAGCACTGCCAGTACCGTAATGCCCTGAACAACCAGCCCATATGGAGCAACTTATAGGATTAATAGCCTTCCTATCCTTTCAAAACGATCCCTTTTAAGATCCCATATTTCTTTTTTTTGTTCCTATTTCTGACCAAAGCCTATGTCCCTACACTCATCTCCAAACTGGTAAAAACCCCGAGTCGACCCACCCCATAAACACATGTTTCCTTGCCCATATTCGTGAATTTCTCTACTTTAATCACATTCAGATTTGCCTAACCAAAGCTCTGAGTGGGGAGAGAGAGGAGGTTCGTGGAAGAAACAGTGTGAAAGCCAACCTTGTCTCTTCCTCAAAAAAAAAAAAAAACAGTTACTGCAAACGCGTCTTTTCTTCATATAGATCACACACCTTTGTCTTTTCTAGGAGTTTTCCACTCTGTTATCACAGATTCCAGACTATCAAATAGAAGCACCCTTTTTTTTTTTTTCATGCAGTTTATAAGTATATAGCAACTTAGGGTTTTATATAAGAAGGATGATGAAAGGGAGAGCTATCAGATGAGTGGCTGTTTATGGAACCATGTGACAGAGAGGTGATGAAGAGCTGCAGAAAGCTTGAATTAATCACACTCCTCGGCTAATGTACCATGAAAAATATATAAAAGAAAATGAGAACAAGCGAGGAGGCAAGCTATAGGTAGCCTGAATGCAGCAGAAGGGATAGGTGGAGGTGGGTCTGAGCTCTGAATCAAGGCTGTTTTATGGTGCACCTGAGCTGAGTGGTACTGGCTTGTATGGCTGTGTAGTTAGTCCTTTAGTGGCCACCACAGGGGCTGGGGGCTAGGGGCCGGAGCTTAAAGCACTTCACCATTGGGTCAGAGCATATGTTGTGTCCGTCCAAGTGGAAAATCTACTGACACCATGTCTCTAACCTTTTTGGAAAGTAAAATTATTTACGAGGAATAAAGAGTTCGGGAGAATATGGATTTTCTAATGTGGGAAATGTTATCACCCAAAGAATAACTATTAGAATTAAATAAAAAAAAAATACTTCATATCAAAATTAATAAAAGCATTTTTTTTTTTTACTTTTGTAACAAATTAATTTATATTTCACTAAAATTTGTCATACCAAGAGTAGGATGAATTAACACTTATTTCATCCTCATTTCAAAAAAAAAAATTATATAGGATCACCATTCTTGGTTAATCTTTTATTTAATATTTTAACTATATTAAAAATAGTATAATTTATAAATAAATAAATATCATAAATTTTTATTATTTATTTTATGAAAAAGTAATTTTTATTTAATATATAAAAAATGATAAAAATGAATCGGATTAAATCATCTTTTTATTTAATTATACATGTAATTGAAATGATACATGATACGAGAGGCTAATATTATCACAACTCAATTTGAGATTTTAAAAGAAAAAATCTTAAATCTATTTCTAACTCATGTATCGTATTAGTTCCTAGACTTGTTATATAAAACATGGGATGAAATGGGTACTTGAAAAATATGCATTTTTATCATTCCTACGAAGTTTATTTTCAATTTTTATTACTTTCTAATAAAATACCTAACGACGAAAATAAATGATAGATGTTATGGATTTCTTATTTTCGGATATTATTATAAGGTTTTGAACATGCTCTTAAGGAGATATATAGAAGCTTATTTAAGAATGAAAATAAGTTTATTAACAAATTGTTTTCTTGTATTAAAAAAATTTAAATGTCTTACTTTTAAAAATATACTATCAAATTTATATTATTGAATGAAGAGATAAAAATATAAGATCAATATATAAATAAAATTAAAATAATCAATATAAAATATCAAAAATAAAAATTTAATAATGATTTTAGAAATTTTTTTAATATTTATAATATTTTAAAAAATTTATCATTTAAATATTAAAAATATTAAAAACTCTTTCCAAAATCACTTCAAATACTCTGAATAGTAAACTTAATATATTGTAATTCATCATAAATTTTACTACAGGGAGATCAAGAATCATTCCATCATGCTTTCCCCCACGTGCCACGTCACGTGGATAAAGGATTAAATCCGTACCATGATTCCTGACTTACCCTCGGGACTTAAGGCCATCTGTACTGCCACCTGCTATTGCCGGTTCCGGGGCCGGTGACAAGCAAGAGACACCAGCATCAGAGTGCTCAGATGAAACCGTCGTACGAAATTCCGGCCGCTTACCGCAGGTTGACATGACAATATCTTTCTATTATGGTAATAGACCGACGGCCCCTAAAAATTCCATGCATGAAAGGAAAAGTGAAGGGTGGAATGGTCAACGGGGAGGAATTACAAGGCGTGATGGAACACTTCACAGTTGCGTGTGTCTGGAAGAAACAAGGCACCTGTGGTTTTACCTGAAATAGAAAAAAGGAAACGGAGCCGGGATTAAATGCAGCGGCGGATGGTCGACAGTGGCCAGTTGGTCCGCGATTTGAGGAGGTTTGGGTGCGCAAGGAACCGACAAGGGCAGCTTCATTGGCTGCGACAATGAAGCGGGCGGGAAGGTGACAATGCGCGGCGCCTTGTGTGAAATTAAGGGCGCGTTTGGTGTGGACAGTTTTTAAAAATAATTTTAGTTATTTTAGGAATAAAATCTTATTTCAAAAAAATATTTAAAAACATTTCTCCCATTACTTCATTTACAAAAATACAGCAGAATCTTCTATGATGGGAAGCTTTTCAAACTATATTCTATATTTTAAATTATTTGATAAAATACTACAACTAAAAATACTCTACTTTGTTTTAATTTTACGACCCAAAAAGTATTTTTAAGAATAATTTTCAAATAAATCTCAATTATAAACAAATAAGGGAATAAAATTTGAAAATTTTAAAAAAATGACACTTAAAAAATTCATATTTTAGTGTACATGTTTTCAAATAATCTTAAAAACATTAGTGTCAAATTAATAATGGTGTATATAATTTTATTCTTCATGAAAATAATTATTTTTTTCATTACTACCTGAAAATTGATGTATTAAGTTTTGATAAAAAGGTTAAAATTTTTTTTTTAAAATCCAAACAAAGCCCAAGACTCTTCTTCGGGATAACTCCTCTAACTCGAGTCTAACTAAATTAAGGTTAAGTTAAACACGTAGAGTTAAACATCGGGTTGAATCTCAATCCAACCTAACTAACTTGCTTGCCACCTATTATTCACAAGATAAAAAAAATTATAATCCAAGATTATATTAATTAAGTTGATTTTCAATTGGAACCAAGTTGGTGAGCTGCCACTCAGTGACATATTGGGATCAGGAGACACGTGTTGAAAAAGTTTATTTCATAATTTCAATCCATAACAACTGCTTATTAAGAAATGATTTATTCCAAATATGCTTCCATCTCAATCATCTTCCTACTTACTTCGTTGACTTCTGTTTTTTTTGGACTGTCGGGTACATTAATTAACAAACCAAATATATATATATATATATATATATATTAAAATAATCAAATAAATAATATAACGTTCACTAACGAAGAATATACATGCATGAAACCCTAAAAAATCGGCATCTTCAGTCATGGCCTCTCTCTTTCATCTCTTTCTCTACATCACCCTTCTTCACACCTCCATCAATGGATTCGATGGCCATTCCATTAAACCACCTATCACTGCACGTCCTTATTTCAGTTGCGGCGGCGGCGGCGTCTTCCGCTACCCATTTTGGCACCAAGATCAACCGTCGGAGCACTGTGGATACCCGGGCTTCGGGATCTCCTGCGGTGGCGATGGCGGTGGCCCTGTTCTCCGCCTCTCCGGCGATGCCTACAGCATCATGAAGATCAATTACTCTGAAAATACGCTTACCCTCCGCTACGTCGATATAAACAATGGGAGTTGTCCCCGGGCACCTCATGGTGTTACATTGGACAACTCTTCCGCTTTCAGCTACACTGCACGTAATAACATGCTGCGTTTCTTCTATAACTGCACGCTTTATCCACCTTCACTGCCGTCTATGGAGTGTCTTCGGCATGGGACGAAGCGCTCTTATGTGTTTATGGTGGGAGCAGTGCCGGAGTTCGACTGGAGTGGGTACTGTGAAACGACTGCGACTGTGCCGGTGATTGAGAAGTCGGTTGGTGGAGATTTGGTTGATGATTTTGGTAGAGGCATACGAGAAGGGTTCGAGCTAACGTGGAGGTCTGACGGTGGTTGTCGTTCGTGTGAAGACAGTGGCGGATTCTGTGGATACGGCGGTGGCGATCTTCACCGGAATTTCTTCTGCGTTTGCTCCGGCGGCCGCCGTTCATCTAACTGTCACGATAACGGTATGGAATATAGATAGCCTTATTCCAGATCCCTCCTTTTTCATATCTGAAGCTAGACCTATACTTATTTTCTCGCGAGTGTAATACTCGCAGCCACTTGACACTTTCACTGCTCAATTTTCTTTTATATTTTTTATTGTTATTTTTACTTTTGTAATATTTTTTTATTGAATGTGATAAAAAAAACGATTAATATTTATTAAATAAAAAATTATTGTGAAATTATTTTACTTTCCTCACCTTAAAGTAATCGTGTTGGATGTACAAATTGACAGGTGTGGTTCCAATCAATATTCTCCAGCCAAATTTCGCTGCCATTGGTGAGTATTTTGCTAAGCCATTTTTTTTTATAGCATACTGTGCTGGAGACAATTACTTAATGTATTTTATGGCAACAATTGTTTATGCATTTTTCTTGCAGGCACAGTGGTGTTTGGAGGTTTAATGGTAGCAGCAACATTTTTTTATTTCATCCAGAGAAGGAAAATTGGCTTATACAAACCAGTTGGTCCTGTCAAATAGAACAATCTTCTCAATTGACATGTAATTTGATGAAGGGCCATAGACTTGAACCATGTCTAATTTAGTAATTTCTGATTAAGTCACTTTGTAATTTGATAAAAGTTTGTGAAATATGTTCATAAATTCCAAGGAAATGATTTTATTTTTATCACACTAGTAGATATAAAGTGTTTTTCTTTGTTGATTGCTAATATTAAGGCTATTTTTGGTTTTGGGAAAATATTAAGGAGAATGGTTTTTGTATGTTTGTTTTTACAGTAAAAAATATAAAATAAAATAAAATATAATTATAATTAATTTAAATTTTATATATTTTTAAATTTATTTATTTTATTTTTCTTCACTCTTTTTTTTTTCTTTTTTTTCTTTCTTTTGTATTTTTTCTTAAATTTTTCGAAGCCATACATAGCCTAAAAGACCCACTAATTGAAAATTATATCCGATTAATTTCTCATTATGAAAAAAAATAAAATTGTTTCCTACAAACAATTATTATTACAGTAGAAATCTTGCTCGTATATCTTATAGTTATAATCAAAGAATTTAACAAATATAATTATTCCGAGGACAAATTACAAAAATCAATCATATACTTTCATTTCATCTCAATTTAATTTCTATTTTTTGAAAGTAATTACCCATTTATAAAATAATATTAATTTTAACTATCTTATTTTCAAATACATATTTAAAAATATAAAAACCATGATAATAATATTATTAATAAATCTATTTTAGATTTGATATATAGTATTTAAATATAAAAGGGATATAAATTTATAAATAAAATTATTAATATTTTTAAATAAAAATATGATCATCCATACAAAATATATTATCATTCTTTTATATAATACATCAAAATTTAATAAATAACCATTTAATACCAAATAAAATTTTAATTTCTACACTTTATTATTAAAATTTGTAACTTATATCATAAGTATATCGTTTTCTGCAATAAAATAATTTTAATATATACATTATTACTTATTTTACCATTTTTAAAAAATTTTATTAGTTTTGATCATTTTTGTTTTATAATATTTTATCCTAATTTTTATGTGATATTTTGGTAAGATTGAATCATGGATATTTTTGGAATTTTTTTAATTATTTGTTTATAAGGCCACCAGTCTATGTATAAATTAAATACAAACCCTCAAAGTACTTTTTACCTACTTGTGAAAATACATTTTTACCCATTTATGAAAATAAGCAAATGTCTTAATCTTTTGAGAACTTTTTACCCTTCTAGGAATCAAAGTTCCACCAAAGGCTTGGCCCGCTTGGGTCAAAAAGTCTTGATGGGTTACCACATTAAAAATGCATTTGATAGTGATTTTTAAAAGTATTTTTAATATTTGAAAAATAAAAATTTTCAAGTGTTAAAAAAACCAAGAATATTTCCGAATCACAGTAAAACGTAATCTATTTACATCACTAAACATGCACAATGGGTAAATCTGATTGGGCTCAAAGGCCCATCTACATATAAAGCCCAAGCCCAACTTATGACGGGCGGACTAGTGTAGACAACCACACTCTTATGTAAAACAAAGCCACGAGGCTGAAGTCGGAGAGCTCCACCGACTCGTTTTGTTCGGTCTGGGCTAGGGTTTTAGATATTTAGGGTTTTTCGGTATGTAATACAGTAATAGACCCTAACAAAACCCTCCTATTTAACGTGAGATTCTTTTTTTTTTTAACCCCTCATCCCAAATGGTTGAATGCCTATGACGATTGATGAGGCAAAACCCTAGGGCTTATCCACAATGGAAGACGATGGTGATGATTTCGGCGACTTATACGCGGACGTCGAAATTCAAGCCAGCTCAGCAACCAATGGTGCGCCAAACTTCGTAAGATTCTACGAAAATGACACCCACAAAGCAGAGGATTTCGCCTCCGGTTCGGGTTCGAAGGAGCTCGATATCGGAGACGCCGGTTCGAGTCGGAAAAGTGAGAACGAGGAGTCGAATGTGGTGGATAATGGAAGTGATAGTGAAGATGATTTTAACATTGTCTTGAATGATGAGGACGGCCAGAGGTTTCCGGTCCGGAGTGGTGTTGGGGTTCTGGGAGTGAGTGATGGTGAGGATGGCGATGGAATGGAGCAGGGTTTTGCAGGTGGTGAGAGAGGAAATGGAGCGAAGAGTGGTTATCATTTGCAGTTTTCACAATACAAGGTAGTGGGCATGGCTTTGCTATGTCATCAGTAAGACCCCTCTAAGAAGAAAAACCGATTGAATCTTGTTTTTTGCAAACCCTTTAAAGAGAAGCCGATTGATCGACCGGAGATAAAACGAAATCTATTGAATCTTTTCAATCCTTCCTTCTGCGTCCGATTGGTGATAATGAGAACGACGTTTTACAGTATGCTAGGTGTTTTAGAAATTTGAATTGTGTTCCGTGAATTGTGTTTTAAGTTTATTTGATTTGATTGTAGCTGAAATTAGTTATATGCAGTGGTTGAATGTATTTACTGGAAATGTGTGAGTTTCTGTTTTTGAATTAGCCCTTGTTTGGAAATTGAAAGGATTTTAGGGTATTTGAAAATGATGAAGGCTATGGCTATGTTTGGTTCCACGAAATGCGAGGGAAAGAAAATAAAGGAAAAATAAAGGAAAAACTTGGAAGGAAAGAAAGAGGGAGGGAAAATAAAAAATAGATTTAAATCTACTTCAAACTCATTTAATTTATTTTATCTCATATAAATATTAAACAATTTACAAATATATAAGTTTCCAACCAATTCTAATTGTATTTGATTTTCTTTTATGTTTTTTATAGGAAAGCCAAACGTGTGAAAATCATATTCTTTCTTTCCTTGTCACTTTCCGGGAACCAAACATAGTCTATATGTTTTGAGGTGATCATGTGATATCTCTAATTTCAGGTCTTTTGAAAAATGGTTTTGTTTCTATTTCTTGGTGGTTGATATAGTGATATCTCTATATTAAGCTGTCAAATTGCTTTCTAAATGCTAGACATTTCCTTCTAAAGATCGATTTCATTCTTTCTTTGGTTAAGTTTAAAGACAAGGTTGTAGGAAAAATTGGGTAACTGCTGCCATATATGACAATTCACAATTGTAATGGTTTCATTTGGTGTTGTGGATATATATAATGTCTTAGGACACGATAGTTTAAGAATGTACTCAATTTTGAATTAAGAGATAGATTCACTCTTTATGTTATTTAATATTTCCTGACTGTAGAGCTTAAAGGGCTTTTGTGCATTGTGCAGTACATACGGTCTCACTCAACAGTGTTTCCAAGTAACGCAAAAGCCAATGGGACTGCAAAGGTTGCTTCCTTCTCTTCAATGTTGGCTAGAGGTGATTGGGAGGAAAATGGAAGCAACCAACATAAGGGATCAAGCTCAGTTGAAATTGCTTCAACTCACACCAGAGCTGCTCCACTAGTAGCTCAAGGTGGATATGGTTTCTCACTTCCCTGGTATAGGTAAGTAAATGTGGCTATCATCTTATTTATGTGTAAATTTGATTTTTTCACGGTTTATCAGTGGTGCATGCATGTGAATGTGTCTATTAAAAAGGCAAATTAATATTATATGGACCATGTATTATGTAGTGACAAGAGTAAATGCCTTGTGAATTCTTTTTATAATTATTTACAAAAAATGTGAATTCGTTATGATTATGAAACTTAGTTTTGGCATTGTAGTGAGGATGACTGGCTGGTAACTAATTCTTTCTGTTAACCTTCTTCCTTGTTTAATGATCTCAATTAATAGGCACTTCCCTGTTTTTGTTCAGGACTATTCTAGATGTTAATATCGATACATTTGAGCAGAAGCCCTGGAGGCATCCTGGAGTAGATTTAACTGATTTCTTCAATTTTGGTTTCAATGAAGAAACTTGGAAAAATTATTGTAACTCCCTGGTAAATGAGTTCACCTTGGCATATGTGCTTCTGAAACAATTTTAATGTATGATCTATTTTTAGTGCCCCTTCAATAAATCCTAAAGTTGTTTCTGTCATAAATTATATGAATTCTGGCTGGTGGGGCTGGTTTGCTGAATTACGTAGTGATTTTGCTTCTATGATGTTGGTGGGTTTGGGCTTATGGTCATTCTGGATTTATGGGGCCTAGCTCAAGTGGTAAAGGGTTGGGGAGGATGTCTGGGAGTTTCTGGGTTCAAATTCCATTGGGGACAAAAATTTACCTATTAAAAAGAAAAAAAGGTCATTCTGCATTTATGTTTGTTTCCTTTGACATCTCTTCTCATAAACAGAAGCCTTAACCTAAGTTGGGTAACAGGAACAATATCGAAAGAAGATGCACATACTGAACCAGACCCCAGTGTACCCAGTGTATCACTCTTCAAAACCTAATCAGGTGAGTGTTTAAATCATTGCAGTAGACTCTTGATAGGAGCTGACCAGTTGTAATACTATTTTGAGTGCTTGTTTTCTGCTTATGTTAAAATAGACTGAAGAAGGTGGACTTGAGCATGAGAAAGATGGCCAAGAACCTGTCTGCAAACAGGGAAGTATAGTTTCTCCTACTTCAAAAAGTACTGACAGGTTGGAACTGGTATGTGTAAATTAGGAAGTGGCTTTTTCTCCCTCCCTTATTTTACTTGTTATATTTATACTTGTTTTCTTACATTTCAGTTCAATGAAACATTGTCAAATTAAGTTGTTTAGAATAATTATCAGGTAACTCTGTTTTGATTGTTTCAGCCAAAAGGCAGAGCTATTCAGGTTGAAGGTAGCACAGGTGAACGTCAACCATCTATGGATGTACGGCGTCCACGTCATCGAGATTCTGGTGTTGTGATACATGTGGGCTGCCAACCTTGAATTTGTTCTAATGCTTACACGAGAATTGCTTTCACTTGTTTTGTCACTTATGGCATGCTTTTTGGCAGATTGCTGTGCAGGACTCTGTGGATGATGAAATAGACAATATAGATAGCACTGAAGATGAATCCTCAGAAAATGGGGATTTTAAAGTGGGTGATAACAAAGATATTCACTGTTATGGTAGTGGCAATGGAAACAAGCCGTGTCTGGAGAAAAATGTCACATTAGACAGGTCTTCTGTTCTGAAGAGGTTTGAATTATATTGAACGTAGGCGACATAATTTTGGATTAATTTGTCCTTTATAGTAGTTGTTGTGCTGTCTCTGTGTCTTCTGGTGTTTCATTGGTGGGGTGTAGTTGTCGATATCTGAGACGAGGTAGGACAGGGAAGTAGATTGAATAGTTTTGAATCCTTAAACATGATAATGTTACTTCTTATGGTCAAATCATATATGTGGATGAGGTGGTTAAACAAGCTTAAAAATATTTGTTGCTCACTTGGTGCTTTTATAGGTGGAAATACATACTTTATGCACGATGTTGGTGCTCAATTCATGCTTGCAAAGAAATGTAGAAGTACCACATCATAATATATCTAAAATTAGCATCTGCCTTGTGTGATCCACTCTTTTAGAAATGTCCATGAAACATAGCTTTTGCAAAACAATTGTGGGTTGTTCAGTACAGCATTCTTACATGCAGAACTCAACTACTCATGGTGGAGCATTTTTAATACCTTCTGTCATTCTTTGTGTTGCTTCTTTCTATTTTGGATGTTATTCTCTTGTTTGAAGCCCAAGTGGCTAAGGATCCTTCTTGAAATAGCATTGCTAGGTCTTTGGTGCTTTTTTTCTTTCACAGAAATTTATCATTTGATTTTTTACCACACTGCATTTTCCAAATCATTTGAAGTATTTGTTGTTCCTATTATGTTTCAGATTAAGTTTCAATTATGACTGATGATTAATGGCTTTACCTTCTTGCTGCATTGGATCTCAATAAGTATTCAAATATGTCAGAAGAAGTTGGAATTTTTTGTTTGTTTCTGGATTTTGTTTGAAGCAACTGATGAGGTGACTATGATTTTTTCTTATATGATTAGGTCTTCCAAACTATCAACTGCATCTAATCCAGTGTCTGTGGATTCTGATAATGTTGGAACTGGAAAGATTCCTGATGGTGACAGACATTGCTCTCAAAATATGAATGCTTGTGTGCCTGAAGGAATTTCTGAAGTGGTGGATGCACTTAATAACTCAAAGGAAATGGTTGGAAGGAATACATGCAATACAGATCCATGCATGATGGAAACAGAATTATCACTCGATGAACAGGTTAGTCACAGCCCTAGCTCATCCCGTCGTGGAAGTCATTCTGAAGCATCCCAAGATGGTGGTTATATTGATCCAGAAAAGAATCAGAATGCTAGAAGAAAGCCATCATCAAATTTACTAACTGACCGACCAGAGTTGATCAAATCTGAGTATTATCTCCACAAGAGCTCTAAAAACAAAGTTGGCAAAACAAAACCAATTGATCATAAAGATTCTTTTAGAAATAGAAGTCCTGTTCAGGAGGCATGGAAGCATCGTGATTCCAGCGCTTGCAGTGTGGATAAGATGGCAATCCGCAGTGGTAATGATGTTGCCTCCCCAATGTCTAAGACAGTAGATAGCCTGTATGATAGGAATCATTCATCAGTTGGTAATGGCAGACAGAAGGAAAGGCTGCATGATTTTGGTTCTCATGATGATGATGTCTCCCCCATGTCCAATTCAGAAGGCTTGCATTATAAGCATTACTTATCAGCAGGCCGTAGGCGACGGAAGGAGAGGTTGTGTGATTTGGGATCTTATGATGGTGATTTCTCCCCCATGTCTGACGTAGAGGGCATGCACAGTAGGGCTCATTCCTCTGTTGTACGTCAGGGAAGGAAGGAAAGGCTGTATGATTTTGGTTCTTATGATAATGATATCTTCCCCGTGTCTGAGACTGAGGGGCTTAGTGATAAGGGTCACTCATTTGCTAGTCGCCGCAGACGGAAGGAACAACTGCATGATTTTGATTCTTATGATCAAAAAGGTTTCTCATATTATAGGGAAACAGAACTTTCCTTCAATTACTGCAGTGAAAAGTTTGCTGACAATCATGTCCAAACTGCGTGTGCTGAAAATCCTCATTGGAAAGATCATCGGAGCTTTAGAGACGAGATGTATCCACATTTCAGAAACAAATATATTTTTGAAAAAAGAATAACCAGAGCGGGCAACAAAATGATGGAAAGAGATTGGTATCATCGTGAAAGGAACGTCAGTATAGAGGACATAGATACTCTCACTCATAGAGAGTCCAGGCGGTTGGTTTTGAAGTACTCCTACTCAGACAAAGAAAGGGATACAAGACGGAGAAAGAAAAATGACAAACTCCAATTCCAAGAAGGACCTGATAATGATGATGATTTGTTTCAATGTAAAAATACAGATGATGTTGCACAAGAAAAAATCACAAGATCTGTTCCATTCATGTGCAAGGAGAGGAATTCTTTGGCTGAAAAATATGGAAGACACGTGCCAAGTACTGGGAGAAAAGTAAATTTATATGGGAGAAGGAAGAGATATGAGGACGGTCATTTGGATTTGGATAGTTCCTGGTCTATTGGGGTCGAGGATGAATATGGAAGACATGTGGATCATCAGTCTTTGTCTTCTCGGTCTTACAGAGAACCTCATACAGCCAATGGAAGAAATGATGTGAATGATTCAAGATTAACTGAAAGACATGGGAGAGATAGGAGACAAATATGTCCTCAAGGACATAGAGAAAGTGACTGGTTTGGCAATGATAATGATGCCTATAACACTAAAGACAGTATCATTGGTCCTGACGATCAGGTTCACATAGGGAGACGAAGATCAAGACGGCAATATGAAGCATTGCACTGGACTGAGAAGGAATTAATCTCCAGTCATCTAGATGAAAATTTGTATAATGAGGAGGCATCACTTTCCTATGAAAGGACTTCTGGGCACACAAGGATTCATACTAAATATGGATCTGCCCATGTTGGGATGCTTGTACATAACAAGAAATCACAGCAGCAAAGATACAAAAGGATAAGAGAAGGAAGAAGTGATGATTTTATTAATAGAAGTTCTAATGTTCTTGGTCAAGGTAATCATGAACAGACAGTCTTGAGGAGCAGGGCATCGGTTGACTTGATTGTAGGGGAAGGAAAGGTAAAGTTGGGGAAACCGAGGTTAAAACCTTGTACCACTGTACTTGTATATGTGAATGCTCTACATATGCTGAGCAAGTTTTCATTTTTGTTAATGCTATCTTATTGCATGTTTGTCTGGAACTCCTTATATCCTGTATGTTCTCTTTTCTTTTTCCTTGTAATCTGCCTTCCGAAGCTTTTTTTCATTTCCACTATGTCTTTGTGTGCTTTACTTTCAGTAGTAGTATCTAGGTTACAGAAGAGATCATCCCATGTTCAGTGTCTGAAATGTGTGAAGAAATAAAAAGTTTCTTTATAGGTGTTCTTATATTATTTTTTCTGCAACTTATAACTGATTTTTTCTAGCTACTGAAGTGGTTCTCCCACCTTTTAACATGCAATTATTCCTTGGAACCTCAGTTTAGGTCTTGAGGTGGAATATCTCTGTTAAAAGCATTTGTTGGAAGGTTGACTTGTTTCAACTTTCCACTGAATTCTTTTTTTCTTTTGGTTGTAGATTTTTTTTTTCATTCATAGCTTTGATCAAAATCATTTATGGAAAAGATGCTTTACACTTGATTACCTTTATCCTTGCTAAGAATTTGCTTAGATGTTAAAGAGACCCTGTGATCACACATATTTATGTTTAAGTTTATGTTCTAACAGTTTTTTTATGCTTTTTTATTTTATTTGTTCTAATCTGTCTGTGGGGCCGTGTGTTCAAATAATGTAATTGGTTATTGTCTATACATCTATTTAGGTTGAACTAGTCAATTTGGTTTTGCTGGAATTTGGGAACACAAGATTAGGAAAATGGCTTCTAGAAAAATTCTTACCACCATCAGGTCTGCAACACACGAACGTTGATATAGGTAACTATACTCCCTGATTAAAAATAAAAGAGATAAGACTTCCTGTTAACTATAGTTTTCATCTCCAGTTTATTTTTTAAGTTTTCAGAAGAAAATAGCTAACTTTTCTTCCTCGGCCATTTGAAACCCTAGCCAGTCTAACAAAGTCCTACTTTCAACCAACCATATTCTAATCGTCAACAGACTCTCTCTCTCTCTCTCTGGGAATTTTTCAGCATCATTTGAGCTTGGTATTACAATGTGCTGAGTTGTTTAACCATGGGATTGTATTAGATGTTTGTACCTTGTATACAAGTATTTACCGTTCTTCTCTAATTTAATATGCTCATGCGCTTGCACTTAATCTTTATATATCCTTACCTAATTTTAAAGCATTTATTCCATGAGATCTGATCCCCCTATTTGGAGATAGAGGTAGTTTTTCTTGGTTGACAAGATAGGCTACTAAAAGTGCCAGGTGGGCCACTACAGAAGTGCAGGCAGTGCATACTGGAAAGGCAGAGTCTAAACTCTTCTACTTGGAGATGCTAGTTGCTGTTGGGGATCTTGCAAAATTATATCTTTCAGGCAAATAATGAATAGTAGTTTAAAATTTTCTGCTATGCTTGTTTGTTGCTTGTCCATTTTGAATCTAGCAGTGAAACAAATTCTGGAACGGTTTACTTTTGGATGGATTGATCACATCCCTTTGGATCTATGCAAAACCCTAATGTATAATGTCCAAAATCAAATTGTGTCAGATTTACTGGGTACATTTTCCAATGATTTGGGGTCTTGGAGTGTGTTGCTTCTGCCTTAATGGCCAGGAGCAAGGCTGAGTATTCTCAAAACGTGTCCCACAAGTCCACTTCGCTGGAGATTTAGTGGCATTCTACTTAATTTCAAATTGTTTAATTTTTAAATAATCAGATTTTTTAT
This sequence comes from Vitis riparia, assembly GCF_004353265.1. Taxonomy (NCBI): domain Eukaryota; kingdom Viridiplantae; phylum Streptophyta; class Magnoliopsida; order Vitales; family Vitaceae; genus Vitis; species Vitis riparia. Next base: position 1,145,740 of record NC_048435.1, on the reverse strand, counting down.
GGTTAGAATATAGTTTTCTTGACAGTTTTTCCTTCGGTTGTCTTGTAGTTCTCTTCACCTATTTTCTTTTCCATTTCATATATTGCCATGAAATGAATTAAATGTGGCACATGTGAATTGCAGTAGAATTTTTTTTCCTTCATTTCCTGAACTAATGTTTCCTAATGACTACATTGAGCTAAGATATGTGGACTGAATCATGCAGCTTTGTTGGTATTCCATGTTACATTACATCTAAGTTACCTAATATATATTCACTAGAAATCTCCTTTATCATGTCTCTCCTTGGTAGTGATTTCTTTGTTATCTTTGATTTTGAGAAATTTGAGGGGAAGAGTGACTTTCTCCTTCAAATTTTAGCTGCTAGGAGAATTTTGGGGTGATAGTTTGTCTGCTGTTATTGTTTTGAAGCTAGTAATCAATATCCTTTTTTTTTCCTTGATGCTTTTGAGTCTTCTCTGGAGCTACTTCTCTGTAGTAAGGATGAAACACATCATACGTTATACTGAAGATATTGGATTAGTTGTCAGCAGGAGTAGGTTCCTAGTTTGATTATTGTTGGTTAATGTAATTTGTTCAAAATTTCTCTCTTTATTTGTTATGCTGCAGGATTGAGAGTTTTGCCTTGGCTCCTACTAAGTACCTCTTGAGTTTTGAGAATGTATGCATGCATTGTAGCTATGATTTTTCCATCAGTTGTAGTTAAATAATTTGACCTCTAGGGGTTGGTGATTCAATGACTTGTTTTTAAAGCATTCTAATGGGTTCATGGGATCGGATATTTGGAGTTGGGCGAGAGGCAGGTGGTTAATGGAACCTGAGTTCCACTATAGAATTTCTTGATTGGGAGCTGGAGGTGTTCATTTTCCTTTGGAAGGACAGGTGCAATCATATGTAAGATAACTGAAGTTGGTGGGTACTTGGCAAAGGCATTCTTCAGGGCTGTCTCAGGATGATGATATCAAATTCTGGCCAGGGGATCTCTGGCTTCTTTTCAGTTTGTTTCCTCTGATGAGCGGATATCTCCTTCAGAAACTCAGGAGGATGATCCCTGTTTAATTGGCATTTAAGATATTATTCTTCAACCATTCTACATTTGGATGGTGGAATCAGTAGCAGATAGGAGAGCCTCCTTTATAAAATTCACTAATATTCTAATTCTGTTATTGTTCTTTTGTAAGCTATATTTTTAGTCATTGGTTACCCTTGAAGAACATATGAATTCCTCCTCTATTTTGTTGAACAGTTCATCATACTTATGATTTGACATGCTTAAAGGATTTTTTATTATGCATTCTAGTGCTTGTGTACAAGCATCTGAAAGTCACTATCAGTTCATGTTTCTTGAATTAGTTGGTTTTTTTCCTACTTCAATCACATTTTTTCAGTGTCTCATATATTATTAATGTTGACATTTCTTCATGACAATATACTCTGCAGTCCTCTGGAAGACGCTCTGAAGCCAGAAGTGCAGTGCACCATGACAGGTTTGAAAACATGGATTGGAAGATTGATGAGGATCAGGGAATTCTCAAGGATGTCAATGGACCTCAGAGAGGGAAGATCATCCAACCTGACCTCAAAAGTGAAAGCAACTGGAATAATGAGAAATGTCTTGATAAGTTTCTGGTTACAGAGCATGATGAAGCTTTGGATATCGAGGAGGGTCAGATCATACCAGAAGAAATGAACAAGGATGACTCAGTGGAAACAAAATATGCTTCTGAAAGTATAACACCATCCAGAAATGTGAAAAGAAGATTGGGCAATGCAAATGCTGCAAATGGGAATAAGGTTGTTGCAGAATGCGACAACCAACGGATTCTCCAGACGCTAGCAAAGATGGAGAAACGACAGGAGCGGTTTAAGGAGCCCATCACTCTGAAAAAGGAGCCAGACAAGATTCCAAAGCCTCAAGTTGATCCAATAGTTGAGATGGCTGAAACCATGCAACAAAGGCCACTGCGAAAGAGGCGATGGAATGGCAGCTGAGAATCCCAAAAACCATAGCTACATCCTTATGCCTCATTTTTTGTTGGAAATGGGAAAGATGGCCTCATCCCCACCAACAATCTGAATGGGACTGGAAGCAGGCTGGTTATAACAAACAACAGAACTGAGAAACCGAAACACATTGGGCGCAGGTTCGTTGAGTTTTCATTTTTCCACAAAAATCAAAGAGGTCTGTTTCTCAGAACTCTCCACATCTTCTGTATGTAATAAAGTTCTCACTGCGCCTCATAATATTGAGAAAAACAAAAAGTTCACAATCCCCTGTTGTTCTAGCTCTGTATTAAAAGGGCTGTAAGCTATTCTTTATTTGCTTGTAAGACTAGAAAATTGGTTTGTAGCTGATTATCTCTATATGGGATTTCAATTCCATAAGCTTCTAAGCTTGGAGAGTGAATGTAGTTTGGAAGTTCTCTTCGATCCATTTGTTGTCTATTATTAATTCTATTGTGTATTTGGATTTATGTGGGGTCTTTTCTTTACAGTCCTCAAAGTTGGGCTTATGGTAATGTTGTTTTGGTCGAGTCAAAACGACGTCGTAGGGCGCTTTTACCATAGATAGTGTAGTGAAATATAGTCTTTATCCATGAAAAAATGGTCCAACCAGCCGCTTCCACGTGCTATAAAAAAATCTGGTGTGTAGATTGAAAGTGCTAAGCCACCCAAAAGTGTGACTGACGTGGCGGATCTTCCACCAGTTAGATCTCAGCTTTACAATTACCAAAGCACCCTCGTCGTTTGAAAGAAACGTCTCTCATGCAGTTATGCTCAGTCCAGCTTTTTTTTAATGACTGAAATGCCCTTCTCTCTTTATCTCAATTTTGACAAGTAAAAAACATTAAAAAGGGAAACCATATAAAAAATTTAATGGAAAGAATGAAATTGATGGTAAGAATGAAAAATATAAAAAATTAAAAATAAATAAAAGATTAAAATAAAAATAAAAATAATAAATTTTTTATCTATATATATATATATATAAAGGATTAGATGAAATAGAAATACAAAAAGAGCTTCATCTGCAAGAAATGATTATATTATTAAAACTCAAGAAATAGAAATTACAAAGAAAAAAAAAATTGAATTTGGAATTATTATTAAGGCCAAGGGCATTCCAGTAATTGCACTAAGACTGGTTCTCCCCAACTAAAAGCCCGCCTAGCACTTCCCATGTACGACGTACAATTTTATCAGTTAAACGGAGAAAATGCATCTCAAGCTGAAGCTCTCTTCTTCCTCTTCTCCGTCCAACTTCTCTCTTTACTCTCCTGCTCAAAACCCTAGCTCCTCCAAATTTTCCTTTAAAGTACCAATTGTACCCCTCCACTCCTCACTCTCACCTCTCACCCTTCCTCCATGCGCCTCCAAGGACTCCTCCTCCCCACTCCTCGAGCAAAAGCCTCATTCCTCCGGCTTCGGATCAGAGCCGCAGTCGCCGCCGGAAGTTCTTACGGTCCGCCGTCCGATGAAGGAATATTCCGGAGACGATGATGAGTCCAGCGACGGAGATGATGTGGATGAGGACACGTTCTCTTCCTCGCCGATCGATGCCGGACTTGCTGAATTTGCGAAGAAGTTGCCAATGTTTGAGCCGCAGAGAGCGGAGTTGAGCTCTGAGGAGAGGCCGCTTTTGGTGAATTTGGACTTAGCGTTGTATAGAGCCAAGGTTTTGGCGAGGAATTATCAGTTTGAAGAAGCGGAGAAGATTCTGCAGAAGGTACTAGTGCTCGATCTCCTGTTTCGTCCTTGTTCGTTTGGTAGTGTTGATGATATTGAGATTTTTTCAATTGTTTTTCAAGTGTATATACTATTGGCCAGAAGATGGACGGCCGTATGTGGCTTTAGGGAAGATCCTGAGCAAACAGTCGAAAACTTCGGAAGCTAGAGCTGTGTATGAGAAAGGCTGTCAGGCTACTCAAGGTGAAAATCCTTACATCTGGCAGGTTAGTCTCATTTTTGCAATAAAATTTGAGCAAAAATTGCAATTTACGCTCCTTGTAATATATTCTACGCCAACTCTGTTGTAGCAGTTTTTGATTTATACATTTGCATTTTTCAAATTTTGCTTTATGAGAAGATTGAGTCCCAGAATCTGAAATACCAAACGGATGGCTTCAGTCAGTGCTACTAAATTCAAATTGGAAACCCTTTATAATACTGGAAACTTCCAGTGAATTAGGTTTATGGCTTTGATATTTGATTAGTGCCGGAATCGGAAATAACAGCAAATGGCTTGAGTAGGTGCCACTAAATTGCGAGCCCTTTTTACTACTAGTGACTTTCATTCATTGCCATGATGTGATAATTGTTGATACCAAGTCAACCGAGGATGGATTCCTCCCTTTGGCAGTGGCAGCGAAAGCTCCTGTTCAGATGCTGGAATCTGGGCTCTCTGCTTCCCTGAAGATGTCCGGGTTGTCCGGACACATCCTCCGAAGCCCAAGTCAGACTTTGGAATGAATAGAAACCCTTAGAGAGAGAGTGTAGATGAGAGAACTCACAGTGTCCTCTCAGTACGGTTTTTATAGTGTTCGCAGGGGGAGTGCACAATGGTGCTGAGCTGGCTCTTATAATGATGACTAGGTAGTAGTGACAGGGTAATCATCACCACTGCAGGACGGTTGGGGGCTATGTTAGACGGTGTGTCATGATACATCTCACCGTCCCTTCAACGTGTTGAAGGTATGGGATTGGACTTGACAGTCCGTTGATGTAGACGTTAGAATGGGAAGGATCCCATCAGTCATTCCAGTGTCAGACAACCAAATCCTTATACACTCGAGAGGATTGGGGCTTTCAAGGAAGTGTGGTCTGCTCAGTGACACAAAGGGTCCGAATAGGATGTCTCTGGATGCCTTGAAGGTTGTCCGAACAGTGATGAAAGAAGTGACACGTGGTACGTGGTCCAGCTGGGACGATGCCATGTGGACAGACACGTGGAGGTACACATGGGAGAAAGCCCCCACAATAATGATTTATTGGTGGGATATTAGGCCTTTAATGAATCCTACTTTGTGGGATTAGTGCCATTAGCTTCTCCTATTGATGTCAATACTCTTCAAGGTGATCATTTTGGAGTTTTGAATCCTGTAATGATTGATATTAGCTACTTTGTATATATAGTTTGGTTGTTAATTCCATTGCCTTTCCATCTTCAGTACAAGCTAGGAAGATTGGTAATGAACCTGAATTTGAAGGAACTATTGTAAATGGTTGAGGCCCCTCTAATTGCAAATATCCACTATGAACAGTAGTAATAATAAAAGTTAACTAAGAAAAAAAACTCTCTTTAACATTGAATCTTTAATCGAACATGTTTCTTTGCAACAGTGCTGGGCTGTGCTGGAAAATAAGATGGGGAACATTAGGAGAGCAAGAGATTTGTTTGATGCTGCCACAGTTGCTGATAAGAGGCATGTTGCTGCCTGGCATGGGTGGGCAGTTTTAGAGTTAAAACAGGGGAATATAAAGAAGGCAAGGCATCTTCTTGCTAAAGGTCTTAAATATGGTGGTGGAAATGAGTACATATACCAAACACTTGCATTGCTTGAAGCTAAAGCAAATCGGCATGAGCAGGCTCGGTATTTGTTCAAGCAGGCCACCAAGTGCAATTCCAAGAGCTGTGCCAGTTGGCTTGTAAGTCTTAATCATCCTATACTCAGACCTATATGTACTGAGGAATACTTTCTGTTTCATGACTATGATTTTGATGTAGCCTTTGCTCTTGCATCCACTGAACTGTTCTAATACAGGCATGGGCACAATTGGAGATGCAACAGGAAAACAACCATACTGCAAGGCAACTATTTGAGGTGACCTTTCTATTACCATGATCATGAATTACCCATCACTATTATTTCCTTGTGACAGAATGAGAAGCCAGAGTATAGCAAGATGAGCTGGTCATTATGTTATCCAATGTAGTTCTTCAGTCATTACTTCTGAATCATGTTTATCTTTTTTCCTTTTTCTTTTGTCTAGTGTTTGTAATGTATACCATCATTGTATGATACATGCTTTTATTCCTTTTAAATTTGCAGAAAGCAGTCCAGGCAAGCCCCAAGAATAGGTTTGCATGGCATGTATGGGGAGTTTTTGAAGCTAATCTGGGCAATGCTGACGTGGGAAGGAAACTTTTAAAGATAGGCCATGCAGTAAATCGAAGGGATCCTGTTCTCCTTCAGTCCCTTGCTTTACTGGAATACAAATATTCAACTGCAAATCTTTCTCGAGTGCTGTTCAGGAGAGCATCCGAATTGGATCCAAGGCATCAGCCAGTATGGATTGTAAGAATCCTTTCCATGTCTTGCAGATCTATTCCACTTAAACAAAACTCAATGCAGTTTCTTGTTCTATTTTCTTTATTTTCAAGCTGAAATTTTAGCAAATTATGCAAATCATGAGTCTAAATATCTGATCTTAACAGCTTTAAAAAAAAAAAAGTTCTCAACTCCAATGACCCTGATTGAGAATTACCTCATATACTGTGTATTTTAGAAGTTTGGGGAATGTCTCTGTGTATGTGTGGAGGAATGTGTGTGAATTCACTGGAAAACTGATTGAAATTAATGGCTGTTTAGGCTTGGGGATGGATGGAGTGGAAAGAAGGAAACATAGCCACAGCAAGGGAAATGTATCAAAGAGCACTGTCCATTGACTCAACTACTGAAAGTGCTGCTCGTTGTCTTCAGGTAAACACCAAATGTAATCCCTGTTAAAAATTTGTAGTTCTCATTTTTCTCAGTTTAGTTCCAATTAATCAACAAAAGTTCTGAGCACCGTTTCATTTTCTTCCCCTTCTATTAGTGATTAGCAATTAGTTTAAACTGGAACTTAGTGTTCATTATTTAGTATTAATCATAGTTCGGTAGTCAGTATATCTATTTCAATGCTTGACAGAAGTAGATGGGGAAACCCTTCCCAGAATATATCTTTTTCAAAAAAGGGCGGCCTGTCAATTCTTTCACCAAAATAGGACATTAGTGGCCAATAGCAAGCATTTCTTTTATAGCAGAGATTAATATTAATTTTGTGGCAAGTTGATCTTTTGCAAATTCAATCTACAATTTATGTTTTTTGTGTCAATGCATTGCAGGCTTGGGGTGTTTTAGAAGAGAGAGCTGGTAATCTTTCAGCAGCTCGGAGATTATTCAGATCCTCCCTAAATATAAATTCCCAGAGTTACATAACATGGATGACATGGGCCTCATTTGAAGAAAACCAAGGAAATGCTGTTCGTGCTGAGGAAATTCGTGACCTCTATTTCCAGCAGGTCAGTGAAAATAGAGGGAGAAAAATAAAATTGGAACCCCACAAACAACCCATTCTAAGATTTGTGAGGTTCCAAGAATAATCTTCCCTTTCTTCTGTCTTCTTAGGAACCAAACAAATAAACAATGAGAAGGCTTTCTAAAGATAACACACTTTTAATCTGCCACAGCGCACAGAAGTCGTGGATGATGCTTCATGGGTTATGGGGTTCTTGGACATCATTGATCCAGCTCTAGACAGCATAAAGAGACTATTGAACCTGGACCAAAACTCATACTACAGAATCCCTGATTCCTCACGAAACATACCAGGAGCTAACGAAGACTCATCTGGCCCTGGCCCTGGCCCTTCCTCTGGAAATCCAGATAGCAACGACACAGCAAGTGAAAATGGCTTCAACCTGGACGCCTTCATCAGGGAGAAATTATCCCTTGATCCATCAAATCTTGATGTTCAAATGCAAACACATGAGACTACTGTTCCAAGACGAGTTAAACTTCCAAGAAGGATAAAGAGATTAGAGAACACTCAGAGCCGAACCACGACAGCAGTGACACAATCCAGAGTTTAATCAGTTCCGTATGGGGTTATTGAAACTTGTGTCTGGCTCAAACTCAAGCCACATCCTCACATTCTAGCCAAACTACAAAGGCTGAAACAGCATTACTTTTTCTGTATAGTACCTGTGTACTAAAGTTAAAAGCAGAATCTGTATACAGTGATTACAAATCTACTTCTGTTATACTACCTTTAAAGTTAAAAGCAGAATCTGTATACTACGATTCCAGTGCACAATCGGATCTTTGTAAACTGTCCCTTTTCAGAAGAGAATCAGAACAACACTTCTTTAGAGAAGACATAATATTTTAATACTTCCGTATATTCTTTAGCCCCTTCAATTTTTACAAGTGATTGTGGCAGTGCCCATATTTGTGTAAAGACTTAGACACGAACTTTAATGAATTCTAAGCAAATACCATAAAAGCCATTAGGCCATGTTTGTTCCCCAAAAATTTTAAGGGAAAATATGAGAGAAAGGAAATAGATTTTTTAGGAAAATATGAGAAAAAGAACATAGAGAGAGAGAAAAAAGCTTAGCAAAATAAAAAATAGACTTAAAGTTAATAAATTATTTTTATATTTTTCTTTAAACTCGTCTAACATAATTTCTTTAATGATTAAATAATTTTAAAATATATAAAATTTTAATTATATTTTTGTTTTCACATTTTTGTAATTGAGCCTAACCTAAAATAATATTTTTCTAATTTTTTTTTGCTTTCCTTAATGGTTTTCGAAAACTAAACATTACCTAAACATATGATTCATTGTAGAAAGTGTAAAGGAAAAAATGGAAAGAAAAAATATAAAAAAAGGAAAAAAGAAGAAAAATTTATAAATTTTTTTATTTGATTGTATATGAAAAGGTCAAGGGATAAGAAAATTAAACTATCGAAAAATGTATTTGTCGTAAATTTATTTTACTTTTATTGAATAAAACTTTCAACGGTTTCCCTTCAATATATTTTTTTTCATGATATTCAAATTAAACTATTTTTTAAATAGTTTATTTCTTTCTTTCTTTCGTAATTTTTAGAAATTAAACATAACATTACAAATGAAATAAAATTGGCAAAAACTTCATCAATCTATTCAAGGACTCTTTTGCCTAAGTGTCACTAAACTTCCCAAAAGTTAACCTCATTTTCAACCTCTATTTGGCACTTTGGATGGTACAATGGACTTATTTCTATAAATTAATTTTAATATTTCTGAATTTTTTTAATATAAAAATGTCATTATTTTTTCATAAATTGAACACCTGAAAGAGCGAAAATGGGCTAATTCTGAAGGCACTAGGGCACCCTTGGATATCCTAGATGGAGCTTATAGGTTTATAGGTTTTGTTGTCATGATGCGACAGGAATGTTAATGATGAATACTATTTAGACAGGGATATTCTCTTGGTACCCGAAGCTTTTGGGAAGCCATGTGACCAACCCTGCACTTTCATTTGCCTATCTCCATAAATTGAAACGTGACAAAATAATATCATAATTAGCTGCTTGGCCTCACCATATAAAGCCTGAAAAAGGCTTCATAAATTGAAATTAGTTTCGTTTTACAATGGCTCTATCAAGAGGAATTTCCCACATTTAACCATTAAAAGTAACTTGCAGATGAGGAAGAAAGAATGGATGTATATGGTAAATTCCATGGACAAAAAATATAAAGCAAGCTCACTACTACAAAAGGACCACTCTTTTTTACCTCTTTTATGCCTTATGTCGAAACTTATAAAAACATCCTCTTTTCTTCTTTTTTATTTATTTTTTATTTTTTATAATTGGTGTTGGAATATATGGTAAAAGAATATTAATATTTTATGAGCGGCATTTTTTTAACTATAAGAGTACTCTTTGAGTAAAGGGTCTAACCAAAGACGTTTAGACATTAAAATCAATATCATTTGACCGATTATTTTTTTATGATATAGAGACGACTTTTGAGAGGAACTTGATTTATAAAATAACCCAATTGCAAAAAAAGAGTAATATCAATTGAGATATACTGTGTCTAAGCTTAGTAGAGTAAAATATACCTTTAAAACAGAGAAAAACGTGCTTTTAGATTTTCTTTAACTTGAAATGTTTAGGGAGAGAATATTACTTTTTCTTTTAGGATTTTTTGTATTTTTTAGTTATTGACGAGAAATTTCAACATTCAATGAGTGCCAATATTTGTCTAATGACAATGTCCTATTGATTTTATTTTGTTTTATTTTTTAAAATAGCAATCTAAAAACTTGTAGATTAAGGATATTTTTTTAGATATGTTGTTTGAACTTAGAACTGGTTAATATTTCAAGTTTACCAAATAAAACATGAATACACTAAAACAAAATTTAGCTTATAAAAAAGATAATATACTTATCGTTCAAGAACAAAGTTGAGATTTACAAATACTCAAGATGTTATCCTACCACATTAAGACCACACACTTATAATCGTGGATCATCAAACTCATTTCAAAATTTTTTCATCTTACTTCACTCACAAGATCCACCAAAAAATTGGCCTGGATCTTCGAGAACACGCGTGGCACCAGGATTGAGAGCATGATGTTCATTTTGAGTAGGAAGATATAAAGCTAAAGGATCATAAAATCACGAAAAATACAAACAATAATAATGTGGATATGTGGTTATATGATCAATAGCATACATGCAATTATATAGATTATATATATGCTTATTATTATAGCATTAGGGCTTTTGATGAAGTATGGACCCTAAAAATCTCTTGGATCAACAAACACATTCCCCACAGGTCTCATCGCTGTCAATTCATCCTCATCACTCACGGGGGCGTTCAGCCTCTTTAAGTACCAGAGATCATTGATGCATGACATGGAGGAGCCCTGAGGAACATGGGCTCTGAGAGGATCAGACCCTCCTAGCTCAGTCATCATCACACTGCAGTCCTTCACATTCTCAGCCATTCTAGACGCAAACCTCCATACTCCTTTCATCAGCTCCCCAACCCTCTCTCCTTCTCCATGGATCCCATACAGGAACAGAAACCCAAAGGGTTTTTTATGGGACTCAGTACTCATACTCATGAATGGAAGTTTCAGGCATGGCAGGATTCTCTCCATTGCATGGCTCACACTTGCATGGAATATTTTCAATAGATTTGACCTCCTTATTTGAAGCTTGTATGCCTCAGAGGTATTCCATATGCTGAAGATTGCCCAAGAGCTTGGAGCTGTACCCATGATTTCCCCTTCCTTCTCTTCTTTCTTCTGCAAACCTACCCATCCTTCCTCTCTGAAGAAACACACCCAGGTGCCCATACTCAGCTTCTCCTTCAAGATGGCCTCAATGTCTGTTGGGTATATCTCTCTTTGTTTCAGGCTGTTCTTGTAGAGGGAAATGGCCTGCTCGATATGCAACTTCTCGATTTTTATGTCTCTGGATACATCTACTTCCTCAGCAAGGTGATCATTAATTGGTTGAACATATATGACTAATGAGCTAAACTTTACATAGTTGCATTTGAGAGTGAAGAGATTGGTGGAGGCCACATTGTTCTCCTCGGTTGCTAGGAAAGCATACTGTGCTCCATTTCTCTCTATCCATTCCTCTGCTGATTTAACAAGCCCTAATCCAATGCCCATCCTCCTATATATACCAGATAAGATACATAAACTTTAACTCAATCCCAACATCAATATCCTTAACTACTATATATACATAATTGTGTGATATATAGCTAGGTTTTGGAAGGGTTTGATGGATGTATACAAGGTATGCAACAACCCTCTATCCCACCATTCTTCTTTAAAATTTGGCCTATGATTTTAGTTTTGGAAGAGATGCATACCCCATGATCATCTTCATCACTAGTTTCTTATACTGTTGAGGAGTAGGAGTAGAGGAAATTTGTGTGAATGGGAGGAGGATCAAATTAAAGAAAAGTGTACCTGTGCCTAGGAGAGACTCGAAGGCCCAGGATGCATCCCATCGTCACATCTGTTCCCCCAAAACCAGTCCCCACACGCTTGATACATCCTCGAACTGCACCGACAAGCTCCCCATTTTCGAGCAGCTGAGCAACCTGTAGGTCATTTTCAAGCATATATATGAGCAATCTGCAGTATGTTAGGACTACAGATGGTCATGGAGATTGGGACAAAGGGTGGGAATGTGATTAAAATTTATTGGAAGCAAGAGAAATGAGTTAATATAATATGGAATATATGTATGTATAGCCCTCACCTACCAGCATAACATGAACAGGGTAGAGCCTAATTCTACATAAAGGGTCACCCATCATGCTAGTAAATATGGAGATCCCCTTTTTATACCCTATCTCACAGTTCTTCTCAAGCTTCTCCACTGCTTCAATGTCTGTTTCTTCATTGAATTCCCTTATTTGGACCTTGTTCTCATGAATGTTGTCAACCATTTTTCTTTTCTTTTCCTCTAAAGAAACAGGAGATATTGGTTACCGGATCTGAGGAGGGAAGCTAATGTTTGAGGACTGAATCTTTCTTGAATGAGCTAGCTGCCATACCCAACCTCCAATCAGTGATCCTATATATACGTACTAGCTATTTTTTTTCTTCTTTTTTTCTTTTTTCTTTTAAAAAAATTCTACTTCTGAATTCTCAATGTCTTCCTTTTGTTTGCTTCCTCTTTTTGAACCCCGAGTAATCATATTCCACCCCACTGTATCATTCATGGTAAACTTTGTTTCAGGTCAGTTTTCTTTACTCTTCTCTTTGAGTGAAAGCTTGGAATTTACTCTTTAAAAGTATTTTTGTTTTTTATATATATACTTAATTGAGGTGAATGGAACAACCATTGTTGTCTTGGAAGTGATATTCAGTAAACTTGTATAATCATTTTGCATATCTTATCCATGACATAGAGTCTTTCTTGGGCCCTCCAACCGATCTTAATCTTCTCGAATTTTCATATCACATGATAAAATCGATCGAAGCGACTTTTTTCTAACCCAATTACACCTCTCTTGGTGTTTTCCTCTTATAAAACCATGTCCACATACCTTGAATTGTCTTTTTGTGAACAAAGTGTAAATGAGACATGAAGTGTGTGTGTATATATATATATTAGTCCATGGCCTTATAAATGTCCCAATTCATATTACAATTTTTTTTCCATAATTTTCAGTCTTTTCCTGGTTTCATCAGATGATTTAGATGAAGCAAAATGCCTAAATACTTTGAAGAACAAAAGCATGATGATACATTATGATTTGATTATTAAATGATCACCCAAGAAACAAAAACAATGGCTGCAGATAAGGATACATCAAATGTGATTAGGAGCATTGGATTCACATGGAAATCGTTCTGCCGGATTCGCTTTTGAGGCAGAAAAAAAGAAAAAAAGAAAAAAAAGAATCAAGACTTGGAAAGATGTTGAAAGCAACTATGTCGGCCAAGATTGGTGCAGCAGTACCATGGGGATTGAATCATTCATTCATTTGATCATTTGTATTTGTTGTTTATTTTTATTTTATTCTCTGATACCAGTTTTATTGATATGTGTGGCAACCACTACTACTGGTAGTGAACTGAGTCCAAAGTTAGAGAGAGAGAGGGATGAGGATGTGGAGAGGGTTGTGCAGGAATTGGAATATATATCAATCATTCAGGTATTCTTAGTTGGAGTTGATTTGAGTTTTCAATCACATCCTAGCTGTTCCTGAGAAAGTAGTCTTCTGCTTTATAATTGTTTTTTTTGTCCTTCAACCCTAACCGCAAACATCCGCCTTGTGCCGCCCCTTTCAACGCTGTTAGTATCTGAGTGCCAAAGATTTGGATTACGATGCATTATGGGACACTCCAGATTGTTGGATTTTCTTTTTTCTTTTTTCTTTTTCTCTTTTCGATTTTTTCGGAAACTACAAATGCTTGAATCAACTGTCCAAAGTTCTTCTGCTGCTGCTCCCACAAATTATTGTTTCGGTGCTCCATTTTTCACCATCAAAAGAAAAAAAAAAAAAAACCAGTTCCTTGAAGACTGGGAAACTTCTGTAAAATTATTTAGGGCTATGTTTCAACTGGGAAATGATCAGTTGGGGCTTTTAATTTATGTTCGGTTGAAAAACATGAAAAATCGTTGCCCATTTAATTCTCGGAAAGAATGGTATCTTTCCATGTGATTTTCTTGGTTTCCTCTCAAGATCTCCGAACCAAAGGTTGCTGACCAAAGGTTGCTCTGCACTACATGGACTTCTTTAAAATAGGGTTAGTGGCTTCGGAAATTTGAAGAAGAGAATGTGTCTGCATTAATCAGATTTCTCATAAGAATGCTTTATCCATGCAAGATTAAGAAACACTTTTCCTCCCAAACCTAAAATACTGCAGAAATTTTCTTCGCCTTCTTGCCACTTTCTTTAAAAAAGTGCCATTTGGCATACCTCAACGGCTTAGTCTGCATAATAGTAGTATTACCATTGGGCTTTCTAAAGTTCGAAAGGGGCTTTCTAGCCCCAAATAATAATAATAATATTGTTTTTCTTTTTTAAATTATTATTCACTTGGTTTTTCTTAGTGACGCCAAAAAGTAAATCTTTCATTTAAAAAACTCATTTTGTGATTTCATAAATGAGTAAAGCATTTTAATTTATTTGAAGTTCAAAAAATTAGAAATAAAAATTTACCATCAACGTCACCAAAAGAATCAGAGCAAGTATTTGAAAATTTAATTTTATTATCAACATCATAAGGAGTTATTTGTATGAACTTTAGAACCCGTTTGGTAATAATTTTATAAATTAATCACTTTTAATATTTCAAAATTTTTATCATTCAAATGTTAAAATTATTATAAATATTTTTTAAAATCACTCCGAAATGCATTCTTGGTTTAATTAGAGTCTTTAACCTTAGATGATGTTCCCATAACTCTAAGCATCTTTGAAAGTATTTTTAAAAAATGTTTTTATTATAATAGGTGTTTTGATAAAATTTAAAAATATTTAAAAAAATTTTTAAAATTATTTATAATATTTTTAAATGATCCTAGGAGGGAGGCTTTACTGTAAAAATACTTTAAATAGAAATATTCTAAACACACTATTGATTTTGAGGAATATAAAGGATATGGATTCCTAGATATTTTGTTAGTTTTAATCATATTCCCTCTTTTTACTAGCTTCCACAGGTAAAGAATAATATATACATATATCCCAATAGTTCCAAATAAAAAGCTTACAAGTAATTGTATTTATTTGTTTGGGTGCTATGAACTTTTTGCACAGGGTCTAGAAGATGGCCTACTATTGCAGTGAAAGGTATTGTCAAGGTGGGTAGTAAATCCAAAGCCCTTTGACTCAATATACAAATATGGACAGAAAACTAATGGAGAGGATCCACGTCCCCCTGTGCCCCACCTCTGCTCTACATAATCATAGAGTATCTCACTGCCACCGTTCGATGCGGCATGAGATGTGCGCTCCCCCCTACCAAAAAGCTGCCCACTCTCCTTGTACAGAGCTGGCGCACACGACAAAAACACTAAAAGACACACTCCCTTTCTCATCAACGGATGAGATTCAATCATTCAAATTCGATCACCCTCACGCAAATCCACGGCTCAGATCGCTTATGCGCCTCGTCCTTCTCCTCTTCGTTCTTGGCTTTTTTACGGTGATCTTGAAGGCCGGGGACACGTCATTTCCGGCGCCGTCGATGGTCGGTATGGATGGACCGAGGGTTTGGAGGGATTGAACGGGGCACTCCTGCCATTCGAGAGCTTCCAGGTCTTTGTTCACTTCATCGATGGTGAGGGACGAATCGTACGGCGATGATCCCTCGTTGAGAGTGGATCTTGGTGGATGCATCAGATCTATGGTGCTCAATGCTTCCAAAAGTTCCTCCTGTGACCAAAGAGATTTTCTCAAAATAATAAAAGGAAAAAGAAACATGAAAGCGATTAAGCGAAGCTTAGAGCGCTCTTGAGTCTTACCTTGCGACGCTTGTGTAGTTTGATGAATCCGTGCATTTGGATAATCTTCATAAACGAAAAATAATGTTCAGTAAAATTTAAATAAAATATTAAACAATCTCCAAACATGGAGGACATCTGCTTGAAAAGCTTCATATCGCAATGAAAAAGTAACACTGATTAGGAAAACAATCTTCCGGTCTGTTTGGATCCAGAGAAAGAAGAGAGGAAAAGCATTTCTCATTTCAAAATCCATACTCAACTGTATTCCAAATACAAAAACTTTGGCCTCATTCAACTGTTTTTCAATATAATATCCAAATAGTATATTTTATTTTCCCGTGTTCATTTTTTTTCTCAGGAACCAAACGCGCCACCAAGAATAGGATGGAGGGAAAAAGAAACAGAGACCTGGTTAAGATGGTCGTTAGTGAAGTCTAATCGGTAAGGATTCTCGAGGAAAACTTCATAGTCATGAAGCTGAATCTTCGCCCCCGTCTTCTTCCGCATTTTCACTTTCACACCCTTAGATCCACTGTGCACAGTGTACTATCCTCAAAATTTTCGCTCCAGTAAACACTGTAGCTCTACCCCCACTCCCAATCCTCAATCCGGCTCCAAGTATTTTCCCGTCTTTACGAAATGACCAAATTACCCCTTTCGGGACCCACTTCAAAGGCATGGTAAGCAAGCAACCAATGAAACGGTGGCACATCATCTCCAAAAGAGAATGATTTGGTGGGGATCATCCAATAATAATACAAAATTTTGGAAAAATATGGGGGAGTGAAGGGTATAAGTATAACAAGTCGTAGCCCCACTTGTACCGCAAATGCCATGATGTTGGGTGGTGGAGCCTCCTCTGCAGTCTGCCTCCGTGCTAACTTCTTGTACCACAGCTGCGTGGGGGGGAGTGGGGGGTGTCTCCAAATGCTATGATGTTGGGTGGTGGAGCCTCCTCTGCCCTCCGTGCGCTAACTGCTTGTACCACCGCTGAGAACGGGGAGTGTGGGGGTGTCTCCAAATGCTACAACCACAGGCCACGTCTTCCTTTTTCGTACGTTTGATCTGATATTTGATGTATTTTGTTACCATTTTTAGTAAATTACGTGGACAAAAATTTAATTTAATTTTATCTACGAAAGTAAAGAGGCCCAAGCCCGTATTTTGTCAGACGATAAGCCCAGTCCCACATACCTATCACATTAGTCCAACTTAAACTTCGGGGAAAAGGGCCCCTATTTTGGAAATTCTGAGCATATGGTAACCCAACTTCTCTTCGAAACAGCCCAGTTATTATTATTATTATTTTTTTTTAAAAAAGAGAGAATAAAATAACCCCCTCCCCTCGATCCCTATGTCCAGGCCTAACTTTTTTCGCTCGGCCATTAATCTTGATCGTCTGTGGTGAAGATTAGAAAAGGCAAGATGACGAGGAAGAATCACCAACGTTAAGATTCTGGTTGTAATTCCCACCTTTTATGTAAGTCATTACCTCAAAGTGTTGTTATTTGTCTTGATGTCTAATTTCTGGAAATTGGATATCATTCCTTAATGTTGGTGATGAATGCTCAAATGTTCGATTAGGGGTTTACAATTTGGATTCTTTTCCATTAAATGCATTGTTACAGATTTCCATTTTCCTCTTCTTGTTTTTCGAATTTCGATTGATTAAACTTATTTAAAGTAGTTTTGAAGAAATGGTTCGTTTATGTAATTTTAGGGTATGTGTTTCCTTATCCATTCATTTAGGATTTTCGGATTGATTAGGAAAGTGGAGTCACATTTCTTACAATCTCATCATAAATGGAAGGCCATTTTTTTTTAATAATCTTTTACTTTATATTATCCTTTTGTTTTGTTTTGTTTCGTTTTTTCATATTTATTACATTAAATTTTATCTTAAAAATTATAATTATATTTTTTATATTTATTTTTCAATATTAAAAATATAAACTAATAGAAAATCACTAAAATATTAAAACAATTTTAATAGAAAATTAAATAAATATAGATTGAGTAATAGAAATTTGAATAATTTTAAGTTAGATTTTTTAATATAGATATTTTTTGGTAAAATTTCAGCTATTGAATAAATAAAATATGTTTTAATTTTAAATACTAAAATATAACATATTTTATTTATATTAATGTTTGACATTAATATCAATTTATATACTTGATTAATGCTATTAGTTTTTTTTATGCATATATTATTTTATTTAAAAATTAGTTTTAAAAATTTAACTTTATGTTAACATTGGATATATACTTTCAAAATTCATATTTTGTTATTAGGGCGCATTATGTTATTACATACTTTCACAAAATTTATCATACATGTATTGTTTTTTTTTTTCAATAAAATAACTCTAATGTATTTTTATTATTTGTTTTATCATGTTTTTTTTTTTTTTTTTGGAGTTTTTTCCAATATTTTTATATGTTTTGATTAACTTCTTTTTCTCAATATTTATTTTTCCAAAATTTTGTCCGATATTTCCAAAATTTTCCATAAAATCAAATTATCAATATTTTGATGACTTCTGATACTTTTATCCTTAACAGTCACTAATTTGGTTGAAATGATGATAACTATTATAAGTTGTGAAAATAAGGAAAAATTGTTGTAATTTTTGTATATGAGGAAGAAAGTGAGATTTAATACTACATCCATTTCAAGGATGGACTGACGAATAAGGAGGTGGATGGTAGTGTGGATTATAAAAGAGGTTAGTGTGATGGTGTATCGGTAAACAAAAGTGTATTATTGGAGGACTTTGTAATCAAAGTCTATTAGAAAATGAATTTGAATGCAAGTGAATAGTAATTCAATATACTTTGAAATTTGATCCATTTGCCTCTTTGCTACTTACGTGCTATCAAATTATTTTTAAACTTGTGTCAATATAGTGATGTATTTGCACAAATTTATATATCACCCCACCATGAAAATAGTTGACTAGATGAAAAATAGTAAGTTCTTAGTTCCTTACTTTATTTAATTATGTTGAACCTAAAAACAAAGAAGAAACTATGGTGACATGTTATGTATGTTGCAAGGTTTTTGAACTAGTTGTTGGATCAACACTTGCCTTAGTCATAGGAAATGGGATACATGAGGAGAATGCAATTCAATTGATCGAATTTTCCAAAAGATGTGTTAAGTCGAATGTTGGTCCACTACAATCAACAAGATTTGATTCGATGATATTAGGTAACGGGCAAACAAGCAAAGGGATGTAATATACTTGATATTAATGGTAAACCAATTTTGATACAAATACATCAACAATACTAGGGAGTGGATTAGCGTATGTTATGTTATATAAGGTTACCCATAGAAAGTTACTATGTGTACAATGCTCAAGATTGTAAGCGATTCAAATACATGTATTTCATAAGGAACATAATAATCCTATAGATGAAGTTGCCTATGTCAAATGGTTAAAATTGGTTGAGCAATACTTGTAATTGGTGACGTTATTAGGACTTAGGAGCAATCCAAATTATTTGCCTTGGCAATTTTGCAAAACTTTCATGCAACAATATGGAATGGAGTTGACATATTCTCAATCATAGAACTACAAGGAAAAGGTTAATAAAAAGAATATCTAGTATGCTAAAAGATTCATTTAAGCTTTTGTCATAGCTATGACAGATCAATTGAAGCAAATCTAGGGACATTGACAGAGTGCGTTTAATTGATAAGAGTTTCATGAGACTATTTGTGACTTATTCAATAAGTGGATGTGTTAAAAAAGATCGTCATCTCATTCTAACAATTAGTTATACTCATATGAGTGGGCCATATAGAGGTGTGTTATTATCTACCTCAACATATGACGTAGGTAACAACCTATTTTATTTGACCTAAAAATCATGAAGAATGACTATACTATTTGTTGAAAGTGAAGGATATTATTGGTCATAGAGATGTTGTCATTATTTCTAATAGGCATCTAGGCCCATTATGTTGCGTTTCAATGGTGGTTGACGATGAGAATCATGTCCATTGCCATAGGCATATGAAAGAGAGTTTTAGTTCCTGCTTTAACTAAGAAAAACACAAAGAGAAGGAGAATGCCCTCAAAATGTTTGATACAATCACATATGTAAGATTGTATTGTGATTGTGATGCTGCAATATTCAACTTAAGGATTTTTAATCCTAGCTTGACAAAATGGGATGAGAAAAACAACCACCAACATTGGGCAAAGTTTGAGTTCCTAAGTATGTTATAGAATAAAATGACATTGGTTCTGACAATGAGTTTTAATGCATGGGTGCAAGCTGAATGGCGTCATATGGTGTGCTCCTTTTTCATCAAGCATATGGACCAAGGGTTTAATATGTTGTTTAAGCACAAAAATGAAATTAAGAAATGAATGGAGAAATTGGTCCAAAATAAAGGAAAATTACTAATAAAGATCGTAAAGATTGAGAGTTATGTTGCCTACCCTAATTTAGGTATGAGTGTTAAGGTTTTCATTTGAATATTTTACCTTAATGTTGACTTAGGGCTGAGAAGATGCACATGCAAAGCTCTACAAATGTTAGAATTTCCTTTTGATCATGCATGTGCAATTATTCGAATGATGGAGCAAGATATTTATGAAAACATTGATGTTTGTTGTAAACTTCCAATGCATGAACAAACATACTCTAGTTTCATTTGAACATCGATTACTTATGACATGTAGTTTGTAAACCAAGATAGAAATGAGTCTAATAATAGTATCAAATTGTATGCATGAACCCTCTACAACGAAACAATCTCTTGATCGACCTTGTAAATCCATATAGAATTACAATTCATTTCAAAGCATACGACATATTGTTTTCGATATAACAAGGCTTAATGGAATTGTGCAACCTACAAAATCCAATTTGATTATTGTTGATGTGCGGATATTCTTTCTAAGCTTTGATGTTTATTAGTGATGAAACAATTTGTATTAATTTGCATAACTACCTAGCTACTTCATGATCATTATGATGTGTCTCTATTTTGAAAGGAATACTTCTTATATGACTACTTAATGTGATTGAATTGTGTCATTTGTTTGGTTGGGTGAGTTAGAAATTTGCTTTATGTTTTATCTTTATCAATTTCAAATTTGATGTGAGATTAGATTGTGACCCCATACCCTCCCCATTTTCCCATTTTTGTTTAGTTTTATATATTAAATTATTATATAAAGTAAACAATGGTGAAATGTTTGGAAGCAAGTGGAATAGCTAAACCCTCAAGACCACCGAAGGAGCATAAGAGATCAAGGGGCGCTAGTGGGAGAAAGGAAATGTATGTGAAATCAATTTTTATAATATCCGCCTTCTAATTGATTTCCTCGTACATCAACGAATACTTTTATAACGACCCGCTCTCAATCATGTAGATATTGTTCGCTTTGAACCCAAAGAGGCCCTCACGGCTTTAAAATGCATTTACAGGGTTACAAGGAGTCCATACTTATATGGCACCAGGAACTTTCCCCCATATCCGATGTGGGATGTCACAAACCCCAAACCCCTCCCCCCCCCCCCCCCCCCCCCCCCCCCCCCCCCCCCCCCCCCCCCCCCCCCCCCCCCCCCCCCCCCCCCCCCCCCCCCCCCATCTCCCATGTAGATACAACAAACAAACCCCACACCGAGGTTGTGGATCAACTTTGATACCATTTGTAACGACCCGCTCCCAACATGGTTAAGAGAAGTCTATACTTATATGTCCTCGTTGTGTCCCATGGGATTGTGGGGCTAAACAGACAAATACTCTTACGAGGCTAAATAAACCTCACATTGAGGTCGGGGATCGGTTTTGATACCATTCATAACGACTCGCTTCCAACCGTGTAGATATAGTCCGTTTTAGACCCAAAGGAGCCCTCACGGCTTTAAAATACGTTTACAGGGTTACGAGGAGTCCATACTTATATAGCGTTATAAACTTTCCTCCCTATCCGATATGGGATGTCACGTTCATATACTAATATTTTCATTTACTGTATTGCTCAACATATATGTTTTGTACACCAACTGTTTACGATGACCAATTAAAATGACTTCTGTAAATGTATTTTCTATAAATCTTACCGGTTACTGGAAATAACCTCATTGTTGATAAGCTATAGGAGGAAAATAAAAATTGTATTTCAGAGTTTGGGATTTGGAGGACTTCTTGAAATCGCCTGCATAGAAGTATGGTATGACATACGTCATTGGCTGATCCAACGATTTGATATTGAGCATTGTTAGATAGCTGGTTAAACAAAATGGTGAAAATTCGTTGAGGATGTTGCAATGGAACTTGGAATTCTGAGAGCAAGTGAGCAAATTATTAGCCATTTTGCAGAGGGCATTGTACTTGTTCTCACAATTCAGGGATTGCGTCCAATAAAAATAAGTATTTTATATTTGACCTCACAAACAAAATTTTATTTCCAAAAACAATCTAAAAGAGTTTTTAAAAACTAATTTTTAAAACATTCCTAAACAAGTCCAGAGGTATTTGTGGCGCTCAACTACCCTATTAAAATTTATTTTCAAATTTTTAATAGAATTTATTCAAATTTATTTAAAATATTTATTATTATTATTATTATTATTTAAAAAAATCTTCTAAATAATAATTCAAAATATAAAAAATGCTCTCAAATAATTGAGAATTATTTTCAAGAACTAATTTTTCAGATTTATTTTTGAAAACATTCCCAAACGTATCCATATGTAATTATTTCTAATCAAACCTTACAGCATGAAGCAATTCTTGGAAGTAACTTGAAAATTAATAATTTTTCTTATTATTGGTAAAACATTTATTCGAAAGACAGGAGATGTGAAATAAGTTGTTGCCTCCTTATCCTCATTGATATCATGACATGGCAAAATATCGAGGGTAATGATATGAGTCATGTGACTGATGCGGCGATGGCCCGCAGGATTGGAGAGTTCTGAACCGTAGAGGAACAATTCCCCACACTGGCGACTCAATTTACCGCCAAGATTCGCTGATGGCCCACGGGAGAGAAATTGAGAACCGTTGGATCATACACGTTTGGTGGGTCCCACTATCGAGAATAGTATGGAACTCACCAAGGAGATTCAAAATTTGGACGGGAACAAGGTGTATATTGAGTAGACCGCAAGCAATCGAGAACCGTCAAAATCAACCTGCTTAATTGGTCACGACCGTCCATCAGACTGCGGCCACTGATCTGCTGTGGTGGGGTCCATTAACAAACAGTAGGGTCGAAGTGGACCACTATGAACGAGTTTGAAAAACATCGTCACCTAATCCCTCGTAAAGCGTCTCAACGAACCAGCCATTTGTACCTCTTCCCGACCGGAGATTCTACCATCAACGGTGGTAGCAGGACAGTCACGGCACGATCTAATCACAGGTGAGTTGAAGCAGATCAAGTATTTCTCTAATTCGTGGTTTCTAGGGTTTGGTGTATGAGTATTTGTTTGTTTTGATTCTTCACGAACTGCTAGGGTTTCGGATCTGTATGAATATGTGAATTAAGTTTTAAATTGAATTTGACTGCACATCTGTATTTGTGTGAATTATTGGATATTGGAACTGTGAATTGTGTGGTGAAGAGTTTGTGAAATTTGTGGATCTGGAGGCGTTGCGTTGCTTTGATTTCTACAATTGGTCGATGTTTTGATTAAGATTTTTTATTTCTGATTTATATTAGCGAAATATTAGGTTCCTTAGAAATTTCCATAACTAGACGATATTGAGAAATTCTTTTGTATTCAGTAGCAGTTTATCCTAGTTTCTTCCATATTTCATTTTCTCTTTTAGAGTTTTCTTTTGGTTATTCTGTGGTGAAATGAAGTATATGAGCAATTGGATAGTTATTGAAGTAATAGAATTGGATGTCCACACTGCTGATGCTGTCTGTAATTCATTGGCAAGATTTTCTGTGCTGAAATTGAGAAGGAAACTACAGCATGTTTGCTTTCAGTTATTTATTTTGGTAGCCTATTTGCAGGTTTCAGGTGGTTGACTGAGGAGTTTTCAGCTATTGAAATCTAATTAGAGGTGGAATCAAGGTGTGCTTATTTTTCATTTTAGCTTCTTTAAGTCTATGGTGAATTTTTCTTTGGGCTTTTCTATACATGTATTTGGACTTAGCATTTGGTTTTGTGCTTAATTTGCAGGCTTTTATTGGGCATAAAAAGAGTTTGCATTACAGTTTAGGTTGCCCGGAATGGCAAGGATAAAACCTCAGGCTTTGTTACTGCAAAGCAAAAAGAAGAAGGGCCCGACACGTATCAGTATCACTACAATTATATTTTGCAACCTAGTCGTTGTGTTGGTTGTATTTTCCCTATTTGCTACTTATAGGCATTGGTCTAATAGGTTTGTTATCGTCTTACTCATTTGGTACCTGGTATTGTGTCTATTTAGCTTTTCTATGAGCAAAATTAATGCTATGTTTGATTCCCAAGGGGAAGAAAATAGAAATGAAAATTATAAGGAAAGGAAAAGGTAAGCAAAATTTATAAAATTTTTCTCTTGTTTGAATGTCTATGGTACAGTTAATAGAAGTAAGATTAAATTATTGAGGAATACACTTTTTCCAAGTTTTCTTTACCTTTGTTTAAGGAAAATGGGGAGGAAAGTGTTTTTGCATTTTCCCTCCTTTTTTTCTTTAGTAATTTTTTCCATCACTTTTTTACATGACAATTGAACATAAGAAAATCATTTTCCTTGGCATTTTCTTCCTTTCCTTAGTACTTTCTAAGAACCAAACATAGCATAAGAAAAAAAAAAGAATAAAAATCTCCATATTGGTCTGTGAAAAATGATTCTGTTGTTTAGATTCCACTTTAAGTTCTAAACTATTCCGATTTTCATGCAGGTCGAGGAACCAGTTTCAGAGTGGGGTATCAAATGTTGAGGTACTTATTCAGGAATTTAAAATGTCTTTTTAAATAAAAATATAAAATAAAATAGACATAAACTACACTGTTCCATTATTTTCCTTTAGTCTTTTGATGATCCAGTTGGTTGTTAAGATCCCTGTCTTTACTTGGTTGTTTCTATAATTTTCTGATTTAGCAATAGTTCTAGGTAAATGCATCTAGATCTAACTGAGCTTATTCCTTTGTCTGGTCTAGGAGAATGATGGTTTTGTAGATTCAAAAAGGTTCGACCTTCCCGGATATGCTGTAAGTTTCTTCAAACATTGGTTGGATTGATCCGCTTCCCTTGTTATGTGGCATGAATGTATATCTTTCTGGAGCTAGATGTTGCATATTATAGTTGGTTGTATGGAGGTAATGGTGATGGCAAGAAAATGAAGTTATTTGCTTTTATACAGTGACAAATTCTAGAACTATATGTATTTGCATCATGAGTGGTGGTAGATCTTTCTTGTTTGACTGTATAAATAATGGATCTATTATGACTTCAATATAATTAATCACTCTGTTAAATAAACAATGAAAAATTTGGTGCCCACATTGGATTTGTAAGGATTCTATTCTCTTTGAAGTCAATCTAAGCTTTAGAGATTTTATACTGTTAAGCTTGGTTCTGGAATTATGATGATGGATCCCTGTTCTCCAAGAAACTTATACAATTGATTGATTAATCTTCTCTTGATCATATCATCCTGATCTAGTTGGTAGTTCATAGTTGGTAAAACAGATATCTCCTTGGTTTTTGTGTAGATCCTAAATACATCAAAAGGTTATATAACTGTGGAGCTTTACAAGGATGGTTCTCCTGAGATTGTGGACAAATTCCTTGACTTGTGGTGAGTATTTGTATGCGCTGCTTTCATCTATTGATGTTTCATGAAGCTGACAAACTGTGGTAGCACTATTAATGGGTTGTCAAGGCTGTAATAGCTGATTGACAATTACAAGGTCTTAATTGAACTTCGTTCCTCAAACCTCTTGATTTTGGAGGATCATATAGATCTCTAAATATTGACTTGCTCCGTTAGCATCACTTTGCAATCTTATAATACATTCTGAAGGATAGACTGGTTTTGCAGTCAAAAGGGTTACTTCAAAGGGATGCCTTTCCATCACGTGATAAAGAACTATGTGATTCAAGGAGGTCATTCCCAAGGAATTGGAGCTGCTGAAGATTGGACATCAAAAGGGAAGCCTCATGGACACCTTCCTTTAAGGTTTTCTAGCCTGAATCTATTTTGTACTTGTTAGTGGTATTTGCTGATTTGGTCATGATTCAATAGACTAACTGCTGCTAACTCTTTCTTGTGAACACCCAGTCCTAAGCATGAGGCATTTATGCTTGGAACTTCAAAGACTAAACAAGATCGCAAGAAATTTGAGCTGTTTATCACTACTGCACCAATACCAGATCTGAATGACAAGCTTATTGTATTTGGACGGGTCATCAAGGGGGAGGACGTTGTGCAGGTAAGTCTTGTAGTTTCTTTTTCTTTTTCTGTTTTTCCCCCCCTGGGGTGAGTGTTTTGGTGATGGATTAACTACAACTTATCTGAATTATTCCAAAAATTATATTCTTTATATGTACATGTATATTATAGAGGAAATAACAAGTACGATGACAGGACAAAGAGTCCATTACAAAGCACCAATATGGGGAGAGAAACTATAAATGTAGAAAAAAAGAAATAACAGCTAATTACGAGAAGTGTTATGCCCATCAAAGTGCCTAGTTGATTAGCATGAATGTCAGGATGTGTGGTAGAGACCCATGGTCCTGGGTTCAATTCCTCCCACTAATTGAACCTCCTGGATTATCCAGTGCTGATTGTAGCAGACGCGGTTAGCACTCTGAGGTTTGGGTCCCTATAGAGAGTTCAAAAGGTTTGACCATGGAATGTTTCTCAGTTATCAAGAAAAAAAAAGTGTTATACAATGCAATGTATCATTAATGCAGTTTATCAGCAGGTGGTGATGCCATATGGCAATGATTAGCTTTGAACTGGGCCTTAGTGGTTGAACCTTAACAAATGAGATCATTAGTGCCTTATTAATGGAGTTTATCAGTAGGTGGTTTTGCCATACGGCAAGGATTAGCTTTGAACTGGACCTGGGTGGTTAATCATGAGATCATTAGTGCCTTCTTGTTGCATGTAATTGTTATATTGCTTAAAAGGAACATTTGGAATCCAAAGGTTCTTACTGTGGGGACCTTATGTCTACAATGATGTCATTCAGGAAATTGAAGAGGTGGATACAGATGAACACTACCGACCTAAATCTCGTATAGGGATCATCAACGTGACTCTCAAACGTGAAGCTTGAGCTATTCCAAGCTGGTGTAAAATTTTTAATGTCATGGCACCCAGAAGAGAAACTGCTCACCAGAATTTTTATAATTGAGTTTGTCATGGTGCCTCAAATTTTTTTTTTTTTTTCCTCTCTTGTTCACGGTTTTGCTTTTCTTTTCTTTCTTCCTTTTTTGGGTTGTCCAAGAGGAGGGGAAAGTGTGTTGTTGAAGTTTATTTTACAGGGCAGAGATCTGGAGGTACAAGAGATACCATTTGGTTAGTTTCATAGACGCGTCTGTTGAAATGTATGATGATTATTCTGTTTCATTCTATTACCTGCTAGAGTCGGCTAGTGCATTTGTGCCTAGAATTTCATGTTTTATTATCTTTCTGTGATAGAAATTTGAAAGAAATTCTTTATCTTCCTGGTTCTGATAAAACTTTTGGAGTGTATTCCAATGGGCCTGGATGAATCATTGAGCAACAATATAGTAATAATTATATTATGAATTTCATTATTTTATTTATAGCACAGGTTACTCATAGACTAATGTTCCGATTTTGGAAGCAGTTTCATGTCCTTAATCCCAGCTAAGATGCGGAAAGAGATTTGTGTGCTGTACTCTTACTCCACTTCTTTTGTAGCAGAAGCTAAAAACTGAAAGTGTTGGTAAAAAGATGATTAATATGATGGGTTAATTTCAAACTGTTCTTAGAAATAATTTTCTATTTTTAAAAATAAAAAACAACTTTTTAATTTAGAAAACACGTTTAATAAAGATAAACAATAAGTGTTTTTTTTTTTTAAGTTATCAATTAATTTTTGGAGAAGGTTTTGGGTACTGGTTGAGAACATGAAAAATATTTTTTAATTTTAATTTTATATTATATGTAAATGTATATTGCTCTTATGGAGAAAAATTCGAATTTGAGTTCCTTATCAGAATTTTGTATTTTATTAAAAAATATAAAAAATATATAAATAAATAAACAAAAGGTGGATGGTATATAGCATTTTTGTTTTTTTGTTTTTTTTTAGCTCTTTGAGGTGTGCAAAAGTTTAAAAGAAAAATGAAAGAAACGAGAAAATGAGAGGGAAAAAAAGAACTTTTAAATCGACAGATTTTTATTTCATAATTCTTAAAATTAATGAAGAATTCGAAAATATATTAAAATTTGAATTTTCCATCATATTTGATTTTTACTACTTTTTTTTACATCAAGTCAAAAAAGAAAATTTGGATTTTTTTTTTCCCTATTCGTTGATTACCAATCCAAACTGAGCCCAATGTAATTGAGATCCGGCTCACTCTTTAACCTAATCCAGCCCAGCCCAGCCCGCTCAAAATAAAACCCACAAATTTGGAGCGGCCCAGCAGCAACAAAGTTTCCCGCTAAAACAAAGCGCCACTACAAGACCGAAGCAGATGGTGACAGTATTTCGGCCGGAGGGGAAACAGGGATTCTAATTTCTTCAACTGCGAATCCGCGGTCGCAATGACTTCTTTTGAGAATCAGAAGTTCAATACTCACATAGTAGATGTAGATTCAATAATGGAAGTAGAACAAGATCAGGAAGAAGATCCATTTCTTGGATTCATCGATTATGCGAGATCGGTGCTTTTGCCGGAGGAAGAAGGTTGTGATTCAAACGGAAACAGAGAAGAGACTACAGGACCAGGATGGAGCTGGATTGCTTGTCGGATTCTGAAAACATGTATTGCTTATTCAAGCGGAGTCACCTCTGCTATCCTACTCTCCGAACTCTCTCAGGTACGCTTCTGATTGGTTTCCGAGAAAACCTAACCGGAGCAATGTATAATTTTTTGAGTGTTGTGTTTTTGTTGTTTATATTTCCGAGAATTGAAGGAAACAATATATGATTGCGCTAGAGCTAGTCGTGTGGATGCTTTGCTTTCTCTGCTTATATATAATGGAAATCTTGGATTTGATTTTTTTTTTTTTTTTAATGTGTCCTTTCCAGCCAAATGTAGTATCGTGCTTTTACATGTTTATGCTATGATGTCCCTTAATTGACTATTGTTTTATGTAAATTCTGTGTTAGATCGACGAACACATGCTCCTCATAACTCTAGCCTTTTCTTCATTTTCCTCGTTGGTAAAGAGTGGTTAATTCCTTTGGCTGTTGATTTCTCTCTGCAGGCTTGGAATGAGCAACACAGGGCTCGTGCTCCAAGAAAAAGGCCAGAATGCATTAATCAGTTGAAAAAGAAACATGGGAGAAAAAAGCTTCCAAATACTGTCAGCATTGATTCAATATATGAAAAAAGTTTCCTCTCTTTGAGCAGTGTTTTGGAAGCTGTTATTGTTGATGCTTTCCTTCTACCAGGTGCTCTATGATTTGAGATTTAGTCATTGTTATTACTAATGGTGTCTTTGATTGCTTTATAAGCAAATGAATTTGGCATGTCTGATATACCTTAAAGTTCACCAAAACAATTCCTATTAAAAGTTAGATTTTCAAATTCTGTCAAGTGAAATTCCAAATCAATTCTAATTCTGTGCAATGAAACACTATCTACTTTTGCTTTCATCTCCATGTAATGAATTCAACATTTTAATAGAACAGTAGAATTGTCTCATTCCTATCTTTTCACATCCTTGTATTGAAAATTATATCGAGGTACATCAGTAGTTTGTTTCTGCAATATGCCAACAATTAAATTCAACATAACTATATACTGTAGTAAATCGTGTGCTTTCTGAATTTTCCATTTAGCTTAGTACGATTATAAATTTCTGGCCCCAAAACTTATACTAATTTTATGGATGACTAATCCAAAGGAATGTACTTCACACCAATTCTATCTAGTGATTGTGGTTTTAAGATCTAGACATTCTTTCATGTAACTGTGTTGTGACATTTAACTGTTATTTCTTTCATAAAATATTATCAGTCTTGTTGTTAATGTTTTTTTTTTCCTTCTTTAGGTACTAACATATACATGCTTAGGTTGGGGGATTTTTGGAGCTCCAATACAATTGATCTCTATCTCCATCGCAGGTAAACTGTACTACTGTGATTTAATCTGATTGGCTGTTTACTTTGCCTCAGAACTACAACACATGTGATGATGATTTCTGACAGTGGGTGTGTTATAAGATGCTTCCCTACTTCATTCTTTGGAGTACGCATGCTTTTGCACATACAGTTGTTTGTATAGCACATATTGCATAAGATTTGTGGTTATTGTAGGTGGACTTTTCTTCGTATCATTAGTGAGGAATTTAGAACTCTTACACTGACATCATCTTGTTCCTTTTTTTCTTTGTTTGACTGGATTTGTTGTCAGACCAACCAATGCCCAACCCAATTGAGAATGTTGTGATAAGAACCTTTTGGTGAGCTCTAGTGTAAATCTAAAAATGTCTCTAAATTTCTTTTGCATTAAAATGCAATGTTTTTAAGCATACACCTTTATACCGTGGTTTTTATTTTTTTATTTTTTTTATTTTTTATTTTTATCTTGAAGCTTCTCTTTACATCCTTGCATATCGACTCCTGGATTATTTTTCTTAGCCTCTCCTCTTCCCTGATTCTAGTGCATTCACAGTGTGGGTGTGTGTTTGAGAGAGAGATTTCCTTCATGTCCTTTCATGTACCGTTTTGCCCCCTCTCCTCTCCCCTTGAATCCATGTGTGTGTGACAGAGAGAAATAGAGTTTTGGATGAACTTTAAAGTTTCATGACATAACTGAGATCTGTAACATTTTGTCTATGCCAGATACTATGACTTGGTAGATACTAATAATGGGATTCTAAAGAGAGGAAGAGAAATTTCCCTTACTGGATGTTATCTTCGAACTGCCTCTGAAGGATCTGGTTGTCCACGACTTCTGCCAACAGAATATCTTGTAATGCTCTTAGATGAGGTAACTGTTTAAAGTTTTTTCTGACCTGTTATTCTCATCATGTTCTTTTCATGATACCACTAGTTCTCATAGGAATCTCCAGGTGCAAATCTCTCATCATAAAAAGACATAGCTTTTGAGGAAAAGTAAAGCATCCTTTTTGGATGCTCTAAAATAAGAAGCCAATGGTGCCACTGATGTTCTACATCAACAGGCAGCTCAGAATTAGTTCAATAGCATTACAGTGGGTCTCCAACAGTCCATTGCTTTATTGGATTAACAGCATTTTTTTGGTTCATAAGTTGTTTTTTTCTCAGTTGTTATCAGTGTTGAGTTTATTTAGATATTTAATGCACCAGTTCAGAATTAATCAAGCAATTTTATTCTGAGGTTTCTTATTCTAGTAGAAATTAGAATCAGTGATGAGCATCATTAGGATATATCCCAAAGTTTGTCACTTTTTAGAAGTTCTAGGCAATTTATAGTTAAACTATATTAAAGGTCTAGCTAACAGAATTAAGCTATGTTTTGCTGTGCCATCCTTTTTTAAGAAAATACCTTGTGCATAAGGATTTTCATTGAATTCTTATAACATTTCTTTGGGATTGAGAAGTGTCTCTTTAAGAAGTTCAAGGGGCATGACTTGAACATATATTAATTGTGGTATTGGGTCAAGCATGAGTTGTAAGCTTAAGATTGACCATAGAACGTGGTCCTTGTAGTTTAGATTATTCTTTTCGTTATGTATGCTGTGATGTGTTGTTTGCATTCCAATAGCAAGTGATGGCATAATCATTTATGTTTTTTCTTGTTCCTTTCTTTTTCTTTTTCTTTTTGGGGTGGGGGGAGAAGAGGACGATGCAGTTGTCCTCTTTCTGCTTTTGTGACTGCATTTTCTTTTTAATGTAGGATCAAGATGATGATGCAATGCTTCTAGGAGCTCAGTTTTGTTCAGATTCTTTCTCTTCCATTACTCTTGATGCAGTGAGCAAGGGTGCATTTTACTCACTGTATGCAAGGTAAGATATAACCAGAGGATGCAAATACTACATTACAAAAAAAACCTATAATGATAGATTGCTTATCAAGATGATTTGCATAGAATGAAATTATTATACTTAATGTGTATGCATCATGGAAGTTCATAGCTAAAGAAAGCTTGAGATTTGGTACAAGTATATTTAGATCCCCATAAAGTTTCTCCTTCCAACATCAGTGGAGTTAGGTCATCTCTGTCAGATGTTCTTTACTCTTTCATTGTTCCCATTTTATGTGCAGGATTGAATCTATTGGATCACTGGAAACTCAGGGAAAGTTTGGTAGCATACAGAGGAAACAAATTACTCTTGTTGATAATGATGGTGTCAAATTGAAGTTTCTCTTATGGGGTGAGCAGGTTCTCCTTGCCAATCTTTTGAGGTGAACCCTTGTACTAAGTAGCTTCTTTAACACTGTTTTTTCACCATTTGTATCTATAATGCAATTTCTTTCCAGTGTTGGAAGCATGCTCGCATTGGACAGACCATTCATTGCAAGTTCTGTAGATAGTGTAATTGAAGCATGCGGGGAACTCTGTCTTGAATATGGTAGTGCAACACAAATATATTTGGTGCCTTTCATTCAGCAGGAGGAACAAGTAAGTCATTTTTATGATGGAAAACTTTGTAACTTAGTGTATGGAGTTGACTCTGTTGCTACTCAGGTAAGCATTTCATTGACACCAAATCGGTATCAAGGATCCAGGCTGCCAAGCACATTTGATCCAAGTCAGGGCCCTAAAGTTTCTCAAGTGACCCTACCCTGTGATTCTCAGGGGTCAATTGACTTCAGTAATTACCCTTTTCAAGTGAGCTTTCCATCTTTAAATACTTATTATTCTTTCAGAAGCCATTTGGATTTACTGCTCCTTTGATTTTTTCTTAGGGTTCATTAGCATGTTTTCATGAGAGATGCATTATATTTAATTTCATGCTGTTTCACAAACTCCTTGTGCTACCTGGATACAATGAACACATGTTCCTTATGCGATATCTAAAATTTATTGTTTTTTGCCCTGCCGCTGTTAGGCAATCCCATCCCTTTTGTTGTCATTTAGTAATCTCCTATTCTTAGTTCATGTCATCGTTGCATGGAGTTTCCTCTCTTGAAATACAATTACTAGCAATGTTCGGCCATCTTCAGTCAGGAATGTACTGGCCATCTTCAAGTCACTATGTTGACCTTCAAAATTATTTTAGAATTCTTTGGCACTTCAAAGACAATGTTTTTGGTTGTCATGCAAATAACCCAATGTGTTTACTGACTCTATTCTCTCTACCTAAAGTGATTTTCATATTTATGGATGCTAAATAAGAGATCAAGCAGCTAAGGGTTTTTATTGCTTGCCATTGATGGGGTGTTACTTAAATTCTAACTCAATCTCTGGTGTTCCTTTATTTCTTGCATCAAGTCCCAATTCTTGGGATTAGAACCATTTCTTTTATGTGTAGTTTTTTCTGCACTATAAATTATATTTATGATTGTTTTTAAGCAGCATTAGTTCATCATTAACTTTTCTTAACATGTTCAAAGTATTGCAGTCATTTGTAACCGATCTACGTGACAAGATGACTAGTGTCAGCCTCTATGGTATTGTTACAGACATCTTTCGAGAAAGAAATACTGCAGAAGCTATTTTCTCTTTGAGAATTGAAGACACAACTGGTGCTATTTGGGCAAAGCTACATTTTTCCAAATCTTGGTAGTGATACTGAGCTGTGTCCTTCATAGAGCTAATGCATTCATTCTCTTCATGACTATAAACCTAAGATGCTTTTTCACATATACTCTTTCTTTTTAATATACATTTCTCAGGTCATTGGGAAGATTAGGCCTTGGTCACACTATTTATATATCTGGCTTGACATGCTCTATGACGAAAGAAAAGCTGTGAGCATCTTCCGTATTGCTGTCACTTTTCTTCTTCAATGTATTATATATAATTTTTAGCTCACTTAGAACTAGTTCCATATTTCTGACTTGAAATATAGCTGTTTTCTACACAAAATTATGTTGCTTTTCCCATCACACGGCTTGAAAGTGTAGACTTGTTCCCCAGGCTTTAGCAGGCTGAAGCTTATTTTGGATAATTATTCTCTTCCCAATATGCCATTAGATGATTTGATCATGCAGCAGTGGTTGATTATTTCTCTTGACAGTGTTGAAGTTTTATGGTTCGAGAGCGACAGATCTTCTTTTGTCAACCTGAGTTGCTTGCCAGCATTACTGAACTCATCTTGTCTCCATCAGTTATCCTACCTCTCTGATCTATCCATCCAGAGTAGTCGGACACATGTATGGATTTCTTATGGACTTGTGGCTTTGATACGTGATTCATGAATGAACTTTTAAATGATATTTCCGCATGCCTCTTGTTCTTTCAGCTTCCATTTCATTGTTGTCTGGCATTAATCTATAGTGTTGTTGCTTGTTATTTGATCACGAACAATTCACCATTTTAATACAAGTCAGTAGTACATGAAAATGATTACACTTGTTGATAAAATTTTTGGATTTACATGTCTTCTGAAATTTGTTTTATTGATTGTTACTGAAACTGTTTCACACAATGCTTTACTAATAGAAGCCTTTAAACTAGGGTAGGATCTCTGGGTTTCCAGGTGTCGAGGGTTTTGTGATATTCTATAGTATTTGCTCACTCTTATCCGCTTATATTTTCTTGGAAGACTCGTTGAAAAGTGGATAAATCAGACTGCATAAAATGAAAGCAATCACATAGAAGGTGGGATAAATGCAAATTGAAAGAGAAAATGCAGAAGATCTTGGCATGGTCCGATAAATTCCTGGCGTGGCACTTTGGCAGAGCCCTTAAGACCTTGCTCAAGCTGCAAGGGATTGGGGTCGGGATGGGGGAGGTTTTAGGTTGGATTCCCAGAAGGTATAAAAGATAGTATCTAGAAAAAGGAAAAACACTGTGCATGATATAAACTCCACGTTGTTTAGTAACTGATCTTTAGATCACAGCCATGGCAAATATTATATTTTCCCACTGTTTGAATGATCTTTTTTAAATTGAGTGTCAAAAATCATGATGTATATATTTTGATGTCCTTTTAGCTTCTGTGCATGAATTGGAAACCTCTTAATATTGGAGAATCTATTCTCCTCCCTAATAATTTTTCTTAAACATCTTTGCAGATATGTCGGGTTTGGCTTGACCAAATTGAGCACTGTAATGTGAATACGAGATTTTCACATGCTGTTTGTGGCCATTTTGCTAACGAGACACCTTGTGGGTTGAAATGCAACTTTTGTCATTGTAATTGTGATGCTGAAGTGATGCGCACTTTCCATTTGAAAATAACCATCGCAGATGAGAGCACAAAAATTTTTGCATGGTGTACTGGTCAAACTGCAACAGAGTTGCTGCAAATTTCTCCCGATGAATTCAACGAGCTTTCAGAGGTATTGTGCCCCAACTCAATAATCTATGTTTCTTTCCTCAACTCTTTTAAGGGGAGTGTTAATGGTTTTTTGTTTAGGGATGGCCTAAAAAACCCATCAGTAATGGGGGGTGGGATGGGTAATAATCGGGACTATTATTATTATTAATCCACTAACCAGGATTCCCTGTTGGGGATGTAGAAATTATTCCACTAATAGAGATTCTGTTTCCATTGGCTTAGTCTAAGACAGACGGGGAGGAGAATTAATTTTACAAACAGGAATAGTAACAGGGAGCCTTCCCTGACCTCTTCCCACCCTACTCCATTTACGTCCCCATTTTTGTTGGGGAGCAACGCTAATGCATTTAAGAGGCTAGGGGGCTTGGTTTCTTAGCATCACCAACTCTGTAATGACTGTTACTGACAACTAATTCTCTAATCTCATGAAGAGATTTTCTTGGGCTTAAAAAAATTGCTGTTGGCTACTTAAAAAAATCAATCCAACCACAGGCTTACTACTGATGTTGCAATTAAGTTTCTATATTTCATAAATCCTCTGGGTTGAAACATGCATGCAATAGAACATTTGCATTCACGCTTTCCATACACCATATTAGTTTTCTCTCTCAATCTGACAGTGGTGTCAAGGGGCACATAGATTCGAAACGAGGAAAAAATATTAATAAAACTGGTTTGATGATTTTTTGTAATTGATTGCTGAGAATCCGGTGAGACTATGAATGATATAAGTTTGTTGTCTATCAATGTTGATGCTATGGAAGATCTGTTGTGATGATATTAAAATGTTGAGGTCAAACAATTGCACTTCTTTCTCCCAGTAATTTATGGGTTCTTCTATGTTCAAATATCGTGCAATAAAAGCCTCAATGTCATCATGCTTTCATGACTAGTTATATGCATAATTTTATAGATCTGTTGCATATCTCAATACCCAATTTATTATACCCTGAGAGTTTCGATCCCATTAGTTTTCTGTGGTGCGGTGAGTACACAATCTATTAATAGGCTATGTTTCATTAGAATAATACTGATTACTCTCCTTTTTCTATTTCCTTTTTCTTTTTTTGGTACCAGGAAGAGCAAGTAATGTATCCTTCTTCCCTTGAGAGTGAAAGGTTCATGGTTGCAATACTGAATTGCAAGAGGCAGGGTTATGGAGCCGGTGAGGATCCAACTTTAGAAAATGAAGGGGTTTCCTGGGAGATTACTAGAGCACTGAAGTGTGAATGATATTTAAATGTACAAGGTCGAAAAAAAAAGACCTGCAAACTAGAGGCAACTCCATGATTTAAAAAAAAAAAAATCATGAATTGTTGTGCAATTTTGTATTATGGGTATCTAAGAGGAAAAAAAAATGTTTTTACCTTTTAATGGCTGAGTATATCGTGTGCATAAATGTTATGAGCCTTCCCATTCCCATAAAATGTTTGTAGTAGTCGAGTTGTAGAGCCTGCTCAGGAAGGGAAAAGATACAAAGCTCTGCATAATTTTCCCACACCGTGTTCACAAAGAAACTTCTTTGGGCTTTTTATAGAATCGCATTTTGATACTTTTTTTTTCTTATCTTAAATATGCTTTGCTTCTACCACCTCACAGAAGTTGAAAAGCTTCGGGAAACGAAAATAAACAACTACCTATGTCCATTTAATAAAAAATTCTTAATTATTTTCCTCATTCATTCACATTGAAGGTTTCCTTGTGCAAGAGGATTCAAAGGTTATGCAGCATGAGCACCTTCAGCCTGGATGCCTTCAGATGAAGATGATGTAATCCCTGGTAATTGACAAAAATCAAGCACAAAGTTGAGAATAACAGTCCATTAGGATGACTAAATAGTGAGTCAAAAACCCTAGATGTGATTTAGTCTTGACTCTTGGGCCTCATGCTCAGTCATTTTTTCTCTTGGTGCTGTTGCTAGGGGTGTTCTGTTCTGTAAGCATCTTTAGGACATGGACCAATGCTCGTAAACGATCCCACACATTCAAGCCATAAAGCGCCTCTACAAGTGACTCCTGGAACTCAAAACCATTGTCCGCTACAGGATACTACCATTGGCATACAGCACAGACAATCAATCAGTCATTAAGAACTCTTTTAAGGCTTTTAGGATGGATTAAGATTGGGATCTTTAAAAGCTCACCTGAATAGGCTTGGGAATCTTAGTTTTGATGAATGGCCACCACCTGTCCTCCACAACCGATTTTACGAGACAGCAAGCTCGCAATCCTTCTATGCCAGCAAATCTTCCAAATCCACTGTCTTTGACACCTCCAAATGGCAAAGACTGGAAGAACAAAAGGCACAGTTAGTACAATGGGCCTCAATGGGATTACCCATGATTGTATTTCAAGAATGTATTATATGACACTCAATGATACTACTTGAACATATAGATTATACCTGGCACATGTAAGTTGATGCAAAGTCATTGATGGCAGCCATTCCACAGTGTATCTGAGAGGCAATTGCTTTGGCGCGGCGCTGACTGCCAGAAAACACTGCACACCCAAGCCCATATCTTGAATCATTTGCAAGTTTGACAACCTCTTCATCAGAGCTAAATTTCATTATAGGTAATATGGGTCCAAATGCCTGCAGGTAAACCACGCTCAGTAAGTGCTAGTCCACTGAACTAGTAGAAGATTAAGGGCTACATCCCAGGGATATAAATCACATCCTTTTTTGCTTTCCATAGCATGTAAAGATAAATGTATCTTTCAGAGTGGGGTCAGCAAGAATATGTTAGTACCACCACATGTAACAAAATATGTGGTCGAAATGGAGGGAAATGGTTTTCATTTTGTGGAAAATCCAAAGGCAATCTCATTCATTTAATGGATAATTGAATACCTCTTCTTGCATCAACTGCATTGAGTGGTTTACATTTACAAGCACAGTGGGAGGAAAGAATTGATCCACTGCATCTTCACCTAAATTGCCAAAACTTCCACGACCAGCAAATTCTGCTCCTTTGTCTAATGCTTCATTAACAAGGTTTTGAAGCTTTTCAGAATGCTCTTGCATACATATGGCTCCCATGTCATACTTTCCGGAAAGTGGAGGGCCCTGCACAAGATTGTATGTTAATAATTTGATTGGGCATGGCTCAGACCATGCCAATTAGTCAATCATAGACATATTTTAGTTAATGGTCATATGGTAGTAGACATACCAAATTATCACAGCAGACCTGAGAGAGCCTAATTCTATTGACAAAGACTTAATTTAGGAGAATATTAGGTACTTACAAGGATAAATATATGTTTCTGTCCTTTGTTTCCTATACAAGTGTGTAAAGTATTTACCGGTTTAGTATTAATGGTATCCCTTACATGTAAAAAAAGATATACAGTTTATCTCACATAGTCACATAAAACATGCCAGACAGGACATACTTACAGCAGTAACGGATTTTACAATTCGGACTACTTCAGCAACAAATTTAGAATAAATGTCCTGATGAACATAAAATCTCTCAGCCCCAGCACAGTTCTGTCCACTAGATTGAAGTGCAGCCCTAACAGCAATTTGTGCAACCTATATGGAGCAAAATAAGATCCCATTAACAAACAATGAAAATAAAAAAATACAAGTTTCATTTTCAAAGGTTCAAGAATATTAAATTGCAAACTCAACTGTCAAAGAAAATGGCCAAACCTACAAGAAATTAGTAATTGGTACATGGAAGGTGAAGGATTCATACATGAGGCACGTCTACATCTTCACACACAATAAATGCATCTTTTCCACCAAGCTCAAGTGTTACTGGGATCAGTGTATCAGAAGCATTTCTCATTATCTGCAATAAAAGCAAACATGCCAGTGCATGAGCAAGGCTTGGAAGCAGTGAGTTCTTTAATATATCAGCAGAAACAGCAATGAAGTCACAGATGTTTTTGTTCTTTTAATGGGAAATTTTTTGAGAAAGAAGAATATACAAAAAGGATGGAAAAGAATTCCAACCATTCCTTATAAAGTCCTTCAAACACCAGGCACATCTTTTTATGTACAAGGTTACTTCAGCAAAAGTAACATTTAGTTAGAGATTGGAAATAAAGTATTCAAATTAAATAAACTTCTCTCGGTAAAAACAAATTATAAAACAGATCATCAATACTTCTGGATAACAGCTTTACCAAACAGCTTAATGTACTTATGGCATGTTTACTAAACTTTTCAAGAAAGAGAATTAGAGTAGGAAAGAAAGGGAATAAAAGGAATCGGAATCAGAAATTATTTTAAGTGCTTTACAAAACTATTAGGAAAGGGAAAGGGAATGAGAATGAAACTGATTCCTTTGAAGCGTTTACTAATAGTGAAGGAAATGGAATGGAATATGTAATTTACTATAATGCCCTTGGATTTTTATTTTTTTTTACATTTATCACTATAGAGATAAAAAGACACCTTAAATAAATGGATGTAGAAGAAATAAAATTCACTTCTTACACTTATTGCATTTTTCCTTTATAAAGTAGTTTGATTAAATAGATTTTGGGTACGAAAAACTTTTGTATTTATGGTATGTATAATTTTAACTTAATAACCTTATCCAGTTTATTTTAGATCTATAATTGTGAAGCAAAAAGACATGTCAAACGATTGAGCATAAGAATAAAACTTATTTCCTGAATTTATTAATTTTTTTGGGTAAAAAAATTCTCCTATTTATAAAATTAAAGACATTCAATTAATTTACCTCTCTTTTTATTAATAAATATTACTAGTCGCATAAAAAATAACTATAGTATGAATAATGCATTCCTATATTGGGGGCATAATAATTATTACATGTTAGAGGAACAAGGGCAAATTAGACAATCTATTCATAAAATTTTATTCCTCAAATTTGGGGAATCCAATTCATGGAGGAGGATGAGCGAATGGGCCCATACAAACTTTCCATTCCAAAGTTGAAGTAAACGAAGGAATTGAAGGAAAAGGAATGACTCCCTTTCTTTCAATTCTTCTAAATCAAGTAAACATACCCTTAAGTAATTGTGAGCCACTGCCGTGTAATAATATCGAAATGACATTCCTATTCAGGAAAAGGAAAATGGAAAAACCAGCCATGGGAAAGTCATACCGTTTTACCCACACCAGGTGATCCAACAAATATGATCTTGTCAACTGAAGACACTAGTGCTTCTCCTGTTTCAGCAAACCTGGTGAGAAAAGCTCAATTGAATTAGAAAAATCAACACAAACCTAGGAAGTGAACATGAATCCTATCCACAAATGCATACCCTGTTATTACATCAACCAGATTTTCAGGAGCTCCAACAGCAGCCAGGGCTGCCTGGATTATTCGCAAATAGAAACATCCAGACCAACTAGCATGTTCTGAAACCTACATTAAAAGCATGTGATTTCCTGTCATATTAGCAATTGAACTCCAGGACCAAACATAATACACAAAGACCAGCATCACAATATCTAATTATGAGGTATCAAACAGCATCTCACTAAAATTGAAACTTGAGTCCTAGACAGAGTTGCTGGTGTTACTCTCCAACAAAAGCAGATGTTTAACATAAAAAGGAAAGACTTTGTTACAAAGGTGATCGCAATGCAGAATGTGACAAAATATTATGTCAGCATTTCACAGAACTTGATAAGAAAAGCATCCATTGATTCATCAAGGTCAAGAAAACATGTTGGGAACAGGAAGTTGTTTAAGAAAATTCACTAGTCTGATAGTATTATCTGATTTTTGGGTCCTTGGTTAAATTATCCATTTCAAATTTTTCATAATTTCTCAGGATCAACTGAAGTTTCTATAATCATAGCTTATATGAGTAATTCACTACATTGCAAGCATCGACATAACTGGGCAAGTAAGAAAGGTGCCCAATAGAAATTTGAGAATAGTAGTAGAATGTTGGTCACTCCTTTTAGGCAAGTTTCTAAAACTGGGCATGTTGATACATGTCTATCCATATTCCCAAAGTTTTGTGTCAATCAAGCAATCACAATGCATGCACTATGGGACTTAGCAAGGTTAAGTAGTAGCAGAGATCAAATGGATTTCTAGGAAATGCTTCAATTTCTTTACTTCCAATATAAATTGAAACAAGCATTCAGATAATATATTCATAAATCTACCAATGGAAGAAAATTTGCCCAAATTTGCAAATTCAACTATTGATATTGAATATAAATTTAACATATACCAGGATATAGTATGCATTCCCAACATAATAAGTATAGTGCAGGTATGGCAAAGTTTAAATACCTTTATCACAACACCATTTCCTGAAAAGACTGCTGCCAGCATTGGGTTAAAGATATTATGAAATGGATAGTTCCATGAGACAATGGCACCAATCACACCAAGGGGATGAAATTCCACTTTGGCTGTCTTGTGAAGCATTGACCTTCCAGTAGACCTGAGATTCATCATAATAACAATAATAGTACCAACTTTTTCGTTAGATCTTTCTGTGGGTGAACATTACTCTAGTAAAAGTCGTCAAATTCCTCAATTCCCCAATGCCAAATTCCTTAAAACAAACAGATACTATTTTCTTGAAGATAAAAATTCTGAATATTAATCCAACCTAGTTGTTTGTGACTAAATCATGCACTTATAATGAAAAACTCTGAAAATAATGCCAACTTTTTTATGTATAATACTAAAAAAGCAACACTTAAGAAGTCAATAGAAATGATTCTAGATAGACACAAGATACTCAGAAGTTATTCAGATTCCATACAACAGAAATTAGTATGCATACAGTAGTAATTGTGCATGCCTTGAGCTAATCTGTCAGGGTGGTTCCTACAATGTTGAAACTGAAGATGGAAGGGAAAATTAAGCTTCAAGAATCAGGCACATTGATACAGGAGATACAACAATAGCGTAATCATAAACAGATGCAGTGCAACATTATGATGTACATGTTGGAATTGAAATACATTTATTTCATGGGCCCATCAACCGAAACCAAACCTAATTCAACATCACCAGAGTCATGTAATATTGGCAAGTGTGTGGAAAAACCTATTGGAAAAGATGGTAGGAGGTACCGGTATTCAGGCTTTAACCACCTCTCACCCTCTGAAAGAAGCCAGGTGATCTTCTCACAAGTTGTCATTATTTCTCCCAAAGAAGCATCAACCATTGTTTTTCCAGTATCACGTGATGAGATCCTAACAAAATGACTCAGGAATTAGGACATAAAACAAAACTTAACCAATCATTAAGCAAGAAATGAAAGAAACAAAATAAAATATTCCTAAACATAGAACTCCAAGAAATGCAATCCTAGCAATCCTCCATGTCCCTTGAAATACTAATGATACATTTACCTCTTAAATGGCATTTGAACAAATAACTCCAGCACAACACATGTCATTTGACTGTAATAAGATTCCCATCAACCTCTCAAGTCTAAGCTATGCCATTAAGATGTTGGAATTTGTCAAAATCGATAGCATGTAGTTCAGCCAAACCTTATCCCAATTCTTCAAGGACTATATGTATGTTTTTCAACCAATCCATCCCTTCTTAAGCAATATTCAAGTCAGTTATAAGTAATTATATATTTTGTTACTACCTCAACCATGCCCCTTCTGGCCTTCCCCTTGACCTTGTAGCATATCATTTTTTATTGTTGCAAGTGACCATTGTCTCAACCTCACATCTTGACTAGCAAACATTCTATACAACAAATCATGCCTAGCCTTATATACATTCCTTAAAAAATTCTTCCGAATTAGTTAGTATACATCTATCATACAACAATTTGTTTTTTATTGGAAGCGGAGAATTCATTATAGAAGATCCATCACACAACAAATGGGAAGAATCTTAATATTTTGTTTTTAAGAACCCTAAATTTTTGCACTTCTGTGAAAACCTTTCTGCACAAATTGATAAAAGTTTCTTAAACATAAAAATGTAATCAAACATTTTTCCATACCAAAGAAAAACTATGTCCAGCTTCACTGTGTTATTGGGATAATATCTTGTCCTTGTATGGCATCCTAAAATTTTTAATCTACATTTCAAAAGTTGACAATTACTAATTAATCCTCCATCCATATAAATATAATGTAGTCCTTACTCGCATATAAGCTCTTGATGTTCGATAATATATTTGAGAAGTATCCGTAGAAATTGTCGTCTTTGCTTGAAGCTACTCCGAGCCCATATTTTCTGAGCCTTCCTTGCCTGTGCCACATGTTCTCTTACCTGAGAAAATTTATTTAGTCAGTGGCAGCAATGTAATCAACAAAATGCCATACATCATTGGGATTTGGGATCTCTTCATATCTAATATAGCTGTGAACTACTTGGGAAATGGAATTCCAATGAAAAAGATGAAAGGAACCAAATAAGAACAACTGCACCACATTTGAGGTAAGCAAATACACGTGTTGTTACACTGCAAACCATAATAACAACAATCATGCCCCAGAATTCTTACACTGAATGTTCAATGTTCCTAGAAAGTTTACCAGG
Source organism: Vitis riparia (assembly GCF_004353265.1). Taxonomy (NCBI): domain Eukaryota; kingdom Viridiplantae; phylum Streptophyta; class Magnoliopsida; order Vitales; family Vitaceae; genus Vitis; species Vitis riparia. The sequence continues at coordinate 1,101,944 of NC_048435.1, read as the reverse complement.
TCGTTCTATATGTTAACCACAAGCATATGGACTCACACCTGATCATATTAAAAAAAATGATGGAAACAAGGGAAATGAAAGAGAAAATAGCAAGTGACCAATCAAGGATCACCTAGGTGCAAATTGAGCCTAGTTGTCCCACATAGAACAGAATACAAACCCCTCCCATTTAGAATTCATCATGAGACAGCAAGAGTAAAGTGACTCAGTAATGGATACCAACCAGTCCCAGTGATTACACACATAGCATCACTAACCTCATCAGGTCGCAAAGCAGGGCAGAATCCCAAGTATTTCATCGTTGCAGGCTCATAACACTGAACTTTCTCAGGTGTCCTTCCCCTTGAAGGTACCTGCATAGGAATCCCAATCCCAAATAACAAGTAAGCAACCAAATGTTTTGGACTCATACGGTTTAACCACACACCTAATATATATATAAAAGAAGGAAGAGGTATTTTTCAAGAATTAAATAATGACAACAGAAAAAGAGAATCATGATGCAACAAACCAAGTAGAAGAGCAAACCCCCCCACCACCTCCCATGTCCAAAACCCTCTATTAGACCTAAACTGTCCACTCTCCTAACCACCATAACAAAGCTCATCCATGAACAAGGTAAAGGAAAAGGAGTCAATGGATCCTCCTATCAAGCTCCCTAGATGCATTTTCCACTTTTGAGACTGCCCATCAATCAAAACCACAAAACCGACAGAAGATGGACACCCTTTAACCCAGCTCCTCCATTTTACCCCATAACCTTCCCAATAAAGAGTGTAATTAAGAAAGTCACAGTTAATATGATTGTTGGCTTTCTGAGAGCACTTTTAGAATTACACCCTTCTTTTGGAAACTTTCTTGTTCTCAAAAATTATGTTAGCATTCATGGCCACATTTAAGATCTACCTCCCTTTAACAAAGACTCCTTGTGACATACAACTTGAAAAAATGATAAACAGAGTAATATACTTTTTTTTATAGGTAATAAATAGACTAATATACTTGGAACATGTTTGGATGTTCACATGAAACAATACCACTCATGGAATCCTAAAACTGATCCCAAACCATCAGTTTGTGCAATGGATTCGATTTCCTTTAATTCCTCATGAAGATGGAATTATACTTTCATATGCTTTGTAAAATCTAATGGAGAAATTCAATTTCCATATGAAATTATATTTTCATATGCTTTGTAATATCTAATAGAGCAATTCAATTTCCATTTGATGACTAAACGGCAGGAGTAAATTATGGTAATTTAGAAGCATTAACCGAGATTGAGTTCAAGTTTGAGAGTTCAAGAACACTACTGTAGAACCTTTAACCATACATTTTTTTGTCACATTTCTGTATCTCTTGTAAAATAAGAAAAAGAGTAATACTTTGTGCTCTAAAAATCTTGCGGAATAGCCTCTTTGAATAAAAGACAGCACAAGTGCTCATGATTTTGGAAGATATTACATAGCATGACACTGAATAGGTAGAGATCACTTTCCAAGGAAAATAATAAAGAGACCAAAATGCAAAAATGGTTTGAATTGCAGGAGAAACTCACCAAAAAAAATCAAATCAGAACAAGCAAACACTTAAGAAACTCACATAGATGTAAGAGTTCCCCTTGGTCTTTCCATCGTCCAACACTGTTAAAATTAAAAGCACAGTAAACCGTCATCAAAATCACAAGAAGAAGAAAACTTCATTTAATCTCCGAGAAAACGCAGGAAACGGAGAGAAATCAAAACTTCGAATCTTAGATTTTTCATTACTTAGGGCCAAAGAAAACCTCCACTGCTCGTCAGTTCAGCTTCTCACTTTCAAGAAACTAAAACACCAGAAAACCAACTCACTCAAAATTTCCCCTCCTTTTCCTCAATTTCGTCGGCAATCAATCAGCAGCAAAATCGCAACAGAAAAACATCGGACCGAGAAAAAAAAAAACCTAAGATTTCAAATCTGATTTTCTTTCCTTTCTCTCGGCTTTCTCGGCAACCAAACAAAAGTAAAAACTAGAAATCTAAACAAATTAATAAACAAAAATAACATATAAATACACGGAGCCACATAGAGATCGGTACCATCAGAAGCGTCTACATCAATGGAAGGTACATTGGGCGGAATGAGCATCAAGAGGAATCTACAGAGAGCGAAAGCAAATCCGAGAACGAGCAAAGGCCACCAGAACGCCATTCTATTTGCAGACTCTGTCTCACCCTCGATCTCAGAGAACCGACCCCAACCCAACCCCTAGGGTTTCGAAGGATCGCAACACCACATTCTCAGAAAAAATGCTCGGAAGAGTGAGCGTGTAAAGAAAACAAAGAAAACGACCGAAACAGGAACAACAAAAATTCGCTCTCTCTGCTTTTTCTTCTTTAATGGCAAAAATTAAAGTGAACAGGGGCCTTAGATGGCATATTTTGACTGGCACGGTAAATTAAAGCTGCCCAAGGGTCATTTTGCTTTGAACTTTTATCCCCGCTGCAGCCAGTAACTTGACGCGCGGTGTCTGGATCAGCGATGCGGTTGAGCAAATGCTGACTTGTCATGTTAGTTAAATTTTGTCCCTTACGGCCTTACGTTTAAAAATCAAAATAAAATAATTCCCAAACCATAAAAATAATGTGGTTAATTTCACACTCTCTCCCCGTAAGATTTGGTGTAATATATTTGCTTTTTATTTTAATTTAAATAAAATATAAAACATAAGAAAAGTATTTGAAATTCAACATTTTTTATTTTTTTATTATTTTTTGTTTTTTCATCCTCAAGTAAATGTACAAAGTTTAAGTGTTTGTTCCATAAATGCTATAGGAAAGCCGTAATTTAAATCCGATTTCTAAAATAAAAAGTACCGTTAACAACTCATTTGGAATAATATTAAAGTATTTTTATAAAATATTGTGTGAAATAATTGAAAATATGATAAATATTTTGAGAACTTTTCTATTTAATATAAGTATAAAATAAGCTTACCAAAAAATAAATTTTAAAAACTTTTCCTTTATATTTTAATTTTTAAATAATTTTTTTTGCTTAAAATTATTTTAAGAACGTATTTTTCACACTTACCTTAATTTTTTTCTTTTCCTTTTTCTTTTAATTCCAAGTAGTTATAAAAAAAAAGTAATAAAATGTATTTTTATCTGTATGTAAAACACTTTTAGCCTAAAATATGTTTTTGAAATAGTATTAATTATTTGACAAAATTTAGGAAACCATTTTAAAAGTTTGAAAAATCACTTATAATGTTTTTTTTAAAAAATATTTCATACATGATTATCTTAAAAACACTTTCATTAAAAATATTTGGAGTATAAACCCTCCCGAACATACTCTTAATATTTTAAAAAGTAAGAATTATCCTTCTTATTTAGGAAATATCTTATATTTCTAATTAAATATTTCTTAAAAAAAAAAAAAACTATGTTAAATGGACTTTAAAAGGTATAAGGTACGTTTGGTAGCTCTATACGAAATAATTATAGAAAACAATTTTAAAAAACCGTTATATGATTTTATAAAACAAAAAGTTTGTTTGAAAACTTAAAATATTTTTAATATATTTAAACATGTTTTAAAAATAATTTTTATATATGATATTTTATTTTTAATTATTTTATATATTTATATAATTATTTCTTAAAACAGTCCTTAAAAAACATGTAAAAATAATAAAAAAAAATCATAATTAAAAGATGTTTTCAAAATATTGTTTTTAAAAACAATTCCCAAACAAATCCATAGTTTTTGTTTCACCGGTAGAATGAACTTTTAGACCACATATCATGATGCCAGATATTGAAGGTTATGCCTAAACTCCGATATTTATTTCTAATGACCCTTTGTGTAATGATATGGCAGTACTAAATCCTTTTGAGATGAAAGGATTGTATGGAATGTTGAAGTCATTGTAAGCTCTCTCGCAAATGTGAATCAAGTTCTCTTTCACTCATTCATTTCCAACCAAGTACACTTCTAAAAAACACCCATGAATGCGATTCTTGCAAGGAACGCTTTTAGAAATTGTTTATAAGAATAATATTACGATTAGGAGGTCAAATATGAAAAACAATATTTCCCATTCATTTTGTCAAAATATTTTTCATATTTTTTATTATTTTCTCTGTTTAAATTTTTGTTTCTTTTAAAGTGTGTTGAATTTGTTCTAAAAAATAATTTGTTTTCGGAACAGAGTTTTAAAATATTGTCTTAAGAAAAACACTTTTAAAGGTATTTTTTTTTAAGTTGTTTAAATAGTTATCTAATGTCTAAGTTGTTTTTTTTTACTTAATTTTAAATAAAATTTCAATGCTTAATAGTGTTAAATGTTAAGTTGTTTGTTTATTTCTAATATTTTATTTCTATTAAACACTCAAAATTAAAAAAAAAATCAATATGTTACTTTTTTTATTTAAAAAAAATTAAATATTTTGACTTTTTCTATTTAACCAAAAATTTATAATAAATTATGAAAAATTAAAAAAACAAACAAATTAAAATTTAAAAGTAAATTACTTTCAATAAAAAGTTAAAAAAACAAACATATACCCTCATTAGGGGAAAAAAAATACATTATATTTATCTAAAGGAATTCATGTTAATTTCTAAATAAAAACACCTAGTTTTCCAACCAGATGATCAGACTTCTATATTAACCTTATTTTCTTGAAACTAAGCTCTATAAAAAAATGTTAATGTTAAAACAGAAATAATTAATGTTCAACTTATAAGATTTAAGGATTCATATTATACTCTTTACATAAACATAACTGCTCAATAATTGTCATAAACTAAACCTCAGTGTCCAAAAGCAGCCCATTTCAAGTACTTGAATATGGGGCTAGGTGCTCCATTTTATTTTCCCATTAAGGTCGAACCTAAATAGAGATAGTCGTCCATACACTAATAAGAGATGTATGGATTCTCGAGAAGAGAGAGCCGTGGTGGTCCCCTGAACCGCCCGGATCCACGAGTGAATAGAAAGTTGGATCTACATTGTATCTCACCTTAATCGCCCCATCTATCCTCTTGAGGAGAAGTTTGATTTCAAACCCCGGTTCAAACAGGAGGAGTACGTCATGCTAATGTGTCTTGGATGATCTACATCTCAGGATCAGGCGCTGATGAGCACATCCACAGCATAAATTCTTTAAACCATCGTGGGCGTTCGCACTGATGATCTCTTTATTCAAAGCTGTACTTAGTTACTGCTGAGATTTTCTCCTTTTTGGAGCAAAGCCACATGTTTCCCAGCTTTGCTTGCAGGGCTTGTGATACCGCCTACAGTTGCAGCAACAAATATTAATGGTCCCATGGGCTGCTGAGATTGATCACATCTCAAGCCTTTGAGAAGCTAAGAATAATGAGCGTTGGACCCAGTCCAAATATTGTTTCACGTTAGGAACGGTAGCTTTGGTATCGTTAGTTCTTAAATTCTCTTTCAAGTAACCAATTTTGCTTTACTTTGAACAAAGATATGCTTTTTGTCAGGGCTTCATGATAAACTGCAATGTGGAAGGGTTTCTTGGTTACTTCATTTTTGTGTAGGTTGTATTAATTGTTAAGCTTCTCTTACCAATTTCACCAAGTCACCTCAGATTCTCTCTCTTCTTCTGATTATTTAAGTCTGAAATGGCTGCGAAGATTCGGGCCAAAGTTGCTTGTTTAAGCTCCCATCCAATTCCATTGTAACTGATACTCTGGCATTGGCTCGACCTGGTGCGAATACTTTTGTATTTGATACATTGATCAAAGCCCATTCAGGTAAGCAGGCTTGAAATCTCTTTCCTTGTTTTTATTTTGTTTGGTTGTTTGACAGGTATGAACAGGAGGTAACCTATTTTTCTAGGTTGTCGTTCGCATAGTATCTTAGAAAAATGTAGATATATATAACATAATGTCTACCATTCAAGGGAATTCTTATATAAAGTATTAAAATTTATTTATTGAAGAATTTTTTTTTTAAATGCACGTAATATTACAATCATTTTATATGTAGATTGTAACAATTCACACTCAATCGTATAGTTATTATCAGTTCTAAACACGAAATGATTCTCACGATTTTAAAAAGTTTCTACATGATTGAGAGAAGCTCATACTTATATAGTATCGAAAACTTTTTCCTTTATCCAATGTGAAATATTATAAACACTCCTCATACAACATAATATCCTTATTGTGTCCTACGAGATTAAGAAGCCAAACAAATAAACACTTTTTACGGAGTTAAACATATCCCCATATCAGGGTTAGGGATTAACTGTGATATCATTTATAATGATTTATATTCAACAGTATAAATATTATCCACTTTAAATCTAAAGAGACTCATAATTTTAAAATGAGTTTATAGAATTAAGAAGAAATCATACTTGTATAACACCGAGATTTTTTCTCCTCTACCGTGTAAGATATCACCTACGTGTATCTCATAAGAGTAAACCGCTATTCAAAATATTCACGTAAAGTTGGGGGGTCGGGTTTGATATTATTTCTAATGATTATCTCATCTATCTACCTAGATATTTATCACTTTAGGGCCAACATCACAATGAGTATCTGATTTCTATCATAATCACTTGCCCTCAAAAGTCAGGATGTGGGATTCCTTCTTGTTGGATCTCCCTGTGGCCTTTCTTTAGAAAATGACTAGTTTTTTTTTACAGCAGGGAAGAGATCAACTATTATTGCTGATAATAGGTTTTTTTTTTTTTTTTTTAATCATTTCATCCTTGTTTGATGTAGCTGCATTTTTAATTTTCAAACTCCTGTTCCTTATGCTAAAAATAAAGGCAAAGGCGCCTAAACTAAAAGTGGGAGCATTTGATGATATACACTGAGAAAAATTTAATAGAAAGATGCAACCGTATGCAGGGTCTGCCAGTTCCTTGATTCAGCTTTGATCAATATGATCGTGTTCGAGATCAAATCAGAGATGGAAAGCGGTAAGACCAATACAGAGATGGAAAGCAGTAAAAGACCAGGAGAAGAAATCATTCAAGTACATGATGAACTAGTATCTACCATAAAAAAAAAAATGGACACAGTCTTTCCCCATTGTATCTGCAGAGTCCAGGAGAGACTTGTCCAGGAAAACAAAAAGGCCTACTACCCTGAACTGATTTCCATTGGCCCTTTCCACCATGGAAGAGAAGAATTGAAAGACATGGAAGATCATAAATGGCGGTACCTGCATGCCCTCCTTAGTCGAAAACCGAACCTGGAAGCCAGGTTGGCCATCTGCGTGAATGCCCTCAGAGAGTGTGAGCTCAAAGCAAGAAACTGCTACGCAAAGAAAGAGAGCATCAATCTCAGCTGCGACGAATTCGTGAAGATGATGCTAGTCGATGGCTGCTTCATCATTGAGCTCTTCCTCAAGTATGCTCACAGGAGTTTGAGAAAGAGGGGGGACCCCATTTTCACCTTACACGAAAGATTCCGTACTCTGAGGTGTGACATGATCCTATTGGAAAACCAATACCCTCTCTTTGTTCTTCAGCGGTTGTTCGATCTTGTACCCACCCCTCAGCAGTCCAAGTCTCTCAATGGGCTTGCTTTCCATTTCTTCAGGACCATAATCCCCGGAAACAAGAAAGCTACTCAGGATAAGTTCAGCCAAGAAGGCAACCACCTACTGGACTTGATCCACAACTGCTTCCTCCCCACATTCTCAGAAGTGCATCCCGCTGCTGAGAAACCGAAGCCAGAAAAGCAACCAAGCGAACCACAGAAAGATCAGCTTCCGGCGAGAGAAAAGCTGAAAAGTGCTTCGAAGCTCCATGAGTCTGGAATCAAGTTGAGGAAGGTCAACGAAGGAGTCGTACTGGACATAGCGTTTGAAAATGGGCTTCTGTCCATCCCGGAGGTGAAAATTCATCAGTATACCGAGACTCTCTTCAGGAATCTCATTGCTGGGGAGGAGTGTAATTGCGATAATTTTGTGCACGTAACGTCTTATGTTTTTCTCTTGAGTAAGCTCATCAGTTCACCCAAAGACGCAAAATTTCTGAGGCAAAAGAAGATCCTCATCAGTAGTTTGGAGAAAGATAATGACATTTCTGAGCTGTTCAAGAAGCTGTCCAAGGAGGTGGAAATGAACCAGTTCTATTTTGACGGGCTATGTGAACAAGTGAATGAATATAAGAGTGCAACTTGGTTCACCCTTCCCTCATGTTTTCAAAAATAAAAAGTAAATTCAGCCATTCTTTCCTTTCCTTTCTAACCAGTTTTACTCTTCAGAGTAATTTTTTTTCCCCTTTTTGTACTCATTTGAAGGGCTGATTGGTTGCCTAGAAAAAATTCAGAGATTCCTTTCTTCACCTCTCATTTGTTCCCACAAAAGTATGAGCTGAGGGTGTCAATAAACTATTCTTTCATACTTCAATTCTTTGTATTGAAAGCAACTGTACATTGGATGTGGTTTGGTCATTTTGTAGAAAGAATCTCTACACAAGTTGGTCTCTAATGTTCTGGAAATAATGTTAAATAATGAAAGAGAGGTGTCAAAGGACAGAACTGGTGGCTTCATTTGCTGCTTCAACGTTCAAACTCATCCAAATTCCGGTTCTTTTACTGCCCACTTGCTCCACGTAAAAGTCTTCGGAACAGATTTCAAACTCAATGATGACGGAATTTGTGATAGCCCATTTGACTATTACCTTTTTTGAAAAATATATAAACCACTAAAGTTTCAATTATTTATGATAAGAAAATAAGGAAAAATGGTAGCTCCCTCCACGAAAAGACTTGGGAGTTGACATGCCTTAAAATTAGAATTAAAAAGGGGCCTGGTTGCAATATGCAAAAAAAAGGGGGGCATCAACGCAAAGACACAGAAAGTTCAACACTCCGCTATATAATGGGTGGGACCGACAACTGATATGGCAGACACAACATTACGATCATCCACCGTTGGACGATCATCAGGCGGTCGATCGTACGATCAGAATTGATCTGTTGCACGTTAACATCGCGGTCCTCGTGAGTATCAACTCAGTCTCTGTTCTCATCCTCATCTTCGCCAAGAGAGCTTTCGTCTGTTTCTCGCACCGCTTTTTATTTCCTAAGAGGGTGTTTGGGAAGAGAGAAAGGGAGAGAAAATGGAGGTAGATAGAAGAGTTGGGGTGGCAGTAGATTTCTCTGCATGCAGCAAGAAAGCCCTGAAATGGGCCTTGGACAACGTTGTCCGCGACGGGGATCACCTTATCATCCTTAGCGTCCTCCCTGAAGGACACTACGAAGAGGGCGAGATGCAGCTCTGGGAAACCACTGGTTCTCGTACGTTCCTTTCCTTCTTTTCCTTACGCGCTTCGTTTTCTATTTCGGTTATGCTTTTAAGATCTACGCTTGCAGACTTTCAGATTGAAGCGGATTTTGATTTGTTTTGTTTTATTTTGCCTTCTGTTTAGGTTTTGTCTTTTATTTTTTATTTTTACAGATGGAAAATTCTCTGAGTTTTGGTTAATCTAAAGTAGACATCTATCTGATTGTGCTAGGTTAAGCTTATCCCCAGTCACTTTACTGTTTGGATCCAAAGAAAGTTTTTTTTCCCCTCTTCTCTTTTCTGAAGTTCAGAAATGACCATTTGATTATAATGAATTAACATGTACAAAGAAGGATATGACAAGAACCTAAATGGATATTTGACAACTTTTTGATAGTGATTAAGTAGCCAAAGGTCATGTTCATACTTAGATCTCAATCTAGTAATGTAGATTGTGTTTTTTCTGGCTGATTATGTGTTTGATCGATTTGGCAGCATTAATTCCTTTGAGTGAGTTTTCTGACCCGATTATATCGAAGAAGTATGGGGTGAAACCCGACGCAGAAACGCTGGACATTGTCAATTGTGTTGCCAGGCAGAAAGATGTAAATTTTCTTCTTAAGATCTATGCCTTTCAGAGTTTTGTAAAGTTGTGTTTGGATCTCAGGGAAAATGAGGGAAAAGAAAGGATTTTCACCACTTTTCTTTTTCCTTGATCTTTCTTGGGTCTAAATGGATTGGGTAAAGAAAAAAAAAAAAGAGCTGAGATTCTGAACTAAAGTAAATCGTATGAGCAGAAAGATATTGTGGTGCTGATGAAGGTATACTGGGGCGATGCTCGGGAGAAGATATGCGAAGCAATTGACAATATTCCTCTAAGTTGCCTTGTCATTGGAAACAGAGGGCTGGGCAAGATCAAGAGGTAGGATTTGATCACGATCATACCCACTTTCAATACTACTATTAAATTTCTGGCTTTGCAATGCTGATTACACCCTGCTTTCAACAGAATCAATACTGCTATTAGATTCCTGGATTTGCAATGCTGAATTGGTGTCGGGTTTTGCTTGTTGTTCATAGTCTTGGTTTTTCTTTTTTCAAGGATTTATTTGGGGTCTCATTGACTTTGAGTCCATGTGATTGCCAGCTTAAACCCAGTAAACCTCTCTTGAAAAACTTGGTTGGAAACTTCTCCACCGTGTTCAACATCCGAAAATGGCACTCATCATGTGGGCAATTTTCTGGCTCAAGCCTTGGCTTGGAAACCAAGTAAACTCATAACTCATAAGCTAGAACTTCAGGGAAATCCCGGAAACTTATAGGTTATGTTTGGTTTAGGGAAAGAAAAAAGTGAAATGAGTTTGAAAACTTATATAAAAAGCATTTATTGAAGTGAAGTTGAAACACAGCAAAAGCTGGAATGAATATCAACTTTCCGAACCGACTGTCTGCTGATGATTCTTTTCTTTGTACTCTTTGCAGGGCAATATTGGGCAGTGTTAGCAACTATGTGGTGAATAATGGTTCTTGTCCAGTTACAGTGGTGAAGAATGCGGAAGAAAGTGGAAAATGAAGGTTAGTGTCTTCAGAGTGAACCTTGGAAATAAGTGGCATGGTGTTTGATTGAATGAAGTGGATCCCCATGGATCCAGTAGAATGGGTGATTGTTAAATAAATCTCGTTGTTTGCAACTTTAATTAATGTTGAAGTGGGAATGCGTCATTCTATATGTGGATTAGGTTTGTGTATGCTGAACCATCGCCCATGGTGGCGTTATATTCTCAGAGGGAATGAATATTTTTCCAGCTTTTGATGCCAATCAAGATTGGCTTCGATCTGATATTGGGGAAGCCGTGCTTATCCAAAGACAAAGAAATTGCATGTTGTGTTGTCTTGCATTTCCACCCCAACACTGCACATGACTTTTGTCTTTTATCATATTTGGGGGCTGTTTGGAGTGATATGCTTTTAACTTAAGAGGGCTGATTGGGAGTCATCGTCTTAGAAGTGCATTTATGCCCGTCGCTGGTAGTTTTACTAGAAAACGAAACAAGTATATAAAAAATTAATTAGTATTTGAAAATAATTTTTCTTTTTGAGAAAAAGGTATTTTAAACGATTTTAAGTATTAGCATGTCACTCCTGTTTTTCCCAAAACCGAACTTCCAAATGATGCCTTAATCAAGGTCGAAGTGTGATCTTCTAGTGTACTTATCAACCTCTCTAATCTGGGTTATGATTTAGTTCCTTCGGAAACTAAAAAATTGAAATATAAAATAAAACACAAAAGCTATTTTTTATATTGAAATTTTTAATTTTTCAAAATGATTTATTAATGTTTTTCAAAACTATTGCCGTCAACTAAGTCTACGATAGAAGGGGGAATGACAAAGCATATCAGGAAATGATATTTATTATTAAATTAGCCAAATTTTACTACAATGAGATGCATTCGAGTAAACAAATAGAAAAGGTTTAGGTTTGACAATTGTTTTGAAAAACAGTTTTTTGTTTTTTAAAATAAAATATAAAAAAAACTGAAAAACACGGTTTTCTTTTTATTTTTTATTATCAAAAAATATAAAATAGGGTGTTTTCAAATAATTTTTTTTAATTGTTTTCAGTTGTATTTTTAGAGTTGTTTTAAAGAATAATTATACAAGTATATATAATGATTAAAAATAAAGTTATAAACATAAAAATTATTTTTTAAACATATTTAAAAATATTAAAAACAATTTTAGATTCTTAAATAGACTTTTATTTAATAAAACATTATAGAACAGTTTTTAAAAACTATTCTTAAAAATTATTTTTTTAGAACTGTTTTAAAAAATAATTACCAAATAAAGCCTTAACATCTAAACCGAAACATAGATGATAGATCACATATCATCCAACTAAGTTTTCAAAACTCGTTATCCTTCCACAAGTGAATACAAATGATCCAATTTAAAGTTTTAAACTAATATCGACTTGATCTAGGTGAAATTGTTCTTATATACAAACTTGTATTCATCTTGAATAATCTTTCAATTTTAAAATAGTTTTTAATAAATTTTGAATTAAAAATAGCATTTGAAGGATTTGTTCAAAAATGGAAATGAGTTTTTAGCGTAAATCTAACACATTTTAGAGTGTTTTTTTTATAAAGTGTTATAAAAAACAATTAAGAATATGTAGAGCACTTTTATATTGTATATATTAGTTTATCATATATTTATGAAGAGGATATCGAAAAAATGTTTTTCATATCCATTTGAATTTCTATATTGAATTTTATTTTTAAAATAATTAAGAAATATTTTTGAAAAATTATTAAAAACTAAGAACATGTTTGGGACCCTTTTTCCATTTTTTAAACTTAGAAACCATGTTTGACAAATTGTTGGTTCAAATCAATTTTTAAAGAATTTATTTTGAAAATCATATTATTTTTTAGAATAAATTTGAGGGTTCTCAATGTTTTTCATAAGATATAGAAATAATTAAAATATGAAGAATACTTTTAGAACTTTTATAACCTATAAAATAGGTTACGAAAATTATTTTTTTTATATTTAAGTTTTGTAATTTTTAAAAATAATTAAAAATTGATTTTAAAACTAACTCTTAAGTTCCGACTTATTTGAAAACATCTTATATATCCTTGCATCCTCATGTTCTCTTAAATAAAAAATCAAAACAAATAGTTACTATATTTTGAAAAAATATGAAAAATTCCATGATAAAATGACTATTTTAAAATTGATTTTACTTAATATCAAACTAATATTTGAATTAGAGTACCAAAAATATCAATTTTTTTATAATTTTATGGATGGTTTGTTAATGTAAAGAGAGGAAGAGTATTGATTTTTAATAAGTTTGGGAGTAAAATGTGGAATTTTAAATTAAAAAAAAAAAAAAAAAGAACGTGTGTTATTTGTTTTTATGTATTTATTTATAAATAGAAGTGCGAGTCAGTTAACAGCATTTTGACCGATTTAAAATGTCGTTTACCGAGTCCAAGATGATGGAAAGGTTGAAACGGAGGAGAAAACCAGACCATTATCACACTCCGCGAACAAATGCAAGAAAAGTGGAAGAAACAACGGCTATTAATCCTCGCGCCTCCTCCTCTTTCCTTGGATGACTCCCAAACACTCCCTCTTGTAACTCCTTTCATCACCTTCCCCATAATATATCTCTGTAATTCCCTCGATTTTTTTCTTCTCTCTTCTACTCCTTAATTAATTAACCAACACAAAATAAAATAATGGAGCTTAAGATCAATCAGTCACTCCTCATCTTCTCATTTTTTTCTCTCATCTTCTTGCTCAACCATGCGGAATCCGTCTGCGTTCCTCGCCATGCCTCAAAACAGGCGGATTCTCCAGACCAAGTTCCAGAGGTCTCTCCACAGCCGCAGCCGGTGCCGTCTTCGCCGCCGACCAAGTCAGCGTCATCTCCGCCACCCAAGTCTTCGTCGCCGTCATCGTCATCATCATCGTCATCGTCGTCACAGCCACCACCACCGTCAGATCCCCCCTCCGATTCTCCGGACGGGACGATGTTGTTCGACACTGGTTTGATGGGGAGAGGACCCGGATTCGTCTCCAACACATTCAAACCCTTTCTGGACAGCAAGACGGACCCTTCGGATGGAGCCCTCAACCACATATGCAAGAAGACCGATTACTCCGATCTCTGCCTCTCCTCGCTAGCTCCTTTATTCGATGGACACAGCGACCCCGTTTCCATGCTTTATGTTGCGATAAAGGCTTGCACCCAACACGCCCAGTTGTCGCTGAACACGGCCCAGAAGATTGCGGAAGCGCCCTCCACTAACCCCACCACGGCCTCTAACCTCAGCGACTGCCAGGATAGTTACAGTGACGCTTTGGATAATCTGCAAGCAGCAAATGATGCCCTGGGCATTCGTGACTTTGGGGCAGTTAATAGCATGCTGAGCGCAGTGGTGACTGATGCTTCGGATTGCCAGGATCTCTTTCCGGGAAAGAGTTCTCCGATGCTCCACTACGAAGTCAAGCTTCGACAGATGGCTAGCAATTGCCTGGCCATTGCTTCATTGGCCACTTGATTGGAGATTTTACATGGGTTCTTCCTGCCATTTCAGACTCTCTGTGTATCTATTTCTTGATCGCTTTGCTTTCTGGGTTTTGATTTTGGTCTGTTTGAGGTTTGGGATCTGGGCTTCTAGCCTGTTATATTGTATCATATTTATAAATTCTCGCAAGTCTGTTCTTTTTTTTGGGGGGGGGGGGGGGGGGGGTTCTGCTTGCTGTGTATGAAAACGTCTTCGCTTTGCATTAGGAGAATGAGAGATTACTAGGAATAAGAGTGCTTTGTATCATAATTCCGAATGAAAAAAGGGAAATTCTTCTCTGTCCAAAATAGTGGATAATGTCCGGTATTCAAAACAATTATTATTTAAACACTAAGTTGAAACTACGAAAAGAAAAAAAGAAAAGATAAAAAAATAGTTTTAAACTTAATAAATTATTTTTATATATTTTCTCAAACTCATTCTACTTATTCACCTCTATTATCTAAAGATTAAATAATTTTAAAAATATAAATTTTAGATAAATCTTAATTATTTTATATTTTTCACGGTAAAATTAAATATAAAAAAACCATTTTTTTTTTTTTTTTTTGCTTAATAAATCATACATGACTAAAATATTTAAGATAATATCATTGAGTGGGAAAAAATATAAGAGATATCTCTTTGATTAAGGTGATACTTGGTAGGAATAGGATTTATTTACCTTAATTTTTTTGGTAGGATACAAATTCTTAAAAAATAATTAAAGGTAATTGCAAATATTTAGATCTATAATTACCTTTTTAAAACAATTTTTTTTTTAATTAATGGTGATTATTATAGAAGGTGAACCGCTTTGGCACCTACTCTGAGTGGTAGACCAATGAAGGGCTTAAGCTATTTTCTACTCAAAAGATATTATTTCCTTTGATGGTATTAAATTATCTGAACGTACATTTAAGTGATTTGTAAAATAACTTAAAAAATCAAGCTAAATATTATATTCTTAATGTTATGTTTGGTTTTAAGAAAGTTTGAGAAAATAAAAAATAAAAAAGAAAGATAAAAAAAACTTCTATTTAGTTCGTCTATGAAAAAATTGAGGAAAAAGATTAAATTATTGGTTACGGGGAGGAAATCCTATCAATTTTCATTTTCATTTTCTTAGGCTTTGGTTATTGAAAAGTATCGAGGAAAGGAAAAAAAAAAGGTTAGGTTATATTTGGCTCCCAACAAATTTGAGGAAAAATATGAAAAAAAAAAATAGAAAGAAAAAAAGTTAAAAGGTAATAAAAAGTAAAAAGTAAAAATAAAAAATTATATTTAAAGATAATAAATTATTTTTATGTTACTTTAAACTTATTTTACTTCTTTTAACTCTTTTATATAATGATCAATGATTTGAAAATATATGAGTTTTTAATTAATTTTAATTATATTTTTATTTTTTATCATAATTTTCATAGTAAACCAAATGTAAGTAAAATGAAGCATTGAGGGAAATGTATTTTTTTATGTTCAGTTTATCATATAAAAAGTACTAAAGAAAATAAAATATAATTTTAATTAATAAAAAATTATGGATTTTCAAACCTTTAAAACTTTATATAAAAGAGTTAGTAAGTAAAATGAATTTAAAAAAAAACCAAAGAAAAATAATTTATTGAGTTTAAATTCATTTTTAATTTATTTCTTGTAATTTTTTTCTATTTTTTTCTCACACTTTTCATGACATCCAAATATGAAAAAATATATATTTAAAAAAAAAATATTTTAATTAGTACTTTTCAAAACTCAAACTTATCCTAATGACTCAAAATCATAAGAACTATAAATTACTTGATCATTCAGACCCTTTTTGATGGTTTTGGAGACTTGAAGCTGAAAAACCATACATTAAAGTATTTAATAGCATTTATGGAGATGAAACTCATTGCATTCAACCGCTAAATTATTTTTCTTTCCTTGTTGAAAGAGTTTGCATTTCTCTCAATATCTTATTTTTGCTTATTTGCTAATAATCATATTCTTCTCAATTTGCTTTAAATTATTATTATTATTATTTTTTTTGGAAAATAACCAACATTGAGTTCAATCCCTCTGTTGAATGCATATAACTTGTTTTCTCGATTAATTTAATTAAAATTTGTCTATGTATATATAAAAATAATTAAAATGTTTATTTGAATAAAGAATAAATGATTTAAGCATCACTTTTATAATAATTTTTTACCACTCTTTTAAACAAAAAAATAAAATATATTATATAGCACTATCTTGACTGCAAACTCACTTAAAATATGTTTGGTAGTGATTTTAAAAAATATTTTTAATATTTTTAATATTTAAAAGATAAAAAATTTCAAGTATTACAAAAGTTATAATCACTTCTTAAATAATTGTCAAAAACATTATTAGAATCCATTTGATAGTGATTTTATGAAATATTTTTAATACTTTTAATATTTAATTTTTTTTATCATTTAAGCATTATAAATGCCACAAACGCTTTTTAGAATTACTTTCAAAGGCATTCTTAAAATTTGTTTGACAGTAATTATAGAAAATATTTTTAACCTTAAAAAATAAGTATTTGACAAATTTTAAGAAACACTTTTAAACATATAAAAAATCACTTTTATTGTTGAAAAATCTAACTTTTTTAACACTTCAAAATTTTTACCTAAATATTATAAATGTTGAAAATACTTTTAAATCATAATCACAAAATACCCTTAATTTACCAAAAACGGAACACATTTTATTACACAAGTCATACAACTCGTTTTTCTTTCATTTTTTTTTAATAATAATAATAATAATATAATGACCAAAACTATTTACTTGTACATTAAGTTTAATATAATTTCTTTTATAAACTTAGGAGCAAGTTTAAAAATATTTTTAGCATCACTTTTTATTGAAACACTAAACTAAAAAAATAAATTAAAAAAAATTGTAACCTTGGTCAAGGTTTAATACAATACAATCAAAATTAAAAATAAAAAATTAAACATTTTCAAAACATATGAAAAATATTGCTCTTGAAAAAATCAATGTCACCTCTGAAGTTTTGTTTTATTTTGAAAAATAATCCAAAAATTTTCAGTGTTGCACTAAAAAATTTAAAGTTATTCATCCTTTCCAACAATATTCCATATTTTTATTTTAAAAATTAATTCTCAAACCCCAGTTTAAATTACAAAAGGAAAACAAATGAATCCTCCAACCCCATTCCATTTTTTTTTTTTTTTTTTTTGGTTTTCCTGATGGAAATCACTGTACTGTTGTGGCCTATAAGAATTCACATCTCAACACCCTCAATGAAATTAACGATTATAATTGAAAGTAGAGAACTAAGAAAGAGGCATGGGTACGTGACGCATGTCAATATCTTGGTATGTTGACCTGCAAGTATATTAGATATAGGAAAATTCTAGATATATACCCCTGCAACATACAAGTGGGTTTCTCTCTCAGAGTCACTCTTACAGGGAAGAATAATAAATAAGAAGGAAAAAAGAAAAGAAAAGAAAAAAAAAAAAACTAATACAAAAGGGATAAATGGAGATGGGTATTGAGAAAATGAGAAATGACCTTTACCATTATCAAAACCAGGCACATAGTGCCCAAACTCAGCCTCAAACTCTAACCCTAGCTTCCATGCTACACACCCAGCTTCAAACCCCTTTTCTCTTTCACCCCAATATTGCTTCTAGAAACTTCTTTTTGCGGCGGCGTAGGGTTCTGGACCTGTTGGGCAAGGTAATGCTAGTCTCCTTATCTCTGTTTTTTCTTTCCTCTGTTATGGGTATGATAATTTTGGTGAAGTTTTGAAATGTGGTGGGTCTCCTGGTTTTTGTGGGTTTTGCTCTTTTGTTTGTTTGGTTATTTTATTTTATTTTTTGAGTTTGAGTTGGTTTTGCATGTTGGGGTTTGTGACTTTTTTGTGTTTCTGTAAGCTAGTTGATGGCTCTCGATTTAATCCTTTTTCTGCTTTCATTAATTTTCCTTGTTTGGATTGATGAATGATGAGTGGTGTTTTACCTTTTTAAATTATTAGTTTATTTATTTGTTATTTTGTTGATGTAATGTGTTGTCATTTGTGGTTTGAGGTTGGCAATTTAGTTCTAGTTTTGTGCTTTGCATTAACTTCTATCACGCTGAAAGCCCTGCCAAGTTGAGCCTAGTTGCTGGAAATGGAGTGTTCAAACAAAACTAGTTCTTAAGCATAGCAATGTGGAAGTGGATGGTTCATGGCTCGCCTGTTTCACTGGTTCGACCCAGTTGGGTGATGGTCCAAGCTTGACCTCAATACTAAAATTTTAGACTTAGAACAAGAATCCTTTTGCACGGAGATTTTGTTGTGAACTCAAAAATATGTCGGATTTCTTAAAACAAGAATTGGTCAAGTGGACTGGCAGTTGATCAGCTGAAATATGGTTATTTTTGCAAGAAAATGGTTTTCGGGGCTTATTTTATTTTTTTTCTCGATAAGTATTTTCGGGGCTATAAAACTTATTACCTAATTGAAGGTTCATGCAATCCATCTGGGCATTCCTGTTTTCAAGGCATTGGGTTTTTGCAACCTGCAAAAGTATCCTAGAATCTGCTGAGTGAAACTAAGGAAATTAGGAAAAAAGTAAACAAATCTATTTACATAATAACAAAACTTGCAATTTACATGGTTCATCCTTTTCAAGGTTACATCACCGTTGAATAACCAGTTTTCCTAAAAGCTTAAGCTTGTAGGATTTGGGCCACAATGTATATCATGCATTCCTGCACCCTTCCTCATGCACCCTCTATTTTTTATAAACATACGATCGTGAAGTTTGAACACATGACCTCCCATCAGATAAGACTTTGATATCATGTTGAACAAGTAATTTTTCTTAAAGCTTAAACTTGTAAGATTTGGGTCCACAATTTGTATTGTGCATTCTAACAATCACCATGAAAAAAAAGAAGCCTAATTAGTGGGGAGATACGAGCAGAACACAAGAACTTACCTCCCTGAGTGCCAAGAAATCCATCTCCAATTGTAGGATCGTCTACCATTGCTCCATTGGCAACCTTACCTTCAACACGTCCCTTGTGCACTTGCAGCACCATGATAAAATCATCCAACCCATAATAAGTTTTTGGAGTTTACACCAAAAGTTAGAGCAGAACCAAGGAAACAAGAGGGAAATGACTCTTTATGAAACATACTCCTTTTTCCTATCCTATCTCTATAAAGCTTTTTCCTCTCTTTTAGAAATAGCTTTTATAGCCAGTGTTTGGATTTTCCTCAAAGTGTCCCCCCAAAAGTAGAAATTTCTATTTTCTGGGGAAACAAGCACGGTTTGGTGATTTGCCTATCACTAAAGTTAACAATATCTTTGTATGGTTGGTGCACTTGGTTTTATTTCAATTTAATTTATTTTATTATTGCATTTTGGATGGGGAGGGGTCTGTTTATTACTCTTAACTTATTCTCCTAATAGTTACATTTCTCGAATTCAACTTATATATTTTTTCTTAACTATCAGTTTGATTGCCTGAAAAACTGAAGAAATGAAGTTTTGTACATTTTTGTTCATATGCTTACAAATGATGAGCTGGTTAAACCCACTAATTGTGTAATATTTTTAGGCTCCTTTGAGTGGGTTTTTGTTTTCTTTGGTCCCAAATTATGAAAAATCCAAGATTAAAAAAATTTAATTCCTTTGCTTTTCTAGTTTTGCCCAGTGGATCACCAAAACATAACTGTTTGATGTAAGCATAAAATTACATCCCATGGAGCATTTTTGTGAATTTCAGGCCATTTTACTGGGTTGCTTTTCATAGTTGTTTACACAATTTATGGTGCTATGGGATTAATAATGGCCCGGTTTACACATGGGGACTGATGGTTATAAATTATTGCTGGTTCCATTGCTTCTTTGTGTAACGTTACAGGTCTGCTGCAGTTATGGGGTTTATTGAGTGTGATCCCCTCAATTTCTGATTCTTGAGAAGCATCGGTGCTCCAAACCTGCTGTTAGATTTTGTATAGCAATGGAATGTTTTGGAGGTTCTGGGTTCACTGTTGCAGGCTGCACTATAAGGAGGAAGAGGAGCAGCATATCTCGACGGCCACGCCCTGAGTCACAAACATTTCCAGAGAGCAGTAATCTTTTCCCATTGTCCTTGACACCACCTTTAAACAGGAGTGAAGGTGAAACTGCCCCTAAAAGGAGCAGGAAGGACAACGGAGGATTTGGAGATATCAATTCATTTGAGAGAAATGATCATTTGAAAAATGGGTCAGATTTTAAAGTGGGTAATGATGGTGCCCATTTAGGCCGAGGAAGGAATGGTGATAATTGGAATTCAAGGGAGTCAACTGTTGTTTCTGATGGAATAGGAAGCGAGAACAAGCTGAAAAAGGTAAAGCTCAAGCTTGGTGGTGTTACTCGAACAATTCACACCAATGCTGCATCAGAGTTTGCCTTCAGTGATGGCTCTTTTGCCACAAAAACCTCACGTTCTTCAGATGCTCGCCAGCCCCATCTGAAGCTGAGTTTTCAGGTACTTTTTGTAGATGATTATGTGGATGGAATGGTTCTAGTTCTATAAAGCTTGTAAAAAAAAAATATAATGGTCATGCAACCAATCCAATTTCTAACATATACGCTTTTGAGCTCTACAACTATGGTAAGGAAACTCTTTTAAATACTCTTAATTAACTCGCTTGCCTTGGCTTCTTGGAAGAGTGGGCCTGCTGCAGCTTCTAGTGAAGTGCTTATTTGATTTTATTTGACTTTTTAAATTTTTTTTATATTTTATTATCTATTTATTTTTTTGAGAAAAGCTATGCAGAGAAGAGGTTACCATCCAAAAAGGAAAAACATTTTTAAGCTCCAAAACCTTGTCTCCCTATCTCCTGTGCTAAAGCATCTTAACTCTACCTTCACTTTTTTTTTGCCTAGAAGTGGTCAAACACACTGGAAAGCACTTTGGCAGCAGGAAGGATTCTGGGCTGCCAAAAATATGTGCTATACAGGGCTGGTCTCAATACATTTTTTTTAAACTTAATTTTTTCCCTATATAATAAATGAGTCCTTCCGTCCATTTGCATGGGAAAGATGGTACAATGCTAATGTTTTTTATATAATGACCTTTATTGTGCTGTGATTGTCATCACATAATAAATTCTTCAAGTATGCTGAAGCTTCTGTATAAATATGAATGATGCAGGATAACATTGATAGCAGCCAATCCAGTGCTCTAGATAAGGGGAAAGGCTTGCAAGGGGTCCCTTGGAAGGATTTCTCCAGAAGTGTTTCTGTGAATGGAACACACAAGTCTGAGCCAGTTCGTAAGAGTAAGCGGGTTCCTAAGAGACGCATGTTGGACGTGGGATTTAATGATGATGATGAAGATGAGGAAATCCGATACCTTGGTAAGCTCAATGCCTCCAAGGTTGCTGGAGATCATCAAGGGGAAGATAAAGATGACATTGGTGCTTATAATTCGCCAAGGTTGGGTAAAGATGGTAAAAAGAAGTCTAGATCAGGGAAAGTATATGAAGATAGAGACTACATGGAAGATGAAGAACTAACATCAGATGATGAACCTGAAGCTAAAAGGAAAAGGCCAAGAAAGGAATCTCTTGACTCACTTGTAGAAGGAAGAAAGGAGATGACTTTCACAACACGTAGACAAGCCCTTCTATTTGGAAAAGATACGTTTTCAGGATCTGATGCAGGACTTGTTGAGCTACCAAATGGTTTGCCTCCTGCCTCATCCAAAAGTAAGTTTTTTTTCCTTTTTTTTTTTGTTTCATATTCATTTTGGAGATTACCATTTTGATAACTTGTGCATATGCATGTGTGCCTGTATCTAGCTATACATTTTTCTAAATTGTTGATTGCTTGATAATAGAACAAAAGGAGAAACTCTCTGAAGTGGAGCAGCAACTGAAGAAAGCAGAGGCTGCTCAGAGACGTAGGATACAGTCAGAAAAGGCAGCTAGGGAGGCTGAGGTATGCCACTATTTCATCTTTTATTTTCATTAGTTTTCTTGGTGACATTTAGATTATGTTTGGTTCCTGAAAAATACAAAGGAAAGAAAATACAGAGAAAAAGTAAAAGGAAAGAAATTTTTTAAAAAAAATTAAAATCAGTAAGTTATTTTTATATGATATTTCAAACCCATTTCATTTATTTTAAATCTTTTGTATAAAGATTTAAAAATATGTAAGTTTTTAACTAATTTTAATTATGTTTTATTTTCTTTACTATTTTCCATAGTAAAACCAGACTTGGGAAAATAATTTTTCTTGCCATTTTTTTCTTTCTCTAGTATTTTCTAAGAACCAAAAATAGCTTTTGGGAAAACAATCTTATATTTCTCTATTTTGTAGGCTGGGGCAATCAGAAAAATACTTGGTCAAGATTCTGCTAGAAAGAAAAGGGAAGAGAAGAAGAAGCTGCGGGATGAATTAGCACAGGTGTTCCAGAGAAGTGATTATTGTCGTGGATATATCCCATGCTTCTAACTTTTGAGCATCATTCTGATTTTGTTTTGTTTTCCTTTTTTTTTTTTTTTTATGTGCAGGGGAGAGCTGCCAACGCTGTGGCACTCGCATCCAACACCATCAGATGGACCATGGGTCCCACTGGAACAACCGTTACATTTTCTGAAGATATTGGTCTCCCTAATATATTCAACCATGTCCCCTCCAGGTATGAATCCATATATTTTTCTTGCCATTCAAATACACCATTTGAATTCTCTGCAATTCATCATACATGTATGAGTCTTGATGAATTCTTTGCAATTTATTGTGTGAATTATCAGTTATCCACCACCACGTGAAAAATGTGTGGGTCCAAATTGTACAAATGCATACAAGTATCGGGATTCCAAGTCAAATCTTCCACTCTGCAGCTTACGCTGTTACAAGGCTATACATGAACAGGTGTGGCCTTTACTTGCCTGCTAATGTGCCTCCAAAGCTAATCTGCAGATTGTTGTCAATACATCATGTAACTTGAGAATGCCAGAAAGACCTCTTAATTTGTTCCCAAGAAGGTATTCATCATTTGAAAATCGAAAAGATATTCAGGCTATTGAAAGTCGAAAAGGTATTCTTGCATTCTCTTTATTGATGATTCCAAATAGAATCTTTATTGCTGTAGGTGATGCTTTCTGTGAAGTGATTAGCCTAGTCTCCCTCAAAGAGGTTTGAAAACGCCCTTTTTTTCCTAGCCATGAGTTGGACTATGGCATCGTCTTTGTTATGAATCATTGTTATATTGCCCAGACAAACGCGGTTCCATGCCATATTATCCACCCACATTAGTCCCTAGCCAAACAAAATAAAACCTCTTTCAAACCCTACAAGAAGTAGAATGTGAAAACAAAACTAATGGGCCTACTTGGTTGCTGTTTGTGAAAACGGTTTTCTGTTTTCTAGAAGAGAAAATTGTTTTTTTTTTTTACTTTGAAAATGCATTTGGAATACTGTTGACCGAAAATAGTTTTTATAAGAATCTGTTTTGAAAATTTAGGATATTTTTGGTTGTTTTTGTTGAGGATGTCAAGTCATTAGATTGGTTTGAGTAGAAAACATGATTAGGTCCAATGACACTCTTGGAGGTTCCTGGTTGACAAGCCCTCCGCAGTCATGATATCAGATTGAGCATGCGGTCCAGGGAAGGACCTCTAGAAAAGTATTTTGGGAAGAAGACGTCAAAAAGCTTGCCAAACTTGTTGACAAGCCAGAATTGGCCTCCCCTCATTCTAGACTACCAGAATTGGCCTCCCCTCCTTCTAAACTATGTATTTCTTTGACTAGAAAGTTGGATGCATTATTCAACCCTGGTGAGCTCAGTTCAAGAATATAGATGGAATCCGTCGAAGGATCGGAGGAATGAATGATGAAGCTTGGAACAGAAAGTCAATTTTTTTTTCAAGATTTTTCTAAATACAATGGGCTTTATGGGAGGCTAATCTGGGGTTTTTTCTTGCATCATTATTAGAGGAGAGGATTGGACTTTGATAACCAAGAACAATAATTAATACATTAATGAATTGACTGCACATCATGATTGACTTAAGAATGTGGTTTTAGACTAAGGCGGTGTTTGTTTTTTCACTTAATTCTAAATAGAACTTTAATACTTAATAGTATTAAATATTAGATTGTTTGTTTTTGTAGTATTTTATTTCTATTAAATATTAAAAAATAAAAAAAACCATTGTATTATTTTTTTTATTTAGAAAAAGCTACATATTTTGGCTTTTTCTATTTAGTAAAAAGTTTATAATAAGTTATAAAAAAGTAAAAAAACAAACAACCTAAATTCTAAAACTAAATAGTTTTCAGTAAAAAGCCAAAAAAACAAACACCATCTAAGATGGAATTTGCAGCAGATCAACGTGCTATTTCCTCCCAAGAGTCCATTTGGAAGTGATTCTGATTTAAAGAAAATTATGAAGTCTTTGGATATAAATCCTAAAAAAAAAATATGTATTTTGAAAGAATTATTTATCAAAATGAAAATAATTTTTAAAAATTCATTAAACCCCTAATTTTTATAGAAATACACTTCCAAGCATTAGGAAGGGTTTTTAACACCCTTCCCGTCATCTAAGGCCTTTCGAGGAAAGCTCATTACTCTATATGTGCTTATTGTTGGAATTAATGTTGTTTTAGGTGTACATGTTTTATGGTTGTGAGGACCATTGGTTCAAAGTGGATAATATATTAATATATTTATACAGGTTGTAAAGATTGATGTTAAAGCCAATTTTTAGGGAATGTTTGGTAAAACTTAAATACTTATTATTTAATGATTTAAGTTGATTTTAAATTAAAATATAATTAAGTTGTTGATTTAAAACTTATCACTTGTTTGATAAAATTAACTTAAAATTTATTTTAAATTATCAAATTAATATATTTATTCTCATAAATTATAAGTAAAGTAAAAGAGGTCGAGTAATAATGAAAGTTATGATGTAGTAAAAGAAATCATGGAGGTAACTAAAGCAAATAGAGTAAAAAGGTAAAATGAAGACATGGATTTAACAATAAGCTAATTGTTTTTATTTATTTTGTTTTTTACTTTAACTCATACTGTTAAGATATATTACCCAATACACTTAATTTATTTAATGATTTAAATTAAGTTATCAAGTTATTTTAAGTTATAAAATTAGCTTATCAAACACCTGCTTAATAAAAAATATGCAAGTTTGGACGATTTATGAACTCTATGAACTATACAACAAGAATAATGTGTTTGTATAGAGGGCGAAAGTTAGATCCCACATCAAGAAGAAGTTCATAATACTTTTAGGCTATGTTTGGTTCCCAGAAAGTACAAAGGAAAGAAAAAAAATGCTAAGGAAAATGATTTTCTCATGTTTGGTTGTCCTATGAAAAATATTAAAGAAAATCAAATATAATTAAAACTAATTAAAAATTTATGTATTTTTAAATTATTTAATATTTATATTGATGAGTTAAAATAAATAAAATGAGTTTGAAGTAACAAAAAAAATAATTTATTAACTTTTAATCTATTTTTTTTATTTTTCTTCACTTTTTCTTTCCTTCTACTTTTCCTTTGTATTTTCTTTCCCTCGCATTTTCCCTCAAATTTTCTGGGAACCAAACATAGCCTTAAGGGTTTTGATATAATATATGTGAAAGTATTTTAAAGTCATATACATCATGTGCCAAACCATAAGGGCACATGAGGTCTACATTGGCTGTGACTATTTGTGATGATTAAATTAGGGATAAATGCATTGTCTTACATCTTTTGGAGAAAAGGTCTTAACACTTAACTCATTACAGTTCATTGTAGGTCAACATAAGTTGTGACTTTGTGTGATGGTAGGTTTGAGGGTGAATCTCACTTCTTCGAGAGAAGTCTAACACCCGACAACTCATTACGCTTTGTTGCACAACGTCTACATAGGTTGTGACTCTATGTGATGGTAAGTTTAAGGGCAAATATGATGTCTCATATTTGGGAGAAAAAGCCTTGGTTCGGGCACTCTAATTGGGTAAAAGGGTTTTGAGAGAACAACTCACATCTCCATTAAACTTAAACGTATGGTTTTCCACTTAACACTCAACTACTCATTACAATATTTACACAAGTCATGCCACATAATCCATTACAATACCCACACAAGTCATCACATGTGGGAATGTATGAAGTTTTTGAAGGAAAAGGTCTCGATCCTTATTAAGAAATGATTCATTGCACTTAAATACAAACAAGTTATATCACTCAAGCACCTCATAATCCATCAAATCAGGGCACAAGTCCACACTATTTTCCCCGTTATAAGTGACAACTCAAATTTTTTGACACTTAACACTTATAAGTGATAAGTTATTACAGTTAGAGTGTATTTGAAAGTGATTTTAAGAAGTATTTCTAATCTAATACATTAAAAAAAAAAAAAAATTTCCGTTATAAGTGACAACTCAAATTTTTTGGCACTTGACACTTATAAGTGATAACTTATTATAGTTAAGAGTGCATTTGAAAGTGATTTTAGGAAATATTTTTAATCTAATACATGAAAGAAATTTTTTTTCAAAGTGTTAGAAATGTTAGAAGTGTTTTTTAAAATCACTATCAAATGAACTCTTATACCTGTACAAGTTTGACAACTTATATACAAGTGAGGGCACCATGGATATCACACAAACGCCACCAAGGTGTGACAAGTAAACTCAACTATGAATGAATCTGATTATTAATTGGCTATTAGTAGTTTCGTACCCAGCTGCTCAAAACAGGTGGTAAAAAAGGGAATACCTGCCTTTTTTCTCTCCTGTATGCCAAAAACCAACCCCAATTCAAAGGGCAATTGCCTCAAGATCTGTAGTTAGGATTCTGCTGCCTATTCAAGATCATCTTCCTTGCATAATACTCATTGACATCCGGTTCATCGAAACCGGGAACTTTGAAGATGATGAGCCCTTCATCGAGCTCTCAGAGCCGCTGCTCCTGAGTTCAATACCCTTGACGTTTACAAAAGGAGGCTGTGTGGGGGATGGAAGATCTTTAGATTTACTTGTCAGCATCTCAACTACCTTCCACATTGGTGGCCGAAGATTAGGGGATGCTTGTGTGCAGAGCAGTCCTATTTGGAACACATTTATAGCTTCTTTTTCAGAACACTGGTCTTGAAGATCAAGATCAAGTACTTGAATCAGTGTTTTCGTATTGAAATGGCCCCATACCTGTCACAAAAGAATCAAAATCAAATTAAGATCGCTTGCTAAACGGTTTTTTCCTATACTATTCTGAAGGGGAGTGAATTAGAACCTGGGAAATGAGGGATTGGCTTTCAGTAGACGATGATACGGAACTATTACTTTTCTTGCCTGTGAGTACTTCCAGAACAAGTATTCCATAGCTGTAGACATCGGCCTTCTCTGTTAACTGCCCATGAACGACGTATTCAGGAGCCATGTAACCCCTGTTAAGAAAGAACATAGTTACAGAAATGGGTCATTGAAAATATCCATCTGGATGGTGAAACTGAAGAAGGGTTTGTAGGTTCTTACAGAGTTCCGGCTAAACCCGTGCTGAGATGACTCTGACCCTCAGCAAAGTACCTTGCAAGCCCAAAATCTGCGATTTTTGGCTTCAGCCTTTCATCTAGAAGAATATTACTAGCTTTGATATCTCTATGAATGATCCTGACCTCAGAAGCTTCATGGAGGTAAGCTAGTCCTTCTGCTGTACCAACAAGGATATCGGACCTCTTCCCCCAATCCAAAGCTTTCTTCCTAAATGAATCTGATTGAAGTGTTAGATCAAGAGGCTCTACACTAAGTTCAAAAAGATAGTGAATTCACAGATCAATAGGTACCGAATAGAAAGCGATCAAGGCTGGTGTTGCAGAGGTATTCATAGACCAAGAGGCTCTCAGGGCCTTCTACACTGCAGCCAAGAAGTTTAACAAGGTTTTTGTGTTGAACCTGGCTGATTAGATTTACTTCATTGAAGAACTGATCCAGCCATTGTGTTGTATTGATGAAGAGTCTCTTGACCGCAATTTCCCTCCCATCAGGTAGGGTTCCCTGAATCAATCACACCTCAATCTTATGTTTCAAATGATAAATATGTAGCGTAAGTGTAGGATAATTTGTTTTCAATTGCATTTGTACCTTATAAACTGAACCATATCCCCCTTGGCCTATCTTGTTTCCCAGATCAAAGTCCTTTGTTGCTTTTCTCAGGTCATCATACTTGAAACTGAGATGGGATTCTGAAATCAATCTGAGGATTTCTGAGCTGCCATCAGGGTCTGCAAGAAAGAGATTTGTTAATGGAAGAAATCAAATGCACCCTTTGCTCAATAAACAGTATAACCCATTCAATTGCTTGGTAAAAATTACTTTCACTATCACCATTGGTAGGAGGTCGCCTTCTTCCCCAAAGAATAGCTGCCCCTATAACCAAAACTGCAGCAATAATCGATAACGTTGCAACCAGCACACGACGACGAGTTGCTGAAACCAAACAAAAGGCACAACCAGTTTCAGCCTAGAGTCAAAGATCATTCCGTCTTTGTAAACCCTATCTGGGTATTATCCACAACCATAAATGCAACATGCTGTTCAGTCTTGGGTTTAATTTCTGGTCACTTGTTTAACTTACTCTGAAAATAAACCAATCCCAACTTGGGGTGACAAAGTAAAATCAAGAGGAAGCATTACAGCAAATGAAGATGGATTCATTTGAGGACCAGAATCGATCAATTACCTGAAGAAGAACCACTGCTGGGTGAGGATGCCACATAAAATGGATTCATTGAATACCTAACAACACACCCAGCATTCAAAGCTGCTCCCTCAGAAGCAGGAAAACAACCAACTATTTTCTCTCTTGCTTTTTCCAGACAATCTCTGCACCCACTTCTATTCAGAGATTTCCAACATTGAGCAACTCCATAAATTTTGACATCCAAAGAAATCGTAGCATTCCCTTCTTTGTAATAGTCTTTATCTTCATAAGCACCATTTGTCAAATTCTGAATCAGCCCATTAGCCCCGTCTCTGAATCCAACCTCTGTTACATTCCCCGAAGACCCACAAGCCACAGAATCCAAATCATCCACGGCTTCTTCAGAGAAGTTGTAGTTTCCATACCTTAGGAAGCAACCATTAAGGTAAACCCGGGCAGAAGTTGATGGCAAGCAAAGTGGAAGCTGGACCCTACTCTGTGAATAACAGAGCCTGCAATCTACATTAGAGAGGTAATTCAGGCACTGTCCGAGCCCATAAGCCTTGTCCGTAGCGTTTTCACCGGATTCCGCCATGCCAAAACCGGAGCTGGCAATTTCCTGAGATATAATTTCCATGGCATCCACAAAATTCACATCGAATGATTGGGTATTGACAGCTCTAGTACCGTTGCAGTTGAGGCTGAGCAGGGTGGTGTAATTGTCATTTGCGGTGGCGGCAGTGACCGAAGAAATGGTGGCAAGGAGGAGGACCAAGGTGGAGATGGATGAGACCATTTGTGGAGATGGTCTGAGAAAGTGGATGAGAATGGAGTTCAGGCTTTTGGGTAGAATGAAATATGCTCCGTGTCTTAGCCTCTTTTTTTCAAACATCCTCTGGGAAGGTTAGATGACTTTGGAGGCTAATGATGGGGGCCACCTCGCCTTTTTCATCAACTGTAATTTCAAAATATTGTTTTCTCAGCCTCGTCTCATTGCCTCATTTTCTTATTTCTTTTTGGCTGGTTTTATTGGTGGAGCACCCATCAATTTTTCCCTTCATTATAGAGAGAGAGAGAGAGAGAGAGAGAGACAGCACCCAATACCGACCACCTGCCACCATGAATTGAATGAGCGTTGATCAGGAATTGGATGAGAGGCGAAGGATGGCGATTCAAGTGAACACATCAAGAAAATTCTCATTTTCAAAAATGAGAACTTGAAAATGATACGACTTTCAAAAGGAAGAGAGGACACGTTTCTGTTGGGCTGTAGTCAATGTTGTTGGCTAATGGTTGAGTTTATTGCTGGGTGTCATTTGAATATTAATTTCTAAATTGGGATCCTGGTGTCTTCCATTACTAAAAACTAGAGAAAAGAATGAGAACTACAGACAGTTTGTGACGACAGGAGTTTGACCTTTACATAAAGAGGTAGAGGGGTTTTCCTGTAACATCCATAGAAGGTCTTTATTCAATAATGCAAGAAACATACAAGGTTACGGCTTATATTATTATTATTACCATCATTAGGAAAAATCTTGGGTAATATACTACAAGTTGTTCCCAGTTGGATGAAAAACTTCATAGAAACTATGAGTCTGTATATGCTTCATGAAACATCAAGCCAACATTCACAATCCACATGGCATCTAGGAGACTAGGACTCATCCATGAAAACGGCACCATGCCCACTGGATTTCAAAAACTTCTTCAGCAGAAGAACCATAATTGCAATGGTAAGTCCAACGGCAGCCCATGTAAGCAAGCGATCATCAGCCTGCCTTTGAACCCTTGGCTCGGGCTTCTGCAGCAGTCGCTCTGCTGAAGCCTGTCTTGATACAGGGCTGGGATTAGCATTCAAGGGAACCTGTGGTGGTTCCTCCTCAACTATCCTGTCAGCCACTCTTGGATCTGAAAGCTCATCTGCAGCAGCTATGGCACTGCCATTTGGAGGATTCGTCTGTCCTTCGCCCTCCCTGTTGGTGGAGGGTTCTTCAGGAGCCTGCGAAGAGTTGAGCTGAGGAACTGGGGGTGACTTGCTTAACATATATTCATGAATCTGCATTGTTGAAGAATTTTTTATTGCAAGGTTTACATGCTATAACTTAGGAATTATTGTGAAAAGTGAAAACATACCTCATCAATGAGCTTCTGACGTTCGGGAGTCCCAAATTTTGGAGCTGCTTCACGAGATTTGATGGCCAGAGCATGCCTCTCTTCCTTCTTATAATCTAATGAACCCAATGCACCATTTGGGCTGGTAGGCATGAATGCAATTAATGCTACCAAAGCAGTCCGAACTGCCAACAACAACACAACACAGCACATACAGCAGACTTACATATTAAACTACAAGTACCCAGTCCGAAGATGATCATGAAAGATGCTTAGATGCATACAAAGCTCATTTTATCATGACAATTAACAGCTTTGCTAAGTAACTGGAGTTTTTCAAAGACCTGCCCATGCTTTCCAAGAGGATAGAAGACTAGAAGCAGCCTATTTCCCTAAACAACAAAAGCATGAACAGGTCCTGGTACTAGTTTCAAAGTTTTCCGTCTAATCAATTAAACTACAGCTGTTCTCTTCAAGTATAATTCCAAATAATAATTTATTCAGTTCCTGGCCCCATAGTAAATAAAAAAGAACAAAAATGTGTTCCAACTGTTGGCAAAACCATTAAAAAGTGGAGGCACTAAGATATTACAAGGCTTCTTTGAGACTGGCCCACTCCAAAGTTTATCAAACTGTGTTCGCTTCCATCCACAAAAAGAAGGGACCATAAATTGAGACCAGACAGGCCCTATGTGACTTAAAGCTGGGACAGTTGTTTCCCAAAACTCAGGACAGGATTATAGCAAGTCAAAAATCCTAAACAAGCATGAACAGCCAAGCCCAAAGCACAATCCAAGTAAAGGAATGCATTTGGCAACCCTGCTTCACATGTGTACAATTTGTGCTGTTTTGATTGCTTTAGTAGTTTCTCAAATAAAAAACCCTTAATCAGCTGCATTAAATAACCAAGAAGGCAACATGGCAATAGTTCTCCCCAATCAAAATCATGGTTATACTATGATGTCAAGACATAATTTTTAGTCACCAGAAAGCATTAAGAGAAATAGAAGAATTTACCGCTCCATGATGGCTGCCAGTGCTCAGGATGATGATTTGATATGCTTAAACATATCTTGGTTTGGGTTTCAAAACGACCATTTGGCTGAAACAAGGCAGGAAAACTTGATTAGAAAATCTCAACAATGTAAAGTTTCAAGTGAAATATAAATGAAAATTTACAAACCAAACCAAACCCCATATACAATCCTAAAAATTAATAAATAATATAATATTTTTTTGATAGGTAAATAGCAATATATTAAGAGAAAAATAAATAGTATGACATATGAACGTACCAAAACAAAGAAAAAGCAAGTTAATATGATAGAGTTTTCTAAGGTAAGATATTTTACGGTCAACAACATAAATGAAGGAGGCTGAAACGGATATTCTGCAGGCAACTGGATCCGTCCATGATAGATGCCTCCCTCAAATTCAGTATCACTGGGTCCCCTGATTGCAAATTGCCATTCAAATATATTCTCCTGAAAACATAAACCAAAAGCATACAATTAGAGACATTGAACATAATCATATTATGCGCATCAAATTAATTCACATTCAAAACAAAAATTTCAACAATTAAACATGGTTCCCTATCATGAAAACTTTCCATTAAGAGTAAAATCAACTAACAAAAAGAAACACACAATTGATCATCAAGCTGCAATCACTCAAAAGAGATCAAGCTCCCCTTTGTGAGGATACACACACTAAAGATGGCAGTACACAGCATATGTGCACCCACAATTAAAAGAGATTGGAGTAGTTACGTGGAAAATTTAGGGAGAATTAGAGTTTTAGAGATTACAGGTAAGTTTTCAAGGGATTTTGTGATATATGAGAGTTGGCATGGTTGTTGATTTTGAGAGACAGAGCAGAATCATTAATAGAGATCAGAACCTTGTCACCGCTTTATCCATTCTAAAAAAAACTAATTCGTGTTAAAGTCATTACCACAGAATGTATTCACAAGTTTGATACATGATATTCAGGTGTTTTATGAAATGTTCATACACATTGCAATGGAATCCAATCAAAATACCAAGTCCATGATTTTATTTGCATAGAAATCAACTCATCTCACTCAACAAAGCCCTTGATCCCACCAATTCGCAGTCAGCAACATGAACACTCAGTCTCCACCCAGCTTGTTTAGTTACATAAATCCCTATTCTCAGCCTGGGAAAATCTAAACCTAGATCTAGTAACTGGGACTTCAAGCAGTCTCATTTTGAATCTCCCAATGTCCTTAATTTTTATCCTCCCTCATCAACTAAACACAAAAATTCATACTAATCCAGATATCAGTCTCATTGATTTCGTCGTTCTTGCTTCTTCACAAATTTGTGTTGAATTGCAAAATTGGTAATCTAAAATTTAGGCAAATTCATAAATAAAAAAATATAATAACACAGATTTCGACATAAATGAGTTGAAATCAAAGAATCAAAACCCTAATTGCGTGCCACATCGAAATAAAAAATCAAAACCAAACACTCCACATTTCCCATCTACCAACAACCACTCAACACCCCAAATCAAACAAAGTAAAGAAACTGCAACGACCCATTTTAAATTAGGGTTCCGTGATTTTATTTTGATTTTATTTTTGGTTATTTTAGGTATTTAGGAAGAAGCCACCAGTCCATTTTTATATCTAAGACTCAACGAAAATAAAAGGAAAGCATAGCTAATGAAAAGCATAAATCACAGAATAAAATTAAACAAAATCAAGCAATTGCGGCTTATTCCTAAATACCTAAAATAACCAAAATAAAATCACGGAACCCTAATTTAAAATGGGTCGTTGCAGAATCAGCCAAAAGAACTATGATTTCTATCCAAATTGAAGCAGAAGAAGAAAAGATCTTAAAATTTCGAAATCGAAGTTAGGGTTTGGGAAGCGAACCTCAAGAGGGAGGCTCATGAAATCATCGGAAGGATTCGATTGCATCTCCTTCACTTCCTGTAAAATTCTCTTCACGCCTGGGTTCTTCAGATTGTACTTGTCCTCTGCCATGGCGATGACCCGTTCCCCGCCGTCCGATCAGCTCAATCGCAGCGCGCGAATGTGTGAGTGATCACACACAATAAGATACGGGAATGAAATGAGGGGAAAGCGAGGAGCTTTATGGACAGCGCTGGAGTCCCGACACCACGACCTCGGTTATTGACTTGACACGTCATCCGAAGTACCAATTGCAACGTGGCGTTCATGGAATGGGTTGATTTGGCCGTAACTTTTTCCCTCTGGGTTTTTAGCAAACGGTGACTTACTAAGTCACCGCATTGACTCAGAAATCATTTTGACGGGTTGGGCCCGACCTTGGGCCCAGTGGTTGATTGTGTAGGAAACGCGTGTTAGTCCTACTATTGGGAGATGTTGAAGCCCATTGGGCCACTGAGGAACCAGCCTACCACAGCGAAACTGAAGGTCAATTTGGACGAACTGTAAAAGAGTTTCAGGCTCAACTAACCCAACTCGATTCGTCCAACTTAATTTATCTATATATATAGAGAGAGAGACTTGGATTCAACAGTTGGGGGGGTTAAATCGGGCTGTGTTGGTTGGGATGGTGTGCCAATTGCGCTTCATATTTGGTTATGCTTGGGTCAACTATGAACCCAACTCGCCCAAGTTGTCATGGTATGGGTCAACATCAGTTGAGCCCATTAGACCTGTGATGGGCCCGGCCCATCTCAGCGAAACACGTCCAGAATAACATGAACGAACTGTAGAAAGGGGAACCGGGGTTGAAGAAATGCAATGTGCAGACAAAACCAAGGTCATTCTCAAAGCTTTATAATTTTTTTTTCTGTAAATTAATAAACAAGAGTCTGTATCATCAATTATGTGACTTATGTCAGCTTCCGGGTCATTTTTCTTCTTTAACTCTTTCCTGCTTTTCACCACCTTGTTTGGTTGCTAAGAAACTGAAAAAAAAAAAAAAAGAGAAAAGAGATTAAAATTTGAATATTACGTGTTAAGTGTGATCAGCAAGCTTCATGCTTTATAATTCTTGTTGAAATATCTCTGTACGTTTATTCCTCTTTCTTGGATCCACTATTGAATAGATGTAACTGAATGTGGGTTTTTGTTTTTGTTTTCTTTTTCCGTAACCCAAAAATGAATAATACAAAGGTTGAAAATTTTCTAGTGTATTTTCTATTTCTAGTTTTTCTCAACAGTCAAACAGACTGGTTTTTATTTTTATCTTTTCTGTTTGATTATTGGCTGAAGTTCTTAGCAGATTCTGACCGGAAATTCCGTAAAATAGTTCAAATCGATTGTGGCCCTTTCACTGCCTTTTGGATCCAACCCTTGAATGAGTCGTTAAGAAATGATAAAATATCACTAGATTTCTTGTCTTAAGACCTGCAAACCCAAATCCCTTTTGTATAATCAAATCAATGCATGCTCGATACATTCTACATATCAATAGTATAACTACTATTCTTGGTGTTGTACGGCATAAGCATCAAAGTATAGTACCATGGTTCTCCAATTGTTTATACCGATTGAATTTATGATAATATGATAAACGTACAAATTAAACATTTTTTAACATATTTTTCCGTTTCTCTTGTGAAATAACTTTTTTTGTTAAACACACATATAAATAATCAATATATTAAAGGGTATTTTAAATAAAAATGGATGAGATTAGATTTACAAACATGAAATCTTTTTATTTTCTTAAATCAATTAATTTTATAATTTAAACAATAATTTCAAAATATATGAAAATTAATGTGGTATTTATTTTTTACCTAAATAAAAAATATCAAAATATTTAGTTTTTTTTATTCAAATAAAAATAATATGTTGATATCAATCAATATAATAAAATCGAATTCATTGATAATAAATTTTCTTTAATTATATTGGTTGATAACAACACACGTTACTTTTAATTGAATAAAAAAAACTAAATATTTTGATTTTTTTTCCATTCAACTAAATATTTTAATTTTTTCTATTTAATTAAAAAACAAAATTTACTTAAATTTTTTTTTCAAGTTAAAAAGTTTGTTTGACTTTTTACTCAAATATAGGCTTAATATAAATATAAAAATCAAAATTTCAAATTTTATTTTTAAATATGTATTGAAATCATAGTTTTGATAAGCAATTTTTTAATTTGATTTTTTTTTTTTTAAATGAAAGATAAAGCGTATATTTTTGTTCGGGTAAATGGGTTATTTTTAACGGAATCTCGGAGTCCCCAATCGTTCATTTTGCATGCTGCCCACGTCTGAGCTTAGAAAAGAGGCGTGAGCCTCAAAGCCTGTGCCGCCATTTCCAGAGAGCTGGCGCTGAAGAGAAAGTGAGAGGAACATAGGCGAAGAAAATGGAGGTAGGCGGCGGAGTGATAGAGACATGGCTGAGGAAGCACCGTATGCTTTACATCCGCGCTACCAAACACCCTTTGATTCTCAGCATTCGCGATGGAACCATCGACTTCTCATCCTTCAAGCGATGGCTGGTATTCTCGCTTTTACTCTGTAATTGCTTTTCTGGATTTGGGGTTTAAGAAATTTCAGGTCACTGCAACGTCTCATTCCGATGAATTCATATTTTGAATCTGTTCCGACAATTTCTTTTTCCCTCTTCTTTTCCAAATTCCGTGGGGAGATTCGAAGTGAATAAATTTCCATCATTTTGTATTCGGTTGTACTTTCTATCACATTTTCCCTTCAACCAAACAATAGAGATTCATATTCTTTCTCATTGATTTTCCCTTCATCAATTTTATCGTATCAGAAACAATTTTGGGCCTGATGAGTAATTAGACCAACCTAAACCCTAACCCAGAAATTGAACACTGACCTCGTGGACAATTCGAAATGCAGGGACAAGATTACATATTTGTTAGGGCATTTGTTCCATTTTCCGCAAGTGTGTTGCTTAAAGCTTGTAAGGAGTCGGATAATAGTTCTGATATGGAAGTCATATTGGGTGGTATGGCTTCTCTGAATGATGAGATTGCTTGGTTCAAGAAAGAAGCCTCTAAGTGGGGACTTGAGCTATCTACCATTGTTCCTCAGAAGGTCAACCAGGAGTATTGCAGGTACAAATTCTTGACATAACACTACACCTGGATATCAATCTTATGTAGCTTTCAGTATTTTGAATTTCCTTACTTTGGAGGTATTTACTCTCTGATCTATGGAATTATGGTGATTGCTGTGAATGTCTGTTTCTCATACATGTTTATTTTTGTCTTTGAAGAGTTGAAAGGTCTACAAACATTCTCTCATTTAATAGAATAATCAATTGAGAATGTTCCATACTGTAACTGGTCTAATAGGTATGAACTGGTTGATTCCTCTGTTACTATGGGAGTTCTTCTTAGGCTATACTTGGTTTTCAGAAAATTAAATAGAGAGGAAAAGTAGAAAGAAAGAACAAATAAAGGAAAATAAAAAACAGATTTAAGATGTGAGCACCCGTGCTTCTTAAGAATCAAATGTATAAGGTTTGGTTAATGGAAAGTAAGGAAAGAAAAAAAATATTAAGAAAAATAGTTTTCTAAAATACAAAAGAAAATAAAATATAATTAAAATTAGTTTTAAATTTATGTATTTTAAAATTATTTAATCTTTATATAATAGAAAAAAATAAATGCAATAAGTTTGAAGAAGTATATAAAAATAATTTATTGACTTTAAATTTATTTTTTATTTTTCTTTCATTTTTTATTTCCTTCGATTTTTTCTCCCTATTTTCTTTCTCTTATATTTTCTATCAAGTTTTTCAGAACTAAACATAGTCTAAGGAAAATAGAATAAGAAAGGAAAGATAGAAAGAAAGAAAAAAATAAAGAAAAATAAAAAATAGATTTATGATGTAGGCGCCTTCTTAAAAATCAAATGCATAACATTTAGGAGCTTAAAAGAGAAGAATTGAGTTGAGCT
This sequence comes from Vitis riparia, assembly GCF_004353265.1. Taxonomy (NCBI): domain Eukaryota; kingdom Viridiplantae; phylum Streptophyta; class Magnoliopsida; order Vitales; family Vitaceae; genus Vitis; species Vitis riparia. Next base: position 1,063,851 of record NC_048435.1, on the reverse strand, counting down.
TGAAAGCTTAGGATAACATGTTCATGGTCACTTTGTTCTCCAAAACAAACATATGAAGCAAACCACTGGAAAGAATTGTATCCACCATTAGAAATTTGTTCAACACATGCTTGACTACTACAATTTAGGTCATTGAATGGTATGCACGGTGCTACAGATTTCTGGAGAGCCTGATGAGCCCGCAGGTCGAGTACACAGTAGCCATCACAGCCTTTTGGGCCATTGAAGCTGTTTATCAAGAGGGCTTTGCCCTCTGCTTGCAAGATGGCTCCAAAACTCCCCCTGAACTAAAAGAGACTTGCCAAAGATGGGGCAACGATGGCTTCGGTCAATATTGTCGTTCTCTCCAAAACATTGCAAACAGGCATCTAGGGAAGGCCCCGCCAGATGTAGTAGCAAGAGCTGAAGTGGCTTTACTACAGATTCTCGAACTTGAAGTTGAATTTTGGAACATGAGTCAAGGCAAAACCTGAGTACTTTGTCTTTGTGCCAAAGACATGGTATAGATCCGATTGCACTTGTGCTCTTAAGTATATATATATATGCTTGCCTCTAGTCTCTCCGTAGTGAGCTTTTGCAGTGAAGTTCTTTTAACTGCTGATGAAAATGGCATGTTTATGACTTTGTGTATGAAAGGGAGTAGTTTTACATGTTGGATGGCTTCTGATATAAAAAAGGATTCATCAAGTATTATATCTTATTGACTTGAATAATGGTGATTGGTGTGATATATTAAAGGGTATGATTTGAACTCCTTAATCTCTTATCAGAATTTGAGGAGCTTTCTATGCCCTTGATTGATTCAAGGAATTTGGAAATTTGTTGAAGAATCTCTATGCATCCTATTGTGATGACTTCTCTGGTCAATCTCCACTGGGATTTGTTCATTCTTTTTCCTCCCCAAATCACTGAAACTTCAATCTCACGAACCAGAGGAGAGGACTTGGCTGGACTATCATCACTGAGGATATATAATATATATATATATAACCCTCCTCAAGACTCTTGTGCTGAGGAAAAAAAATAGTTTTTGTACTCATAGTTCTATTAATGACTTAAAGTATAACCAATAAGGATTCTTGGGCATTTCAAAAGTAATATATATATATATATATATATGAAAAAATTATGGTAGTGATATGAGACTAAAATCGGCAATTCTGGTAAAAAAATGTACGATAAAATTTAGATATTGAATAAGAATATGAACAAGTATGGATTTGATACAACTAAATAAATTAAAGCAAAAAATCAATGAGATCACATCATAAAGCATTCCATACAGTCCAGTGGTAATAAGACCACGTATAAAGCAAAAAACCAATGGGATTGGTGGTGCCTTTTTCTAAAATATAGTCAAACCCGTGTGTATATATTGAGATTGGGGTTTTATTTTCTTATTTTTACATATGCAAGTAGAATATGATTAAAGGTGCCAAACAAAACATGGTGGAATGGAAATACAAGAGGCATAAAGAAAATAAGAAAACCAAACTCCCCACTAAAACATAGCACAACTTAATCAAAATATACTATCAATACACTACACACTATTACAAAAAGAACAAAATAAAATTCTCTTTTTAATGTTCTTCTTTCTTCGGTATCTTGATCATATTTTTCATACTACCTTTAACTTTAATTATCTTTATATACCCATGTTCACATCACAATCTCACTATGTATATGTTCAATCGATAATGGATTAGGGTACCGAAAAAGTATATTTTTACAAGCATACTCTCCCTTCAAAACAAACTTCTAACAGTGGCTTTTTGATATAAGAGTGCAAGTGTGTAAGTGGGTGGTAAATATACCAACCAATTAATCGCATATGTAATCTTCAAAGAAGGAGTTGATGATTGTGGTTTTTGCTTTATTGTTAAACCTTCCTTGAGACTTGTGTCATGGAAAAGAAAATAGTTTTTGTATTTATAGTTGTATTAATGACTTTAATCCGAACCAATAAGGATTTTTGGGCATTTCAAAAGATAATCCTTATATATATATATGAAAATTTTATGGTAGTGATATGATATTAACATCATGATCCAAATTTATAAAATTTAGATATTGAATAAGAATATAAGCAAATATGTAAATAAAATTAAAGTAAAAAATCAATGAGATCACATCATAAAGCATTCAATAAAGACTAGTGGTAATAAGACCACGCATAAAGCAAGCAAAAAACAATGGGATTAAGGTGTGAGCATATGACATCCTTGGCAGTGCCTTTTCGAAAATATAGTCAAACCCGTGTGTGTATATTGAGATTGGGATTTTAATTTCTTTTTTTTATATATACAAGTAAAATATGATCAAAGGTGCCAAACAAAACATGGTGGGATGGAAATACAAGACGCATAAAGAAAACAAGAAAATCAAACTCCCCACTAAAACATAGCACAACTTAATCAAAATATATAATCTATACGCTATTACAAAGATAACAAAATAAAATTCTCTTTTTAATGTTCTTCTCTCTTCGTTATCTTGATCATATTTTTCATATTACCTTTAACTTTAATTTTATCTTTATATACTCATGTTCACATCACAATTTCACTTTGTATATATTCAATCGATAATGGATTAGGGTACCGAAAAAGTATATTTTTACAAGCATACTCACCCTTCAAAACAAACTTCTAACAGTGGCTTCTTGATATAAGAGTGCAAGTGTGTCAGTGGGTGGTAAATATACCAACCAATTAATCGCATGTGTAATCTTCGAATTGGAAGAAGGAGTTGATGATTGTGATTTTTGCTTTATTGTAAAACCAGTTATAAGTTATAACTCGGGTACAGACAAAATTCAGTGAAGAAGCAGATTGCAGAGGATATCTGCAATTCACTGAAACCAATTCACTGAAGTCAGTCGGATTAAGAGAGAAATCTAAAAATTAAACCGATTCGGTAAATTAAGTCAGTACTAAAACTGAAACATGGTAGCAGCGATCGGCTGTGATGAGCGCCCAAGCTGCCATGGTTGTAGAACAATCTCTCGAGCTCCAGAGACATCCATCAATGGCTTCAGCATCCGATTTCCAGCGAAATTCGTCTCCAACCTCTCAATCGCATTGAAATCACTGACACAAGATTTGGCGGACTCCAATTCTTTGGTGAGTTCTTCCTTGAGAGCCTCCAACGCATTGTTCTCCCCCACAGTCGCTTCCCACAGTTTCTGGTACATATCGATCCTTCGTTTGATCTCAAGCCTTTGATTCTCCAATTCACTCTTGCGCTTTATCAGATCGTCCAAATGCTGCTGCTTCCTCATCCTCGACCGCCTTGCGGACTCTCGGTTCGAGATCATCCTCTTCCTCTTCTTCTCATCAACCGCTCCGCACGGTGAGTTCTCTTTCAACCCTGCGCTTCCGTATTGCGCAGACAACATTTTCTCAATGTTTCAGAATCTCAGATCAATCAAAACGCCGCGTTTAGAATTTACAGAAGCACGAAACGAAATGAAACGAAACAAATCACAATACTGAAAATGTGTAGAACCAGTAAAGAAACATCACAGAGAAGGACGGGAGGAGAAGAAACCGACGCAGGAGGATTGTGTAGTTCATATCACAGTCCTACAGACGTGGATTCATGATCAGAAGCTTAGAAACCAATCAAAAACAGAAAACAAAAAAAAAAGGAAAAACAGAAACGAAACTGATGATTGAACAGGGTGAAACCAGAAGAGAGGTGGGGAAGTTTTGGGAGTTCTGAAATATGCTCTTTATAGAGGATAAGGCCTTCCAGATATCCAATGGTTTGGTGGACACCCTAAAATCTTGAATCTTTCAAGGAAACTTCTTAGTGAGTGGACTTACCAAATAAAATATTATTTCCAATTGAAATTAAAGAAAGTAAGAGAACTTCATAAGAAAAATGTGGCAAATTTGCTAAATCTTTGACATTTGTAGATTCTTTTCTTATTTTTGTTTTTATTTTTACTGTTTGGATAAATATGAAAAGAAAAAAAAAACACCAGTTTTGGATATTCGTGACTTCCTTTTCAACAAAATAAAATAAAATTTATATTCCTTCTTTATTTAGTATTTCATTTGCCATTCCTTTAATATTATATTCCTCTTAATTACTCTAATTTCTTATTTATAAATATATTAAGATATTTTCTCCCTTTTAAAGGGTTGGCTTCCTTTACTAGTAGCGGTTTCAAAACACTTTGTTTCTTTATATGTTTTTGAAAATTGTTTTTAAAATTTTAGAGAATAATTTAAATAATAGATTTAAAAAAAATGATTAAAATACTTTGTAGTGGAAACTTGAAGATGATTTAATTAAAATAGAAAAATTCATGCTAACCATGCATTAACAGTTTTATAGAAATAAATACTTCAAATATTTATATTGACTAGACAAGGAAGCAATTCACTCTATATAGAATTTTCATTGTACACTTTTTGCAACAACGTTTGCACTTCATCATATCTCAAATACATAAAAATAAAGGAAAAATCAAACCATAAGAGAAGTCTAGAAAATATTCCAGACCCATTATAATATATTTCAATTATATTATATTGTTTCTATTTGTTTTTAAGGAAAAATAATTATATAAATATGAAAATATCTAAAAAATTGTTGAAAATATTGAAAATGAATTAAAAATATTCTAAATTTTCAAATAGGTTTTTACTTTAAAAATTATTTTTTTAAATTAAAGTTTGTTTGTGAACTTTCTATTTATTTAAAATGCTATCAACTTATTTTTAAAAATTAACTTTTACATACACCATTTTATTTTTAATTATTCCTTATATTTATATAATTATTTTTTTAAATAATCATTCAAATTAATTATTCTCATAATAAATTCTCAAAAAGTTCTTGTTTATTAAAAAATTGTTAAATGTGGTTTCCAATTTAAATTATAATTTTTTATTTTTAATTATAGAGCTTGTTTAATTATTGTTTTAGAAAATAATTCTAAAAAATGAATTTTAAAAATAGTTTTTGAAAATTATTCTTTAAATTTTATAAAACAAAAGTTTGTTTGAAAACTTAAAATATTTTTAATCTATTTTTAATATTTTTAAAAAATAATTTATTTATCTAATATTTTATTTTTAATTATTTTACGTGTTTGTATAATTAGTTCTTAAAACAATCCTTAAAAAACAAGTAAAAAAGATATAAAAAAATAAACAATAAAAAATAATTAAAATATATCATTTAAAAATAAAAAATAATTTTTGATTCTTAAATGTATTTTTTTGTATTTTTTATTTTAGATAACAAAAATTTATTCTCAAAAATAATTTTCAAGCATACCCTTATTTTCTCTAAAATTGTTTTCATAGGTCCCCAAACGGCCCAAAGCTGGCCGTCTAATAACAAAAAACTATTTTTAAAAGCAGGTATCAAACACCTCTTATTTTCTCCTAAACTGTTTTCGAATAGGTCACCAAACAGGCCTTTAAGTTTTGAAGTAGGCTCCACACTTCTTATTCAGTGTCAACTTATCACTCAGACAGACAAAAATAAAGGAAGAGGGAAAAAAATGCATCCCATAAAGAGAAGTCCAGATCAATTCAATACCGACTATGTAATTAATTCAGAACAAGGATAGACATAGACGAATTGACATCTGACATCAACTTGTCGCCTCGCCACCATTTACAGATATATATATAGAAACCTTGGAATTTCAAAGTCTGGTCCGTCACGTATTCCATAGTTGTCTTTATCTCCCACTGTTGTCTAGTGTTCAACTTGTGCTTCGCCTTTTTCCTTTGTCTTCGATTAAAGGACTAGGAGGGGGACATGTTGCCATCACTCTGAATATAACTTCTATAATTATATTTATCGTATTAGACGGCCATCTAAAAGCTAATAGCGACGTCGTTTTGTTTTGCTTTTTGTCTTTTGTTTTTTTAATGAGATGGAAGGTAGTTTACGTCTACGCTAAGCCATAGTGTTGATTGCCTTTTGATTCTAGCGGCTATAAGAATTATTAGGTCTTGAGAACTTACGGAAAATGTTATGTTAAATTATTTGCTTCTTTAAGCAAAGTAAATTGGAACTATGGCCTGTGGCCTAGTGTCGTCCACGGCTCAATTACATGTGGAGTATAGAAAATTATGATTAATGGTACAAATAATATGGTTAAAATATAAAAAATTGATTAAGATGGTTAGATATATGTCATAATTTTATTTGGTACGTTATATAACGGATTATTATAAAGATTTATCACAAAATTTTAATATAATAAGGTTTCGTATTGAATCGATATTAGTTGAATTCTGAATTTAAGTTATTAAAAATATGTATATAATTTAAATTAATAGATATAGATATATCTTTTTTATACTTGGATATATGGAATAGGAGACGGGTTTATTACTAAAGGTATATTACAATTTTTTTTAATGTTAAAATGATTGAGGAAGTCCAAAAAAAAAGACTTAAGAAAAAAAAAAGACAAAATAAAAGTAAACTAATTTTTTTTCATATGCTTATATTTTATTTTTATTTAAAGTCATGTAAGAAGTCATTTGAAATAACAATTAACATTTTTTATTTTTTATTTTAAAAACTAAAAATTTCTATATAAAAAAAAAATAATTTACCTCGTATTTAAATAAAAAAAATTGTAAAATTTGCCATGGTAAAACATACATGTTGAGAATTTTTCGTGTGTGATCTCCATATATGATAAGTAGATGATCAAATCAACTCGACCACACACCATGAATATTTAATTTATTTGCTTCATAATATTTCTTATTTTAAACTAGGCCGCCGGATCAGGACGGGAACCAAGTGTTGGAGGTAGACTTGGTGGCCGGCTCTTGACCTAAAACTCTTTTAGAACAATGGACTACAGCCTAACATTAATTCATATACAATGGCTGTTGCTCAGTGTCTACATGCATGCATCAGCATCTGTTGGGCACGATTACTAATTTTGAATTATTTTTGTTTTTTATTTTATCATTATTATTATTTTATTTTTCTAGGTGTCAATTCTTAGCCGCAATACTACGGCAGATTCCCACTTTCATTACCAACTTTTGTAGTTAATTAAAGAAAATTGTAATTAGTGAGCTAGCTGATCTTGGCACGTGAATGACGAAAGGGAAGGCCATGTTTGTCCAACTGGTTTTGAAAATAATTTTTTGTTACCTAAGAAAACAGAAAAACTGTTTTTGAAAAAAAAAAAAACAGTTTTTTATCTTAAAAATAAATAAAAAGAAATGTGTTTTCGGATGATATCTTTTAAAATTTTTAATTATTTCATTTATTTTTAAAAAATTATTTTAGAAATAGGTTATAAAAATATAAAAATAAATTAAAAATAAAATATTATATATAAAAATTATTTTTAACATATATTTAAAAACATAGAATATAGGATAAGAATATTCTAAGTTTTCAAATAGAGTTTTATTGTACAAAATGTTAAAAATTTATTTTAAAATTTTTTTTATAAATAAAATCTAATAGTATATTCCAATAAAACAGGAGATCGTGAGTTTAATAATTTAGCAATAAAAATATTTTCATATATTATTTTTTTGAAAGTATATAAAGAAAGTATTGTGAATCCTACAAGAAATACCAAATCTTTTTAATATTTGATCATTTTTTTCTTTCCTACCTATTATGGGTTTGATTTTGGATATCTTCTTAGATTATTTTTATTCTATGTATTATTTATCTTAATATGAGTTTCTTTAATAATGTTTTCTTGGGTTTCCAAATTATATAGGATGGTATTATGAAGGTTTTTTATATGGTAAAGTGATCAAATATAATATTATAGGATATGTGTTATTATTCTATTTATATTTGGTTAATAATGAAATAGGACAAAAAAATATTATAATATTTAAATCAAAATCTAATATATAAAATTGTTGAATTTTTAAATTTTAATATTATTGGAAAAAATAAATTTACTTGTTAAAAAAATTGTGGAAGGGTTTGTTAAATACAAATGAAACTTCTTTTTTGAAAACTTGAACACGGAGAATCAATATATTTTTTATTTGAAAAAAGTATCTTCCATCAATTGGTGTTACATGTACATTTATATCATTACATTTTAATCACATTTATTTATATCATTATTTAATAATCTAGATTTAACCACACGAATAAGATGAAAAGTTGGATTCAATAGTTTAATATTTTCTAAAATTTTATTATTAGAATTATTTTTTTTATTCTAATTTTTATTACCCGTTAGATATAATATTCGAGGGTCCTACTTGAAATAATATCTAATATATTACATTTATAGTCAACCATAAAGATAGGATAAGATGAGATATTCTATCTCATGTTTCCATTAGTCTATCCTATTTTAAACCAATTATGACATAGAAGAAGGCATAAGGTAAATTATCCAACATTTTTTTATATCACCTTTTCAACCAAATTTTAGATAAGGATGATCCATAAATCATATATTCATTTCCTTAATTTTCGATTTTTCATTTTTCATATTACTCATTTTTCAAAACAAAAGAGTTTAATTAAAATTAAGCTTTTGGTTTTAAAAAAAATGTATAATATAACAAATTTACACTATCATTTAATACATAAAAAAATCCTTGTATATATTTTGTATATAATATAATTTAATATTATTACTTAATAACACATGTAATGTTTTTATTTGTAAAATTTTAAACATTTAATTATGGAATTATTGGTAAAAATAAAAATAAAAATGTTATATATTAGAATTTAAATTGTGGAAAGATGTTCAAATAATATTAAACAAGAGAATATTTTCATATAATTTTTTTTTAATATCAAATATTGGGATGTCATATATTTTTTATTGTTATAAAAAATTTCAATTCAATGCAATTTATTTTTTAATTATTTTTTTACAAATTAAATATAGATTTAGTATAACATCTCATTATAAAAAATGTGTTATAATGGTCAAAAGGAAGTTATAAGATTAAGTTTATATGGTAGCAAAGTAACAAGAAATCTAGATGAACAGTCTTGTCGATACAGGGGGCCCAATCTGAATTCGACTCATCCCTTCGTTCTCAACACAAAGAACAGATTTCTATGTGTCCCTAATTGGGCCCAGAGAGCTATATTACGCTGGGCCCAATCCAATTGGGACGACTCAGCCCGTGTCCAATACTGAGAGGTAGAGAGATGTCTCTCGTAGCGAAGGATACACAGGCTCACATGCAAATGTGCGTTCATTTTTATCATTTTGGACCTCATGGAAACGTCCATTCATTTTGATACTTTTACGTCCCGTTTGGATTGAGAAGCTAAGGTTATGTTTTTGCAATTGTCTTTTAAAATACCTTTTTCTTCTCCTAGAAAAAAATCATGTTTGATAATTAAAAAATAAAAACTAATTCTTTGTTCTTAAAAACCAAAAATAGTATTTTAAAATAATATTTTTTAATTGTTTCACTTATTTTTTCACCTTTTTAAGACTCTTTTAAAAAATAATTTATATAATTATGGATAATGATTAAAATAAATAAATAAATTATATGATTAAAATATATTTAAAAACATAAAAAAAACATAATATTTAAGTTCTTAAACAAACTTTTATTTTACAAAATATTAAAGAATAGTCTAAAAATCATTTTCTAAACTCAATAAAAGGTTTTATATTTGTCAATTTAATTTCATTCAAAAAAATTATGACTTAGAAAAAACTTAATATAGAAGTAATAATATTACAAGTTATATGTTTAAGAAAATTTTTATAATACCAATATTATCCCTTTTAACTTCAAATTAAAGCAAAAATGAAATGCAAATCTAAATAAGACCTTAATCATCATGAAAAACCCAATCATTCTTAGAGTATGTGTGCATTTGGTAAACCAACTTAATAATGTAAAGTGATTTAATAACTCAATTTAAGTCATTAAATTAAATATGCTTAGTAAAATAATTTAATAACATGACTTAAAGTCAAAAACAACAATTAGCTTATTATTAAGTCCACATTTTCATTTTACATTTTTATTACAATTTGCCTTAGTTACCTCCATGATCTCTTTCATTACTCAACAACCTCCATTATTACTTAACTTGGTTTGTCTTATCATTAAAATAAATTTTAATTTAATTTTATCAAACAACTTTAATATTTAAACTAATAAGTTTAAGTCAACAATTTAAATATAATTTAACTTAAAGTTATCTTAAACCATTAAAGTATTAAGTTTTACTAAACGCCCTTACGTCTAACAATATTTCCATTCAAAATATTTTTACCAAAAGCATTTTGTGGCTCAAAACATAAGTCAAGAATTAATGCATAAAACCACACATTTACCTCTCGTTTTGTAAAATGGTGATTGGAGAAATAAAATAATTGGGAGGACAATGCAAAATTTCTCTCAATATTTCTAAGTACATTTCATTTTTAGTGTTGCAGGATTTTATACATAAAAGAAGAAAAAAAACTATTCTAATAAATTGTTGACCTCTTTGATATTTACATTGCCATAGTTTGAATTCCTTGCCATTCATACCTTCCAAATCACAATTATACCATACTTGAAACGATTCTTCCAAAATCACGATTATACCATATACCAAAATGATCCATTTTCCCTTAATACTCCCCCTCAAGTTGGAGTGTGAATGTCAAGAACCCCCAACTTGTTAAGATGAGATTTGAAAGCTATTTGTCCCAACAGTTATGTGAATATGTCGACAACTTGTTTCCCGGTTTGCACATAAACCGTTTCAATTTCACCGTTTTGAATTCTTTCACGGACTGTATGGCAATCCAGCTCAATGTGTTTAGTACGTTCATGATATACCAGATTTGTTGTGATGTATATGGCTGCTTGATTGTCACAAAACAACCTAGCAAGTTCGTGGTGATAAACATTTAAGTCTTGAAGCAAATATCTTAGCTAAGTAAGTTTGCACGTGATTGCTGCCATTGACCCATATTTGGCCTTTGCTAAAGATCTAGACACCGTTGTTTGCTTTTTGTTTTTCCAAGACACAAGTGTTTTGCCAAGAAATATACAGTACCCTATGACCGACCTTCACGTAGTTGGGCATCTAGCCTAATCTGCATCACAATAACCAACTAATTTCAATCGGCTATGTGACGGGAAGAATAGTCATTGCCTATCGAATGATGTGTTGTATGGCATAAAGATGTGGTCTTCTTGGTTGTTGCATAAATTAACTCAGAGTGGATACCGAATATGTGATTTATGGTCTTGTAATGGTAAGATCAATTAATTTTCCAACTATCTTGCGATAATGAGTAAGGTCTTTAAGAAAATCACTATCAGTTGGAGTTAACTTCAAATTTTCTTCCATTGGGAATTTAGCAGGCCTCACACCAAGTAAACCGGCTTCTTCTAATATATCCAAAGTATATTTTCATTGGCAAATGAAAATTCCAACTTTAGAGCATGCAACTTCAACCCCGAGAAAATACTTCAAAAGTCCAAGATCCTTTATCCGAAAACAAGTGCTTAGATGCTTCTTAAGGTCACTAATCACCTCTTCATTGTTCCCTATTATAATCATGTTGTCAACATATAGTAATATGGCAGTGAAAGAATCACCATGAACCTTAGTGAATAAAGAATAGTTTGCCCTTGATTATTTGAAACCAACATCTTGGATTGCAGAAGAAAACTTATGAAACCAACTTCAAGAGTCTTGCTTGAAGCCATATAAAGATTTATTGAGTCGACATACAACTTGCTTCCCCTGACAACGAAAACAAAGTGGAGGATGCATGTAAACTTCCTCTTAGAGTTTTCCATGTATAAAATCATTTTGAACGTCCATTTGATAGAGACCCAAATTTCGAACAATGGCAATAGTCAAGAAGCAACACACAGTGATTAGTTTGGCAACTGAGGCAAAATTTTCCTTGTAGTCGATGTCTTCACATTGTGTAAACTCTTTAGCAACTAGTCAAACTTTGTAACGCTCAACAGTTCCATCAGAGTTATACTTAATTTTGAATATTCATTTACAATCGATAAGACGATGACTAGGAAGAAGAGGGACCATGGTCCATGTATTGTTGTGCACAAAGTCCAGTTTGCATTGCTTCAACCCACTTAGGATTTTGTCGGGCCTACTCATAAGATGCTGGTTCTACCAAGTGAGAAATATTATTATGCACAAATTTGCAATGAGTAGTAGAGAAGTTAGAGTAAGTGACATACCAATTGAGAAGGTATTATGTACTTGACGTGGAAGAAATGACTGCTTCTTGCTCAAGCAATAAGGCATGGTTGACTTGGTAGTCTTTAAGATGAGCTGAGGTCTTAATGGATTGAGTAGAGCGATGAAAGGGGTCTGATGTTGTGGTGAAATTTGTGTGGATTCAATAGGAATGGAACTTTCCATAGAGGATGGGGATTTGACTTGGGAAAGTGATGAAAGAATCAAGAGAGTCAACCATGGCTTAGGGTGTAAAAATTGTGACTTCATCAAGTGGTATGGGTAAAACAAGATAATCAAATTAACTTTCAGGTGGTGAGATTGAAAAGAGAAAGATGTGTTCATGAAAAACAACATCTCAAGAAGTGAAAATTTTCTTAATGTCAAGATCATACACACGACATCTTTTTTGCCCAAGGGGATAGCTAACAAAAATGTATCGACGAGCACGCATGTCAAATTTATGCATGGGTGTGAGGTTGGTTGCATGTCATAAACATCTAAAAATGCGAATGTGAGAGTAAGTAGGTGACTTTCCATGTAAATTTTCATATGCTGACCTGTGAGACAACAAAAGTGTAGGTAGACAATTAATGAGATAGCAAGTTGTTTGGACAATATCTCCCTAAAACTCTATAGGCAAATTTGCTTGAAAGAAAAGGGCACATCCCACATTTAAGAGATGACGGTATTTGCACTCTACAACCCCATTTTGTTAAGGTGTGTATGTGCAAGAATGTTGAAAAATAGTGTCATGACTATAAAAAAAAACGCATAGAGGTGAATTTATTCCCATTATCAGTATGTACAACCTTGACATCATGGTAAAATTGAGTTTTAACCCAAAAGAAAAATGATTTCATCAATGATTATGTTTCAAATGTGAAACTCATGAGATGAATCCAAGTAAAACAAGAAAAGTCTTCCACAATAGTTAAAAAAATATTGTGCTCCATAATGAAATTGGACTTTGTGAGGTCCCCAAATATCACAATGAATCAAATCAACAAGTGCATTAGATGAGATTGAACTATGGGAAAAGGGTAAACGTGTTTGTCTATCTAAATGACAAATGTCACAAACATGCTGAGAATCAAAAAATATTTTTGGAATGGTCTTGGATAAAGTTTAAAGAGGTGAGGATGATGGATGTTTTACTCGTTGATGCCATAGTTTAAAGGTGCAGTTAACACTGTGAGCAAAGTGAAGATTCTGGTTGGATGTGAGATAGTACAACCCATTATGTTGCTTGCCTAGGCCAATCTCTTCTTCGTAGACACATCCTTTACCACAAAAATCAAGGTAAAATGTCACATTACATCTCAATGCTTGAGTAAGCTTGCTAATTGACAACAAAATGAACTCGAAATTTTGGAACATACAACACCCTATGAAGAATCAAGTCAAATGCAAAGTAGGGGATCATGATATGAGGCCAATTCATCCCAAAGTGCTTTCATCTTAGCATAATAAACAGAAATAAATTGTTGTTCCTGTCTATGTTCAATAATTTCTTATCAAATTTGATAAATTCTGGAGTCATTTCCTTGTGAGAATCTCTCTTTGAGATCGTTCCTAACTTCGACAACTGTCTCAACGTAAATAACACTATTGGCTATGTCGGGATGGACTGAGTTCAGGATCCATGACAGCACCATGTCATTGCATCGCCGCCAAATGGGAAACTTTGGATCTGTAGATGTTGGTGCCTCAATGGATCCATTGATGAATCCGATCTTATTCTTTGTGCTAAGATTGGTACGCATGGCACAACTCCATTACCCATAGTTATAATCTTCAAGGAGTTTGGAGACTCAAACAATTCCTGGACGATATGAGTGATGTAAAACAAAAGAATCTGAAACATCAATCTAAAGCAAGCTTAGGTTTCAAGAGTCACCAAGATCAATGCTCTTGAGAAATAAAATAATTGGGAGAACAATGCAAAATTTCTCTCTGTATTTCTCTATACATTTCACTTTCAGTGTTATAGGGATTTTATACATAGAAGAAAAAGAATATATATTCTAAGAAATTGTTGACTTCTTTGATATTTACATTACAAGGAAAAGTATTATGTAAATGAGCGAATAAATTCACTTCTAAAAAAATTTCAAAAAATAACAAAATAAACCGTATATATTCAAATTGTTTTTATAAATATTTATAAAATTATATTTTATATTTAAATATTATAAAATTATAATAACTCAATATAATAATTTTATTTTAATTAATTTATAATATATATAATAGCCTCTGAAAATTTACTATTAAAAAAAGTTTGGTCCAGTTGTCCCGTTGCCTGACGACCCCTTGGTGCTGTAGTCTGGTCGAGTAACAAGAAGCAATCCCGCATGGAACTCCGAAATTTCCCAACGTATCGTATCGGACACCCTCGACACGCGGAGACTTTCAACACAGCCCATGTTTTACAGAGCTAGCAGTTCATGTATGGGGCTGCATTTATTTGTTCATTAGATTATCATTTGCTCTCATCCGGTAGTGAACTTAGTTTGAAGACTTTGAATTACTTTATTTTGTTGGATGTGTATCATATATCATGGGTTTTGGGGAACTGAACTGCGGTGGCATGGATCACGTGGATGAGCCCCACTTGGGATTTAGTTAATGGGCCACATTGGGCCGGTCCGACCAGACGAATCAGCCGGCCCTAGGTCTTGAATCTTAATTAATAGTAAGACATCACGTTAGGGTATCATTTTATTTAAAATTTTAATTTATTAAAACCCGTTTTAAGTGATTTTGAAAGAGACTTAAAGCATGTGGGATAAATCAACTTATTAATTTAATATTATTTAATAGTTTAATTTAAATCATTAAATATACTTGATTATAATTTAAAATTATTTTAACATTAATTATCAAGTCAAGATAATTAACTTATTGTTAATCTCAAATCTTTTTTACCCCATTTATTCATACTAGTGATAACATATTTTAGAATTATGACATTCATGATTTATTTTTTATAATATAAATATTTTATAGTTATGTTATATATTTACAATATTTTATATATAAACATTTTATTAATAAATTTATTATTTAAAATTAATAAAAATAAATATGAGTTAAAATCAATGAGGATAAATAAAAATTAAACTTAATGAGGATAAATATATAAATTTATATTTTAGAGTAAATTTTAAGTTTACTTTATTAAACAACGTTAATATTTATAGTTGAAAGTTAAATAATAAATTTTAAGTTAAAAACTTAATGAATGTTTGGTAAATAAAATTAATAACTTAAAGTGACTTAATAAATTAATTTAAGTGTGTTTGATAAAATAACTTAACGGTGTGATTTAAAATAAAAATGATTAACTTATTCTTAAATACAAATCTTCATTTTACCTTTACCCTCGTTTACTCTAGATACATTCATGATCTCGTTGTTACTATCTTTTTTACATAATTTATGAGGATAAATATACTAATTTAATGGTTTAGAATAAATTTTAAGTTAATTTTACAAACAATCTTAATACTTAAAGTAATAAGTTTTAAGTCAACAATTTAAGTATAATTTAACTTAAAACCAACTTAAGTCACTAAACAATAAGAATTAAGTTTTACCAAACACTCCCTTAAAAATAATTTAACTTAAAATATAATAAATATTAAGTTGTATCAAACATTTACTAAAAAAGTTTATAATCCTTTTAACCATAATTAATTATGTTTAATTAAAATTATTTTTAATGGAAACACTATTCTGTTAATAAAAGCAATAAAAATATTTTAAGTGGAATTGTTATAAGGCCATGAATAGAAATCTCAACGATATTAGACCAAGCAACAAATGATGCAGATGTTTCATATGAAGATAAGATACATGGAAATAAAGGATTTTACAAGGCCATAGTTCTTCACTTTATTATATGCTCTTAACGCTGAAAAACTAAGATACATGGAAATAAAGCATTGTTATTGCAATGCTTATATGTCACTCTTGAGGGATTCTTCATTTGTATCATTTTCAGCAGACACATCCCAAGGTTTTTCTCCAGAAAAGTTGATAGAGTACTTCGGCTGTTTGTTTGGAAAGAAAAGCCCAAAATGTTTCTCCAACTGCGGCTCCTTGTTGTTCTCATCAAACATGGCAAAGAGGTAAGTCTCTATGGCTCTTCCTGGCCTCTTCGGAGTCCCGCCTTTGACGTGGCGGATCAAATTCGAATTATAAGTCCTTGCATTATCAACCGTAGTCCCAAATCCCCCGGCAGACGGCCAGCCACTCTCCGACACCACCACCTCCAACGACGCCCCTCCGGCCCTCTCCAGAGCCGAGTACAGAGCATCTAGCATGGCATCGAACAGATTCCGATACCCGCGCTGGCCGTCCCATACAACAACTGAATTTGCAGTGAACAAAGCGTAGGGAAGAGATATGTCCTTGGGGTTGCCTGAGTAGCTGAAATAAGGGTATATATTCGCCAGAAGCGGCGACTTATTGTCTACCAGGAAGCGGATGATGGGATCCAAATAACCCCTCACATCTCCCCGGAAAGCGCCTTGAGATGGAGGGTAGGAGTTGCCCAGAAGTGTTAAGTCGATTGCGGTGGAGACCTTGACTCGGTCCTGGAGGCCTGCTGATGCGAGTGCTGCTCGTATGTTTCGCATGGCCGGCAGAACAAACTGCGCAAACCGTGATGTGCCTCCATTGACGGGACTCACTTCGTTCCCGACTGCGATGTACCGGAAACTGACGCCGGGCCAGTAGTTCCTCACATTTCTTTGAACCCATGACTGTGCTTGGGAAGGGTTGGTGGCGAGGCCTTGGAGGTCCGAGTTTGGGACACCCAGCATGAGTTGAATGTTGGAGCCCCTAAGGGCTTGAAGAGCTGCTTGATTCGGATCGTAGATTCTCATGCGGTCGATGTTGCGAGATTTATACAGAGCTACCACTTGTGATGCTGGCGGTAGATTGTTGCCTAGCATTCCATAGCATACACCCACTGATTTCACTCCTGCAACATTGAAAAGAATCCATTTATTCCAAGATAAGTTATATACGTACTACGTAGTGAGAGAGAGCGAAAGAGAGAAAGAGAAAGAGGGAGAAGGGGAGAGAGGGAAGAGAGACCTGTTATCTGAAGGGTTGCCAATAAAAACCCGAGAAGAAACACCATTGCAGCCATTGAAGAACTCCTACTAGTTCTAAGAGCAAGTGTACATCTTCTCCCCACCATTTGAGCTCCTTATATAGAGATATGTAGGGAGCTGTTTGCCCTTTATTAATAAAATAAGATGTACCTTTCCAATTTCAAAACAAGTGATTAATCTTGTTGCCACGTCCATTTACCCATTCAACTCGTGCTTATCTCTCCCAATAATTCACTCTCAAAATGTCAATTTCTTGAGCCTCTGGAACTCTGGCTTTTTCAAAAATCAATCCCAGTGGCCAGCTCATGGATTTTCCATGCAGCGAATTGGTCGTGGAAGAACACTCGCGCTGCCTACATTAGTCACAGTCTCGGTTCCTTTTGCTTTTTCCTAGCCTTGCAAGTGGAAATGCCCCCAACTCCAATGTGACCATTCTTATATTTTAATTTTTATGGCCGGGATCAATTATCCCATGCGTACCCATAAGGTGCTCCTCCATGGACCTTCTTATTTCACACCCTCCGATCAAACTCATCGATTGGAATTGGGCTGGCTCTCTGTCCAATAGACCTTCACAACTTTAAAAACCATATATCATATCATGAAGTTAATATAATTCGTGATGCAATTTATAAAGAAATACTTGTGTAGACATTTGTTGGTCGATCCAACGAGAAAAATCTATTGTCTGTATAATAAATTTCTTCCTTTATTAATATATTCTAAACTTCGATTTAAAAGTTTTAGTGCCCAACTTGTAGACCTAGGTCTATGATATTAATCAACATATACAACATTAACATATAGTAGGCGAAGCATAGGACAAGAAATCACGTGGGGCGACCAGCCATCTCATTATCCATTCAAATTTTTATTTTGGTGGCCATGTTCATAAATGCTATTTATTACTCTCCAAGTCTCATCATCCCGGCGGCTCCAGACTTAGATTAATTTGGACACGTTTCTCTAGTAACGTTGCTTTTCTTGTAAGAAAAAGGAGGATAGACTGACTTTATAGCGTAGGAGTGTTCCAACTTGCAATAGACTTTTCCTTTATGCAGCCTATAATGAATTGTGGGTCAAAATGACCCTTTTGAACCAAATAAAATGTCGGTCATGGGCATGTGACACTGTTGTTAAAACTTGTCATTTTCTATTTTTTAAAATAATTTAAAACTTTTAAAAATTAGAAATCACAATTTTAATATTGTTCTAACATAAAATAAAAAAATAAAAAAAAACAGTACTATAACAAGTTGAATATCTTCTGCTTCAATTCAGCAGCGAGTACCTTCTGCTCGGCCAAAACAAAGGATACCTAGAGAGGATCTCAAGAATCCCTCTCCAATGGCTAAGTCAATGTCTATTTCATAGAAGAGAAAGATCGGAGAGAAAAAAGAGAGAGCCACCTGTAATACACCTTTTCCCTAGTTTAGTGTTGATCTGTAGGATGAAATGGGCCTACTCCAAATGTTGGATTGGAGCTTGCTTTATCATTAATGTATGAACCATGGGCTACAATGGGCCCCCAAAATATGGTTTTTAAATATTTGCTAGAATAATAATTTTTAAATTTGTACTAAAGTTGCAATTTCAAGATATGAATTCTTTTTTTTTCTTTTTCTTTTTTTTGAAAAATAGAAGATGAGATATGTAACAAAAAGGAGTCATTTTAAATATTTGTTACTAAAGTAGTCTTTGAACCCAAACTAGCTTGGAATTATATCTGTGCTAAAAGAAGCACAGTGGCTCATATGACGTGATCGTGGCCAAAAACAATGAAAGATCTTTTGAAAAGATGTGTATGGTACATATTTTTTCTATAGGACAGGCAACTCAATATTCACCAATTTTCAATTTATGGTACTAATTTTGAAATTCATTATAGAAGATTTGATTTCCAAATAGTTATATTAAATAATATCCTCATTTAATGGACTACTAAAAATGTTTTTTTTTTTCCTAGATATGGAAGTTCAAAATAAATTCTATGGGCCTAAATGTATGGGTAAAAATAGCATCTCAGACGAGCTCACCAATGCTAATGATTAATATGTTAGGCCCACTCCACATATCTCTGCTGAGTTCGGCCCACGAGAAACAAAAGACTGCACTTTGAGTTGATGTGTACACAAAGCCCAGCCCAGAAAACAAAACACTTCTCTTTGGGTGAAGCCCAAACGGATCAGTCCAAGTTCAGTATGGGCTCCCCATATTCCATACTTTGGAATTTCTTATCTGAAAAGGGGCATTTTCCATTTTTTTCCTTTCTGATTACATTTATGAAATTAACAGCTTTCTAAAATATTTTTTTAAAAGTTACTTAGAGTGTGTTTGATAATGATTGTATAACATATTTCTAATATTTCTAACACTTGAATGATAAAAAATTTCAAGTATTAAAAATATTAAAAGCGTTTCCTAAAATCATTGTCAAACGGACTTTTATGCATTATATGTCTTAGGGGAGAAATACCACAAGAAGCATATTTGAAAAACTTATGATATGGATATGTTTGGTAACCTTTTTCAAAAATAGTTTTTGAAAAATTCTAATAGGGAGAAAGTTTTCTACCTAATATATCGTTTATTTATATATTTGAAAAAGTACAATAACATATGCTTTTGCTTGAAGGAAAAGTACAAATTATTTTTTTATTTTATTTTTTAAAATTTCAAAATTATCCTTTATTTATTATAAAACAGTTTTAAATTCCGCCAATTCTTCCACCATCCAACCGAGAATCCGATATATTTTTTTCATAATAAAAAATAAAAAATAAAAAATAATTTGGAGGAGAATGATATGCCGTTGAGACTGGGGCTATAGTTGTAGTTTAAGCTTAATTTACAAAGCATGATAGAGAATTTCCACCACTTTTTGCTGAAGTAGAAAGATCGGAGAGTCACATCAACCTTATCCAAATTCCAGTAATATCCGAGGTTGTGAGAGGTTTGAAAATTTATTACCCCAACATGTAGGGACACTGTCCCAAAAAAATTGAAAATTAATAATAAAAATAAATAAATAAATAAAACTGATGTCATGCACGGCAAAAGCCGTTGCATTTGAAAAAAAAAAGTTTACCATTCTAAGTTCTAACCCTTCTACCTTTTATTTATTTATTTATTTTTTTCAGTCATTGTTTTTTTTAAATGACAACCAAAACTAGAAAACGATTGGATTATAATTTGTAAGGATTTATATTATTTTATAAAAAATTAAAAAATATTTATACTATTTTGAGTTTTTTTTTTTGGATAATATTTTATTGTTAATTTTTTATTTTTATTATGTTTTTTAATATTTACGTTGCTTATTAAATAATTATTTATATTATTTATGATTAAAATATTAGTTAAATTAATATATTTTTGTTATATTTAATGTATGTGATTATTATTAGATAAATTCAATACAACCCCTAAAGTCACGTTTGCCTTTTATTTTATTAATTATCGATTTTATTTTTCCATTTATTTATTTATTTTTCGCGTCAGTGGCGTAGAGCTGAGGGAAAAAACAAGAAGGCTAGAAGGAGATATGTACAATGACCAACAACCCCTTTATAATCATTTTTGTATCCTTCCTCAATCGTATCGAATGCTACATCACTTTCACTTAAAAGCGCGTGAAATTTTCTTTTCCCTTTCCCTTGGCTTTTTTTTTTCCCCTTTTCAGGAATCTTTGTCATACCGTGTCCACAGCCCAATGATGAAATTTTCAATAATCTTATTTTATGAAAAATAAAAAATGATCCTTATAAAAAATATTTTGTATTATTAAAATTTTAATATTAAATAATAAGGGCTAGTTTTACTTATTATTTTTAATATTAAAATTAAATATAATTAATCACTATTATTTTGCTTTTTTCTCATAATAAAAAAATATATTTAAATTTTTATACTATGCTATATTCAAATTTTTATATGACACGAGGATGGTCAAATGTTGATGACATATTGGTATCTTTCTTTCAATGTACATATCATAAATTACAAATATTTCGATAAAATATATAAAAACTATCAGATTTCATCATCAACCAATCTATGAAATTACAAATTCAATTTTGATTGGATATCATTGTCATTACCTTGTAATAGTTAAGAAGTCGATTTATACTCCTATAAGTTAAATCAGAATTTGACATCTTATATCAATGATTGTGATGTAAATGGGTTGCATTTGGTAAATCAAGTAAAATATTTTATTTAAACGGGAAAAATATTTGTAGTAAATATTTCATAGCACGATTAATGATGTTATAAACGAAATAAGGAAAAAATATATTATAACGAATGTGTCAAATTGGGGGCTTTGTATACGTATTATGTTAATTAATATATATTTTAAATATTTTTATATAATATGATATGAATTAAAAGAAAGATGCCATGTCATTTGTGACATGTAACATGCAAATATTCTTAAAATTTTAAAATGAATTTAATAAGACAAAAATGCTAAGTCACATGAATTAATGTAAGAAATAGAAAAAGATTATTATTCAAATCAATCGAAGAAATAAATAAGAGGATTGCTTGATGAAAATTACAATAAAATTAAAGAAAGTTGTATTACTCATTAATTAGAATACCCATTAAGGGAGATAATAAAGAAAAAAACACATTCCATATTTGGCAAAAGTTAATAGCATTTATGACAAAAAGAGTAACATTAATTATTAAAGAAAAAAGGTCAAAAAAAAAAAAAGGAAAAAGAGAAAGGAAAAGCACATTCCACGTTTGGCACCATGGCCGCCGCCACGCGACAGGGACGCGCGTCGTGTGACACTCCCAAAATATGTATCTTTTAGTTTTCCATATATTATACATATACATGTTTTTTAATTTTAATTTTTTTTATTTTTCAAGGCATCTCTAAGAGGAGTGGGCGTAAAGATTTAAAACGCTTCCGTCGACCATTCTCTCTCTTCTTCGCCTTTCTCTCTTTTCTCCCACCGCTCTATCTCTCTCTATAGAAAAACTAAGTAGAAAGCTCTAACAATATTCGCAGAGCTCCCTCCAAACAATCCCAATTCCCTCTCGCACGTGCTCCTCACTCGCTCCGTGTTTTTTTTTTTTGGTTTTTATTTCTCTTTCGAATCCTTGGACTCTCTCGATCCCCATTCGCTGTTATCGCACAATCGACGGAGCCCAAGGCTCACTCCCGTCCACGAAGCGGCGTCGTTTCGCGCCCCAACGGAACTCCATTGAAGGTAGGGTCATTGGCGTTTGGATTTGGGAAGAAAACGTAGTTTAGGGAATTGCGTAGGGCTTGTGCATGTATTCAATTGGATCTTGAATTGGATTTTTTTTTGTGGTTTTTTTAATCCTGAATTTTTGTTCAGTTTAGTATTGAGTGAGAATGACTTGAATTTGGGGTTTCAGAGGAATGCATTATGGATTATGGCAAGCAAGGGTTTTGCAAGAACAGAGGGCGAGTTTCGGGCTTGTAGCGATTCCTCTTCTGGTTAGCTTATCTCCAGCATTGCAAAGGTTTATTTTTATTTTTATTTTGTTATATTTTAAATTTTTTCTCGGTTGAGTATAGTGAATTTTATATTTTGCACTTTAATGTGTTGCATTGCCTTTTCTTTTATTACTTTATTTGTTTCTGATTCATGATTTAGATAGGGATTTCAATCACGTGGCAGTGAATTGTTTTACTGTTTGATGCGTTCCACTATCTAGTTGACAATATAGGACTACATTTTTGACAGTCATCTTGCAATCAGAACAGTTTTTTTTTTTTTTTTTTTTTTTTGTGGATTTATCAGATCTTGTATTAGGTTTTGAAACTTATTTGCGTAGGAGGAGTTTTTGTTTGGATGTGATACCTGAATAGGTTGAATATTGTAGGTTATGTCTAATTGATACATTGAATATCTAAATATAGGAGGGAGCAAGCAGAGGCTTTTCATTGATTACTATGATGGAAGAGCGAATTGGACAGATACAATTGGGGTTTCTTTAGTTTAGTAAGTTTTTCTTAAGGTTTCCTATTTTTTATTTTTTGGTTTTCAAAAGTAATGAACTTACAGTCAGGAAAATAACAATGTAATGGGGACAACAACTATAACACAGGGATAATGCAAAAAAGGGAAAAATAGAGAAAAAAAAGGTGTCCCAGTGAGAAACTAATCAATCAAGTTCCTTGTTGACCATTCACTTTGCTGAATAAATCCAGTTCCCTGTTGGCCATTCTATCAACCCCATGAGGGGCTACATCTACTCCCAGTTAGTTTCAGCTATGTTGATGGCAATTTACAATTTAAACTATAGAAATTCTTAACTCTATTATGCAATATCTCTTCAAAAGGGCCATGATCCCTAACATGATATACAATTGGGGTTTCTTTAGTTTAGTAAGTTTTTATCGAGGCTTCCTATTTTGTATTTTTTGTTTTCAAAAGTAATGAACTTACAGTCAGGAAAATAACCATGTAAGATGGGGACAACAACTATAACACAGGGATAATGCAAAAAAGGGAAAAAAAAGAAAGAAAAGAGTATCGCTGTGAGAAACTAATCAAACAGGTTCCTTGTTGACCATTCACCTTGCCGAATAAATCCAGTTCACTGTTGGCCATTCTATCAACCCCATGAGGGGCTAAGCATCTACTCCCTCTTGGTTGTCCAAAATGTCATGCAATAATTTTGAGGGTCTCCATGGAGCTTAAGGGTTAGCTTTCAGCTAAGTTGATGACAATTTACAATTTAAATGCAATATCTCACTATATCTCACCAAAAGGGCCATAATCTCCAACATGATATACAATTGGGGTTTCTTTAGTTTAGTAAGTTTTTATTGAGGTTCCCTATTTTATATATTTTGTTTTCAAAAGTAACGAACTTACATTCAGGAAAATACCCATGTAAGACGGGGACAAAAACTGTAACACAGGGACAATGCCAGAAAGGGAAAAAATGGGGAGAAAAAGAGTATCTGAGTGAGAAACTAATCAATCAGGTTCCTTGTTGACCATTCACCTTGCTGAATAAATCTGGTTCCCTGTTGGCCATTCTATGAACCCCATGAGGGGCTAAGTATCCACCCCCACTTAGTTGTCCAAAATGGCATGCAATAATTTTGATGGTCTCCATGGACCTTAAGGGTTAGTTTTCGGCTAAGTTGATGACAATTTACAATTTAAACAATAGAAGTTCTAAACCCTATTATGCAATATCCCTATTATGCAATATCTCATTATATCTCACCAAGAGGGCCATAATCTCCAACATGATATACAATTGGGTTTTCTTTAGTTAGTAAGTTTTTATTGAGGTTTCCAATTTTATATATTTTGTTTTCAAAAGTAATGAACTTACAATCATGAACATACCCATGTAAGCTGGGGACAACAACTATAACACAGGGATAATGCAAAAAAGGGAAAAAATAGGAAAAAAGAAATGAGGATCCAAGTGAGAAACTAATTAATCAGGTTCCTTGTTGACCTTTCACCTTGCTGAATAAATCTTGTCCCTGTTATCCATTCTATGAAACCCATGAGGGGCAAGTATCTACCCATTGTTCAAAGTCATGGTATCAGTCGCTTGCTCGGCAAGTCCCAAGGTGCATTGGTCTTGATATCTAAGATCAATATCATGTGATACACATAACATGCTAGTTAAAAAATTCAAAAAACTCTAAAAGACTAATACAAATTTTAGAAAAATAATTATAATTAGACAAACTCAATAAATTAATAACTTAACATCTATCACATCTAACTTTATCTAAATAATTATAAATACATGCATCACAATTAGTTTATAAGAATTTAAAATTTTTGGAACACTACCATATTCATTTTTACACCAAGTACCAATTTTTAATAGTGGTATATCTAGAAAATAAAAAATAAAAATGATAAAAGGTGATTGGTAAGAATAATTATTTTGAAGATGAATCAATTTGAAATTTGTGTTGTAACTTTGAGTTGTACCATGAGTTGGTCAAGTGATTCATATTTGAGTCGAAACTGAGTTATTGTTGGACCAATCAACTCGGATATTGGACTCATTGCAGCCATGGTCGAGATGGATATGACTCAGTTGATACATACCAGTATCAGCTGATACTTTGAACCATGTATCTAACCCCACTTAGTTGTCAAAAATGTCATGCAATAATTTTGAGGGTCTCCATGGACCTTAAGGGTTAGCTTTCAGCTTAAGTCGATGACAATTTAAAATTTAAACAATTGAATTTCTTAACCCTATTTTGCGATATCTCATTATATCTCACCAAAAGGGCCATAATCCCCAATGTGATTTTTTTTTTTGGTGAATTATAAATTTATAATAAAAGAAGAGAAAAATGATTCTTGCATCTCTTCTGCATTCCATTGAATCGAAATGATGTGTTTGGCTTGTATTACTTGTGAAATTCTGTTGGATATATTGTGTTTCAAAATGATAGTTTTAACATGAATGCTTGGTTTATCATGTCTAGGTTTTACGAGAAGTATGGCTCTTCAGAAATACATTCCTTCTGGTGATGCACCTTCTGTTAGTATGAAACCTTTGAGTTTTTCCAGTAAGGTTCAGGAGAAAGCTCAACTTGCTGATCCGGAGGGAAGTCCTACCATGGATGCTGATGTGGATATTGACCTTAGAGAAGTTTATTTTTTAATTATGCATTTTCTATCAGCTGGACCATGTCATAGAACCTATGGGCAGTTCTGGAATGAACTTCTTGAACATCAACTTTTACCTAGAAGATACCATGCTTGGTATTCAAGGAGTGGCTTGCGCAGTGGGGATGAAAATGATGACGGATCATCTTTTCCATTAAGTTATAATAAGTTGGTGGAGAGGTATATAATATGCTTCTTGTCTTGCTCTAGTATATCCTTTTTGGTTTTCTAAGTCTGATCTTGGATAACTTATGCGGTAAATGGTTTATGCTTTTCCCTTTCATATTTATCTGTGTGTCGTGTGTGTGTGTGTACTATGCTACGTCAACTATTCACAGAGTAAATCCTGTTCCATTATCCATGGCATTATTTATGATATTAATTAAGAAGCAAGCAATGGCTCGAATCCATTTCGATTGACTATCACCATTTATGTTATACAGGTACCCTCATATTGGGAAGGATCATTTGGTAAAGCTCTTGAAGCAACTGATACTGAGAACTACCCATCCATCACAAGGCATGATTCGTGGAAATGCGCCAAATGCAGCTGATGTTCCTACCCTTCTAGGAACGGGCTCCTTTTCACTTTTGGGCAGTAAGTGACATTTATTTTAGTCTTTGAGCACCACATATATTGGCATGTAATACCTTTTGGTGCCTGAAATTAAATTTGGCAACCCATGGACAAATGAAAAACTTGTTTGTCCTCTGATTAAAAAAGGAGGAAAACCTCTCATCTGTCATCTCTTTTCTCTGTTTCTTTGGCAATTCCTTTTTCCATCTATCACATTTTCACTTTCATTTGTTTGTGAATGGAATCCTTCCACTTATTTCTTGTATGGACCTTTTCTCTTTTTCCTTTTATTTTCTTTGGCAGATGATACGGACAAAGGACACAACGAGGTGAATCCTCCTCCTATTCACATGCGTTGGCCTCATATGCAAGCTGATCAGGTCCGGGGGCTAAGTTTGAGGGAAATTGGAGGTGGTTTTACAAGGCATAATCGAGCACCATCTATTCGTGCGGCATGTTATGCTGTTGCAAAGCCATCAACTATGGTACAAAAGATGCAAAATATTAAGAAGCTAAGGGGACACAGGAATGCTGTTTATTGTGGTAAGCTTCTTATTCATGTTAGTCATAGTTAGCATTTGGATATATTTGCAATATGATACTTATAGTCATCCTATTATCAGCTAGGACCATACTGTTTGATCTAACTTGTCATTGAGTCGCATCTGTTGAAAGAATATTGATGGTACTTTTGGAGGTAGTCATAAGCATTGTACAAAGCACATATAGATTTTGTAATCATGTTGTGTTTAGTAATTTATCTTATGCAGCACTTAATGCATTTGCCATGTTTGTCTTATATCAAACTGAGAGGCATATTTGTCTTGAAAATAACCGAAAACTATTTTTAAGGACTGTTCTCAAAAACTCCTTTTTGAGAAATGTTTTTGAAAACATTGCAAACAGACCCTTAGATTGCCACAGTGTTCATCTCACAGTTCAATGGCTTCAACCTTACTAGAAAATGGACCATCTGTTTAAGCTTTCTGTGAAACATGTTGATTCTAACTTCTGTTTATGGGTTGTCCCCCTGACAAAGTGTGCTAGCTTTAGGACCCGACTGTTTTCTAGTGCCAGGCTAATGTATTCTGATTGAACTTCTATTTCTATCTTAGCTGCAAAATATTTGTTGGACAGGAACACCCCAATGGAATAATGAAATACAAAAGTTCTAATGAGCAGGGCCTGCCAATAATAATAATAAAAAAATCCTCTTCTGTCCACAGTAAAATGATAGAAAATTTTAATTTTATCACCTTCCAACATTATCATTTATAAGATTAGTTGTGTAGGGTTTACATGTGTTGTCCAGTTATTCTCTCTTCCCTTGCTTACACAATCAATCAAAAGTCACTATTCAACCATTGCCAGTGTAATCAATTTACTTTCCAACAAGTGACTTTTCCACAAATAATTTGTGTTTGATTCATGAATGAGTTGGGATTTTGGTACTGTTTCAAAATAGAAACTATGCTATATTTTATTGGTTCACCTCGTAGACATGTGCCTGCGTGTGTCTCTTTGGTCCATTTGCAAGACATGCGACTGACAACTAGTTATCCCCAAATTCCAATTAAAAGAAGGAAAAAAAAAAGAAGAGACTAGTTATCCCTAAAATTCCCAGAGAAATGGAAATTCCATATTTTGTTTGGTAAACTGGTTTATGATCCTGAGTTAAATCATCTATCAGTTCTTGGTAAGCACTTGTTTGGCAGGTTTTGTTGAGTTGAGTTGATTCTTTGGTAGAACTTTAAGAATTGATCTCATCTTCTCTATTCTCCATTATGTCCCCAATGCATAAATCCCATTTCACTTGCACTTTTCAGATAATCCTGAAGTTGTAATGTCAAAATCAGAATAACAAAGCATGGTTACTTCCTTCCTTTTTTCTTTCTTTCTTTCTTTCTTTTTTTTGTTTAATCAGTAAATGAAGAATCTATTGAAATAGTGCCAATGAAAGGGGGTGCACCCTAAGTATACATGAATGCTTCCTTTCTTATTTTGGTGGACCGATATAAAATCCATCACTCATATTTGAAGATTTTATGGTTACCTACGAAAAAAAAAATATATTTGAAGATTTTATGGTCATGGCAGAGCATGTGCCCCTGTTCTCTTGCCTTCAAGAGAGAGTGTAAAGTAACAGTCGCAGTATTGCATTTGATGCATTTCTATCTGGTGCTTGTTTACACTAGGCATCCACTTTTGTTCACCTAATGATTTTCTCCCTTTGTGCTTTAACTATTGCTGTTACTATTTGGTCCTTTATTTCTCCATCTCAGGGCATGTTAACATGGCACATTTTAATTTTGAATCCAGGTTTTAAATTAGTATTTAGAAGATGATGATCACAGATAAATACCTAACAATTTTGCCTTGACGATACTGCAGCCATTTTTGATCGGACAGGCAGATATGTTATTACAGGTTCAGATGACCGCCTTGTGAAGATCTGGTCAATGGAAACGGCATATTGCTTGGCCAGCTGCCGTGGACATGAAGTGAGTTTTGATTGTCTATTGACATTCATGCATTATTTGTTTCTTTGTTGCTTTAATTATTTCAAATGTCTCATTCTTGCTTGAAAGGGTGATATTACTGACTTGGCTGTGAGTTCTAACAATGCTTTGGTGGCATCCTCTTCAAATGACTGCATCATTCGAGTTGTAAGCTTCCTTTCCTTTCAAGCAATCAAGTGTTTCTTGTTTGATAATCATTGATTGTCTAATTCCTTCTGGTTTATTTCAGTGGCGTTTGCCAGATGGACTGCCAATTTCAGTTTTACGTGGACATACTGGAGCTGTTACAGCTATTGCTTTTAGTCCTAGACCAAGCTCTGTATACCAACTGTTATCGTAAGGCTGATTCTTTTGGTTTTTGTTCCATGTAGTTTCCATTTTTCTGGGCCTGTGAAATTTTGGTCTTGTGCTTAGCTTCATTATTACATATTTTTTGCTTTAATCTGTGCTTATTAGTTTGCATTCTTTAATAGATTTGCTCAGTTTTTAAGGAAAATCAAATTAGAAATTTTTTTTCCTTAAAAATTCATTAGATTAATTGTTTAAAGTGTATTTAAGGTTAGAAATCGATGATAAAATGGAATTATAGAAGAGGAGGGAAAAAATTATTATATTAATTGTTTAGAGTGTATCAATTGTTGTCAAAAGCATGCATGAAACATCGGTACTTAAATAAAATTTAGAATTGCAATAAATATTGGGCATTGTTATTTGAGTTATTTGAATGTTTTTTTTTTATAAGTGAAAAGGAAGTATATTAATAAAAAATAGGAAACACCAAAAATTAGTGCCCTCAAAGTACATAGGGAGTATACTCACCGCCTTCTCTTACTAAGAGCCTATCTAGTCTAAAAAACTTACAAGAGAAGAAGAGCTCAAAACTAAAGAAACCCTGACCCAAGACCAAAGATTATATACAAAAGAATATTTCAATCTTTGAAGCAAAAACTCCTCATTCCCGAAAGCTAATCTATTCCTCTCCTTCCAGATTGACCATAATAAACATAAAGGAGCCATTTGCCAAGCCCTCTTGCGCATTTTCCCCACAAACACTCCATTCCATCTAAGAAGAGTTTCATTCACTGTACACGAAAGAGTATAAGACACACCAAAAAGGGAGAAGAAAAAGTTCCACAAGACCTGCATCTTAACACAATGAAGTAAGAGGTGATCCACCGTTTCTGCTTCAAATAGACAAAGAAAGCACCTATTTGCCAAAGAGAACCCCCTCCTTTGAAGTTGCTCCAAAGTTAAGACTTTACCCCAGGATGCCTCCCAAGTAAAGAAAGCTACCTTTGGAGGCACTCTTACCCTCCAAATACTTTCGCTAGGGAACATAGAAGAACCCCCACGCTCCAAAATAGAATAAAGAGACTTAACTGAGAAAGCGCCACCATTTGAAGCTGTCTAGATCACTCTATCTTCCTCCTCCCTTTGTACCTGAAAGGTTTGGATCTTATGCAACAAAAGTTCCACCATCTCGATCTCCCAATCATTAAACGCCCTTGCAAAGAGAGAAGTTCAGCCATCCCCATCTCCAGCGGGGTACCAAACCTCCGAAACCCAAGCATTCTTAGACAATGAGATGGAGAAAAGAGAGGAGAAGGACTCACAAAGTGGCTCATTTCCACACCACTTGTCCGTCCAGAATCTCACTCTCTGCCCACTACCCACATGGTAGGCTAACCTACTATCTAAAAGCGACCACTTCTTCTTAATTGCTTTCCACAGCCCAACACCGTTTCTCCCTTTTACTTCCCGAGTGCGTCATCCCCCCTCCTCTTCGCCATACTTGTGACTTATGACACACCTCTAAAACGCCTCTCTTTCATATGCATACCGCCAATTCCACTTACACAAGAGAGCACTATTCATCAGAGCTAAATTTCTCACACCTAACCCATCTTTCTTTTTATCCAAGCAAACCAAGTTCCACCTGACAAGGTGTGGCTTTTGGACGAGAGCTCCCCCACCCCACAGAAAATCCCTCTAAATCTTCTCCAATCTCAACCTCACTTTTCTTGGCAAATAGAATAGAGACATAAAGTATATAGGCATGCTAGAAAGAGTGCTTCGGATTAGGGTGAGTCTCCCTCCTTTAGATATATACTGCCTCTTCCACATAGTAAGCCTTCTATGAAAATGCTCTTCAATCCCATCTTACATAGCCATTGAATTGAAAGGTGCCCTAAAGGTAAACCCAGATAACAGGAAGGGAGCCTACCCACTTTACAACCCATCTCCAAGGCCAAACCCTCTATATCATTCACCCTACCCACCGAGATCAACTCACTCTTCTCTAAGTTGATCTTCAACCCTAAACACGCCTCAAACCACATGAGAAGCCAACTTGGATAAGTCATCTGATCTAAAGACTTTTCACAAAAAACCAGCGTGTCATCCGCGAATAACAAATGCGAGATTTGAACCCCCTCACCACTCCTACCTCTCACCCTCCGCCCAGATAAGAAGCCCCCACTAATAACCCTTCTCAACATACAACTAAAAACCTCCATGGCTATCACAAACAAATAAGGGGAGAGAGGATCTCCTTGTCTCAACCCCCTCGAGCTTTGGAAAAAACCGGAAGGAGAACCATTAATTAAAAATAGAAAATTTCACAGTAGAGATGCACCAATCTATCCACTTTATCTATCTTTCCCCAAAACCCATCTTCTTAAGAAATGCCTACAGAAAGCTCTAACTAACATGATCATAAGTCTTCTCTACATCCAGTTTACATAACACACCTCCAACATTGTCTTTCAGCCTTGAGTCCACAACCTCGTTTGCAATCAAAGTTGCATCCAAAATCTGTTTATCCTCAACAAAAGCATTTTGGGACTCCGAGATCACTTTCCCCATCACCTTTTTAATTCTATTAGCCAACACCTTGGCCAACAACTTGTAGAGGCTGCCTACAAGGCTAATTGGTCTGAAGTCTTTCGGATCTTCTGCACCTCCCTTCTTTAGAACTAAAACCAGGAAAGTTGCATTTAGAGATTTAACAAATCTGCCCCTCTCATGGAATTCTCTAAAAAAACCCATGATCTCAATCTTCACTACGTCCCAACAAAATAGCCAAAAAGTCATGGTAAAGCCATCCGGACCGGGAGCCTTGTCCTTGCCTAGATCTGAAAGTGTTGAAAACACCTCTCCTTCCGAAAAAGGAATCTCCAGCCCCTCAGCCTCATTGCTAGCTAACCTCATGAAAGACAACCCCTCAACACAAGGACGCCACCCTCCTTCTTCAGAATACAACTTTTGAAACGTCCTCACCACCCTATTCTTTAAATCATTCTCCTCCGTATGCCAACAACCAATTTCTTCTGCCGTGGACATTCGCCATCCTGTGAAAGAATTTGGTGTTATTGTCCCCCTCCTTCAACCATAGTTCCCTAGACTTTTGTCTCCTAGAAATTTCTTCCCTCAACACCCAAGTCTTATAAGACTCCTTAGCCTCATTCCTTGCTTCACAATCTTCCAGACTCAGAGTTGAATGTTTCTCCAATTCATCCCAGTACTCCACCTGTCTGAGAGCTTCACTCTTTTTAGTGTCAATTAAACCAAAAACTTCTTTATTCCAATTCTTTAAAATATCTTTTAAGGCTCTCAGTTTTGCATCCAAAACAAAGTTGAAAGACCCAATATAAGATAAACTCCCCCACCACTTCTTCATCTGATCCTTGAACCCCCTTTTCTCTAGCTACATGTTCTCAAATCTGAACGGTGAAGGACCTCTCTTCAAACCTCCACCTTCTAGGAGGATGGGAAAGTGATCAGAGACTGGTCTAGGAAAGATCCTTTCACGGCCCCATTGAACATACTGTCCCAATTATCTGTCGCTAAAAACCTGTCAATCCTAGACTGGGACTGATTATTTAACCCGCCTTGCCATATAAAAGGACCCCCTTGTAAAGGAAAGTCCCTTAGCTCCAAATCCTCCACCACTTTTGAAAATCTCCTCATTGAAGCAGAAAACCCACCTTCCCTACTACGCTCCTCTAGATATCTGACCATATCGAAA
Source organism: Vitis riparia (assembly GCF_004353265.1). Taxonomy (NCBI): domain Eukaryota; kingdom Viridiplantae; phylum Streptophyta; class Magnoliopsida; order Vitales; family Vitaceae; genus Vitis; species Vitis riparia. Next base: position 1,030,768 of record NC_048435.1, on the reverse strand, counting down.
TCCTCCCCCCACACACCAGGGGTCTCTCCATAACCTTTTATTGACCCAAGCTCCTCTCAGAAATCCTCTCTATCCCTACTGCACATCGGCCCATACATTCCAGTGAACACCCACATCAGCCCATTCACACAATTCTTAAACCGACATGATACTGAAAACATCCATTCTTCCACCTCCAACAATTCAACCAATCTGTTGTCCCAGAACACCAGAACACCTCCAGTTGCCCCCCTAGAATTGATTGCTCTCTAGTCTAGATGCCTTCCCACCCCCAGACTACGGACAAGCCTCGTTCTCATTTCCTTGATTTTAGTTTCCTACAGGCAAACCACATCCACTTTATTGGATTTTATGACTGACTTAAGGACTTTTCTCTTATCACTGTCGTTTGCCTCTTTGACATTCCATGATAAAATCCTTATCTTCATTTACACCCCGATCCAGAAGACTCTCCAGACATGCCTGTAGCCACCCTAGCTCTTTTATAGCTTACTTTCCACTCCAACTTCTTTAATTCCCTACTGGATTTTGAAGCCGCAAACTTCGTCTTTCTATGCGCCCCGTCCTGGCTCTTTTGTTCAATTCTCCCCTTCATTTTCCTCAAAAGGTACAAAATTTCCTCCTCAAACCCTTCTATCGGCATACCTAGACAACGATTGAACTTCGCAAGGCAGCTGGAACTCCATCCTTCATCTCTCTCCACCTCTTTCATCTGAAGGGCCATTCTTTCCGCTAATGGACTCTCAAAACCCGATCCAAATGGGATAATAGCTAGTTCAGACACACTTGCACCGCCAAGCGCAGCCCACGGAGACTTGTTTCGCCCTTCACGGGCTGAAAAATATTCCATCAACTCATTACGCAACGGAACCCTACTCCTCGCCCCTTCCGTTGACCCAAATAACCCACTGGAAGCCCCCTCCGTCCCCATCTCAACAACATCGGGCCCCAAGAAAGGAGTAGAAGAAGAAGAAACCTCAGGCCCCATAGAGAGAAGAGAGAGTTTGTGGCTAAGGGGATACCTGAATGCTTCATCCAATAGCGCCTCGTTAGTGAGCTTCAGACGGCCAAGAGACAAACCCCCAACGTCGGCACCTTCCACAGCTAGGAGCTCCTGCTCCAGCCCCGCAGAGTCCTCGACGAGGTCAGCGGGAGCCCTAGATGGGAAGGGCTCCCCAAAAAGACTCGGTTGGGCCTCAGGGATCAAAGGCCCAAGAGGCCTCTTTGAAACCTTTCCCCAGCCCGAAACCACAGGACTTAAGGAAAAAAGGCCCTCGGCCCAGCTCGTTGCACCTTTTAAATCCGTTTCATTTGCCCTTTTTAAAGACTCCCAGCAAACAGACTTAGGCCCAGGCCCACTCGCTGAAGAGCCCGCTGCAGGAGCTAGAGTTGACCTACCCCCTATACATTGTTTGCATTCCTTTGTCTTCTACCACACTCCACCTGCACATCTGACCCCCTGTTTTGAATTTCAAAATGAAGCTCCCGTACACTAACTCCAGAGCATGTATTGCCCCCACCTTCATCCCTAACCTCACACCCTTTTCTCTTCTGCAGCCAGGAACTTGACTCTACCTGAGACACCCACGGGGAAGCTTCCCACCACAGGCTAAGCTCCCAACTAGTATTTCCAGCCACCACCTGCAGAGACCTTGGCCATTTCTTCCCCGAAGCTTTAACCAAAATCTGAGCCCACTGTAATTGGTAAAAGAAAGCAGTTTCCTCATCCACAACCACAAACCCCCCACAACACTCTCCAATTCTCTTAAAAACTTCTCTACTCCAAAGATGAAGAGGAAGTCCTACAATCCTCACCCAAACTTCCTTAGCATGACTATCTTTCCAAGTACACCCCACTTCCAGTCCCCACCTTTGCAAGATAAACTCTTTATTCTTGAATCGTCTGCTCCCTCTTAAAAGCACCATATCAACTTCCCATTTATTTTCAAACTCAAATAACACAAGGGCCCCACCCAGCTTGGAAATTCTTAAATCCCCCTTAAGCAATCAACTTTCAACTGCTCACCTCTTCAAGGAAGGCAAAGGAGGAATGGACTCAAGACTACCACCAAAACAGCCAACCAGACAACGCCCTAGCTGCTCCTCCCTACAAAGCAGTTCCCGGTCCCCTAGGTGCACCCTTAAGGAATCCCCTAACTCTCCTGTCTTTCTTTTCACTATTTCTGCAAACGAACCCGACTCTTTCTCTAAACCTTTGACACTACTCTCCACCTTATCAGAGGTTGGAACAGCCGGGAAGTTATTCCTCACAGCTGGAGTGGAGACCCCAAGAGCCCTTAACTTCTTAGCCAACAGTAACCAACCCCCTACCAAACCTTTTCCTTCTAGAAATACAAGACAGAACTTCTTAGCTTCCACATCTCTGACCGAGTAGAGTAAAAACCTACCAGCCTCATTAGAACAACAATCCAACCTAAACTTTCTTCCTCCTTCTTCCCAAACTTTTAAACGCCTCGAACTTGACTCGTCTCTACACCAAGCTTCCACACCTTCCAGCAGTAGACTTAAGCTCTTTTCACCAAATCTTATCCAAGAGGAAAAGTCTTTGCTCCTTTCCAAAATAGTTTCTCTCAGTTTACCTCGGACCACTTCAATGGAGATTTTGAATGTCTTGGATTCTACTGCAAGCCAACACTTTCCACCTTTCGAAACTCCTTTTGACTCCTCCATCCCACTTTGGATGTTTGTATGTCTGACTCGCCTCTACACCAAGCTTCCATCATCACATAGCTATAAAGTAGTCCAAAACAAAAACACTCATCATGTAGAAAGAAACTTTTTCCAAAACTTTTTTTCCTCTTTGGGTGAGGGATTTGATGAGCTTGTAAAGTTAGAACTCTAAAATTGGCACACAAACACATGCATACCAAATATATATGCTAGTACATGACTGGTTGAACCTTAGAGCTAAAACTTATAGTTAAAAATCTCAGTATATGCAGCCTCATCCTCCTAGACAACAACAGAGGCTCTATTTTGATCTAGGGATGCCTTTGGATAGTACTTTTAGGAAGCTCTGAGATATAAGATTATTGGTAACTATAGTGCTCAAGCCTCTCCTAAGTCCTTTACCCCCCCCACATTTTCGGATAAATGAGTTTTGTGACTTTCACTAGATAAGCAGGTTATGATATTTTTTGTTGCATTGCCTTGCGCAATGCCATACAGGATTTGATAAATAATGGGGTAGTTCGCCTTCCCATATCAAATGTGATCAATAATTCTCTCCCGACACTCTACATATACTATTCCTTCTCCTCTTGGCCTTAATCAGATTGTTGTAGATCTTGGCGATTCTGACATCCATATGACATTTTGAGATCTTTGGTTGTGAGTTAGAAAGTTCATAGATGGGAATTCCATATCTTTGTTAAATATAATTGATTGGTTTTTGTTTTGATTGATTGGTTGGACTTTGGGAGTTCCTCTTAGCAGTTCTTAAGAAAGATAGGTGCGGGTGAATTGTGCCCTTGTTTGGTTTTTTTCATGGTTCAATGCGGGTATAATAAAACAACAAACAATAAATACTAAGAGTCGCTGACTTGATACAAAAATGGTTTATGGAAGGTGCAAAGCCCTACAATTCTCGTATCGCTTTCTTTGTGTCGGTGAATGGTACCCTTGTTTGTTTCTTTTTCATAGTTCCAGGGGATCAAGACAAGTTAATCCTCTTTCTCCCTATTTATTTATTTTGGCAATGGAGGCCCTTAGGGATGGGCAGTGAGGGGGTAGAGGTGACCCACCTTTTGTTTGCAAATGATATCCTCATCTTTTGTGATGCTTCTTAAGAGTAAATGAGGCGTTTTTGTTGGATCCTTATGTGCTTTGAGGCAGTTTCAGGGCTAAAAATTAATTTGACAAAAAGTGAGCTCATTCTAGTAGAGGAGGTTCCTAATGGGAAGGATTTGGCCTTTATTGAGATGCAAAATGAGGAAGCTCCCTACTTCATATTTGGGGCTTCTGCTAGGAGCTTCTTTTAATGCTCAAGCAATTGGGCAGGTTGTGGAAGAAAGATTTATTAGAAGGCTTGCTATGTGGAAGAGATAATATATTTCAAAGGGTGGAAGACTATAATTGATTAAAAGTACTTTGTTTAGTTTGCCAATATATTATATGTCCTTTTGTATCATCCAAAAAAAAAAAAAAAAGTGTGTGAGACTTGAAAAAATTCAGAGAAACTTCCGTTAGGGTGGGGGATCTCAGGAGAAAAAATCTCATTTGGTGAAATAGTCAATTACATGTTGGATAAGAAGAAAGGCAGTTTGGGGGAGAATTTTGTCTCCTATTCAGTTAAAAAGAAGGGGGTGACCCTTGGTGAACAGATGCAAACTTTGTAAAGTAGAGGAGGAATTGGTTGGTCATGTCCTGAAATGGGAATATTATGGCCCCTATTATTCTCATTGTTTAAAGTAGAGTGGATGATGATTTCTACAGTTAGAGACACGTTATCAAGTTGGCATGGGACTTTCAAGGGGAAGAAGCGCATGAAGGTTTGGAGGGTGGCAGCTTTATGCGTACTTTAGACCATCTAGAAGGAAATGAATAGTACAACATTTGTCAATGAAGAACAATCAGTTCAATCTCTCAGAAACCCCTTCCTATGCTCTCTTTGGCTTTGGGCAAGAAAACCTTTAAAGGATACTTGTATGTCTATTCTAAATTTTGTTGATTGGTTGGACTTTTGTTGATGTAACAGGGGTGTCTTTTGTCAATCTCTCCATCTAAAAGCGCCTTTTTGACACCTTTATATACTCCCTGTTTACTTTGGTGATCCCTCTTTTGATTAGGTGCTGTTGCTGTTGCTATTTTTCACCTAAAAAGAAAATTTTGAATTGATTGGTTGGGTTCAAGTTAAAGGGGAGAAGTTTATACTTTGTTTTCCTTTTCTCCTTTTTCTTGGTTGTTTTGGTGCCCTTTGTATATTACCTATGTATTTCAGTTTCTTTTTGTCAGACACTGTTAATAATATTTTTGTTTTCCTATCAAGAAAAAAAAATTCTATGCCAACCTATCCTGAACCCTAGCATGAACTACAATAGATGAAAACAACTCCACCAACTTTTCAGTTTCCATTCGTGCCACCTTCCTCACCTCACACAGTAGCTGGCCCAGCGTTTTGAATGGCAGCAATAACAAACATGTATGGGAATCAATCTTTCAATACAGTCCCTCCTCACTACTCATCAAATTAAAATTCAACTATTACCCACTGATATACTAGATGTCATTTGGAAGACATCACATCTTCTCCCAATAATTTTCTCTAGAACCATCTGATAAGCCTTCCCCCCTTTTCCTTTGAACACCAACTTCCCTCCTTTAACTTACAATAACTTTCCTCTCCCCAAACTATCCTACTCTAGCAATTTCCTAGTGAACCCTTGTTGGGAACAAACTGGGTTTTAACAGAAGCCATCCTTCTACTGCCTTCGTAGGAAGTTACGCTGAATTTTGTTCAGGCTCAGTTGAACTGCCTATAGAATTATGAAATAGGTGATAAACTAGATAAGTAGGGTAGAGGGGGTGCTTTTAATGCTGTGTGTCTCCTCCATGGCTGGCATTTCCTTTTCCAAGATGCAAACCTTGCATTGAGCCACTCCTCTACAGTGCCCCAAACCAAACCTACCCTAAACAAAGCCCCCAATGAAATGCCCCCAAATAGGTAGTCAACAATGTACCAACTTTATGACCTAGCATAATATCAACATATCGACATTCAACGCATTAACAGTGAAGATACAGTACAACTATTTACAATATGTAGAATTAGAATTCTTGCATTTGAGTATTAATAATCTTGTACCTCGTCTGTGTATCGATATGTACAATTTCCAGTGATAGTCTTGAATCTTTCTAAGCTATAGAGCTGAAGGCAAGTATCATTTTTTAAATTGAATCTTTATTTCTATTTTACTTTCTGATTTCCTGCATGCATTTTTTTTTCTTTTTCCTTTTTGTTTTTAAATAATTTTGTAGGGTAGCAGATCAAATTCACTTGTAATGAAATTTGTATTAACAAGCTAATGTTATCTTCTCTATTAACTCAAGTTTTGGCCTTTCAAAAATCAGGTTGCTAATTGTTAAAATGCCAAAACTTGAGGCGTGCAACTTCTGTCTTAGTCCTAAGTGATCTAGCAACTTTGCAGCCATATTCCAAAATTGGGTGGCTCTCATTTTCCAGTTAACATGTTCCAATAGAAAAAAAGGTTTCCTGTAAACATATGGTCCTTGTACTACTTTACATTATTAGAGTTTTGCAATCCTGGTTGATTAGGCATATTCAGGTGCTTTTACATCACTTCTGCTGTTTTGAAGTATTTGGATTTTGGAACTTGAATTCCCTAATAAATCCACCCATTCCATGCTTCTTTGTTCAGTTGAAAGCATGGATTCTGTGGGCAACGATTATGTGTTTTTCTCTGTAACATTTCCTTTTCCTCTGCAGGTCATCTGATGATGGAACATGTAGGATATGGGATGCTAGGTACTCCCAATTCAGTCCGCGAATATACATTCCAAGGCCTCCAGATTCTGTAGCTGGTTGGTTTTTGCATTCATGTTTACTTATGATTAATTGACTGGTTCATGGGTACAAAAAAAAACTTATTTAGGGATTGTGGAACGGTTGCAGGAAAGAACAATGTTCCATCCTCAAGTAATGGTCCCCAAAGCCATCAAATATTTTGTTGCGCATTCAATGCTAATGGAACTGTCTTTGTCACTGGTAGCTCAGACACTCTTGCAAGGGTACATCTGATGATATCTGCTTTGAGTTATACTTTATGTACCATCTTCTGCTTATTATTGCTTGTTTTCTCTTCCACAAATAAATGGACATGTATTCTCTGTAATCATTGGCAATCTTCACTGGATTTATACTGGTTTCCTGAGTGAAGTTTGGCTATTAATTTAAGTTCTCTTGTAATCAATAGCTCATCATTTGCAGGTCTGGAATGCTTGTAAATCCAACCCTGATGAATCTGACCAACCAAATCATGAGATGGATATATTATCTGGACATGAAAATGATGTTAATTATGTGCAATTCAGGTTAGGTCGTCCTGTTCTGTTACCAAATTATCATGAATAAATTTTGTATACTGATATGACGCTGCTTTCCCATACAGTGGTTGTGCTGTATCATCTAGATTTTCCGTGGCTGAATCCTCGAAGGAAGAGAATGTTCCAAAATTCAAAAATTCCTGGTATGTTTGTATTTTTTCTGTTTTGAGTATTATATTATATGGTCTACCTTTTTCTGTTGTTGCTTTTATTTTTATTTTTTAATACCTCTTCAAGTAATGATCTATTATTATATTCTGATAATAAAAAAAAAAATCTATTATTATAGACATATAAATGTTACCTATAATTTTCCAGGTTTACTCATGATAATATAGTCACCTGTTCTCGGGATGGCAGTGCAATTATATGGATTCCAAGATCACGCAGATCACATGTAAATTCTCCTTGCAGATGACTTTAATTTTTACTATATAATTTGTTGTCATTCAAAAAACATCCTTATCATAAGCTTTTCTCATGATGCCATCATTTTTGGATTATTCTAAAACTCTAAGAAAAATAATGTGTTAACTTCTCTTGGTTTAGGGAAAGGTTGGTCGTTGGACACGGGCGTATCATCTCAAAGTTCCACCTCCACCAATGCCTCCTCAACCCCCACGAGGAGGTCCGCGTCAAAGAATTCTTCCAACTCCTCGTGGTGTTAATATGATTGTGTGGAGCCTGGACAATCGCTTTGTCCTTGCTGCTATTATGGGTAAATTTCTTGTTATATGTATACATATATATTATATTATATTTTTCACTCAAAAGTGAAGTTTCTATCAAGATCTCCTGCAAATATGGTTGCTTCCTTTGTTCCTTTTTTGACACTCCAGATTAGAAATGGCTTCTGATCTTGCCTTAGCCAAAATAAATTTTCAAATGATTGAAAGGAGCCAGATTTTTTAAACTTATTAGAGAGAATTTTAGGCTCCTAGCATGCAGTCGTTTTGGCACAAGTTTTGTTGTGTGTTGTTATTATTTTTTAATGGTATACTGTTGTTATTTAATGCAGATTGCAGAATATGCGTCTGGAATGCTGTTGATGGTAGTTTGGTACATTCTTTGACAGGTCATACTGAATCTGTAAGTGGTTTGACCTTCCCGTTTACATGGATGCATTTCTAAATATTCTTTTATAAGAATGTATGTCTAAAATCATCACTATTTTATGCGGCACAAAGGAATAGCTCGACTATCACATTGTGCAGTTCCATCATACAATTTGTAAGACAACTTAATGCATCTAGTACTCATTTTTCTGTTATATTCATAATTTGGATAAGCATGGAATAGGAATTATATGTACTACTAGGTTCGGTTTGGGCTGACATTCATTGGATGGTTCTTTACATCTTATTTTTGCCAGAGTGACGCTTGTTAATATTATAGCAGGCTCATTTCTCCTCTTAGCTTTGCTCTTCATTTTTGTTTTTCTATTCTATTTTAATTTCATTATCTAGATGTTTTTTGTCATCTTCTTTTGTCTATGAATCTATCCCATTTCATTGTCACTACATGTGTTGCTAAATCATTCTATCTTATGTTGTATGCCTGATTCCTTTCTGTTGATTGGAGTTTTTTGATATCTTCATTTTTGGTATAAGAAACCTGTTCATTGTTGTTGTTTGTCAGCACTTTAGTTTGCAACCTGTTATTTCAACTTTATGATATTTCGGTGGCATAACCGTATGTAATAGGACATGGTTTTGAGCATAGTTGTTAACTTGTAAAATGCATCGTGTGTCGTTTTTTTATTTTGCTGTTTGGTATCATATTGTATGTCGTAAGTTCTTCTCTTTAGTGAAAAATAATAGAAAAAATGTGTGTATCTTTGAAAGTATGAAGTATAGCCAATTTTATGAAAGATAATAGGATCTAAAAAGTTAAACTATACCACATTATATGAAAACATTGAATGTAAAAATTTTGACAAGTTCACATTAACAAAATATGACTTTAATATATCGATTCATCACATAATCCACAAAAATATTCTTCCATTTTTAGCTTTGATTTTTAGTTCCAAATTCTAAATATGCATGTGCACTTATTGTGTTATTAATTGATATATATATATACACGCACTAGCGGATTCAAGTGGGGCTTAGAGGGGGCACATGCGACCCTGAAAAATAAAAAATTTACCATGCAAAACTAGGTTTTGATCTCACAACCTCGAGTTTTGAAGAGAAATTATACTACCAATGAGCCAAATCTTACTTTTTACCTTATTTTTGCCCCCCTTGAATCTAATCTCTTTTATTTTGCTCCCTCTGGATCCTATTTCTGGCAGTGCCCCTATATATATATAGTTCCAACTTTTCAGGTTCATCATCATTCCTTTTCCACCAAAAAAGAAATAGAAAAAAACTAATATATTAAATAAAAGTTTCTCATCCACTAATCACCATCATTTTCACTATCAACATTCAAACCGTTCAAATGAAAATTCTCTAATATTCATTGCAAAAATAAACTTACTTGACTTCTAGTATAGCATTTAACAAAAAGATTGTAACTTTGGTTTTAAGTTTCTCTGCATGGATCAACTATTTATTTCTGCCATGTTGATTGATCTATTCAAATGTTGTTTTATTATTGCTCTAAGTTCTGATCCAGTCTTCTTGCTTTCTTATGGACTTTCCTTATGTTGGATCAGCATGTGTCTGTCATATAGCCCTCTAGAAATATGCCTTCACACGAGTCTTCCTTCCCAATCTTCCATTTGAATTAGTAGGATTGTGCAAGCAATGTTACTTCTAAATGATTTGAGAACATTTTTTTTTCGAAGTGTGATCTGGCATCAACAATAATTTTCTTATTTTTCAGCATTGTGTAGTTTTCCTACCAATCTTTTCAAAATAGGACACACAATCCATCTTCCAATTCTTGTCTTCTTTTGAAATAGCAAAAACTTATTTGCATGGTCCAGTTGTATGTTATTAGGACTCAACTAGTTTGTAAATTTTTCTTCGACTATTACTGATTCAGCCTTTGTATGCTTATGTCCTAGAGAAGTTATCTGAGATTTTCTGTTGTTTGGGAAAATTATGTATCAGATAAGGAAATCTTCTTCTTCTGACTGTATTGTTGGCATTCTTGGCAGACATATGTTCTGGATGTTCATCCTTTCAACCCCCGGATTGCCATGAGTGCTGGCTACGATGGGAAAACCATAGTGTGGGATGTAAGTTTTTAGTTTTCAAAGCTCTTTGAAGTTTTTGCTAGCTTTCAATGTTTATTTAATGTAATAATACTTGTCCTTTTAGATATGGGAAGGCACACCTATCCGGATCTATGACACTGCACGTTTCAAGTTGGTTGATGGGAAGTTTTCACCGTAAGTGGATTATAGTAAGGCTAGGATTAGAACTTTATTTGGCACTGATTGTATTGCCACTTCTCTTCAATTTGATTTAACCACTTTCTACATTAAAATTGTAGTTGTGTTTTATTCATTTTTATCATTAATTTTTGGCTCTATAATATTGTGATTATCTGAGTTGTCTTAAATTTACTCTTTCAATGCTTTTGTTTGAGCTAAGATTCGTAGTTTAATTTAGTGTAGTCTCCACCTCTTTGGAAAATGTATGCCTGCTGCCACTTCCAGAATGTACTGCTACTGACTCATAAATTTTCATTCTTTTCTACCCTGGAGATCAATATTCTTTTGAATTTTTTGTTTCAAAGTTAAAGCTTTGGCACTATTTTACAAAGCCTTGCTTTTCTTCTAGCAAGATGCATGCAAAGAAAGGATGCTTTTACAGCATTCAACCCTCAAGGAACAGAGTTTCCTGACAATCTCTGTACTAGCATGCATAAAATAACAATGGTACATTTGCTTGATTTATTAAACTTGCTTCATGTTTTGTGATCCCATTCAAATTTGGAGTTACCTTTTTTCTTTATGCTCAATTTTTTCCATGTTATAATTCAATTCACATGGACTCTCAATTCTATGGTACTTCACTTAATCTATAAATTTGCATCAGAATACCAACAAATATGCCTTTGTCTCGTCTGCAATATATGAATTGTTAATTTTTTTGGTGGTGAATATAGGGATGGAACGTCAATTATACTCTCTGATGATGTTGGTCAACTATATATATTAAGTACGGGTCAAGGCGAGTCCCAAAAGGATGCTATGTATGATCAGGTATTAGAAAACTATAAATAATTAGGTGTAGAATTTGTTAGATTTTTTGTCTTAAGTAGGGTTCTTGTAACTGTTAATGATACTTATTTTTCATGTACTTCAACAGTTCTTCCTCGGGGATTATCGTCCTCTTATACAGGATACATATGGAAATGTCCTTGACCAGGTTAGTTGACCATTTTTATGCTTCTTGTTGGTTAGTCATTCTCTGTGTGTTGTACTTTGTATTACTTAATATTTCTTACAGACATACAAGGTCTGGATGAAATTTGTCTAGGGACTGACTAATTTTTGCAATAGTGTTAAGAGGAAGAGAGGCATTCTGTTTTTGATGGTCAATTTTGTTGATTAGTTTTTTTTGTCTTTAATGGTCTATATTTCCCTTTATGATGAATAAAATGCTTGGTTTTGTAAATTTTTAGTAGACTAATGTGGAGTTGCAGTTTAAAAATTTTAGCATATTACTTTCATGATTGCTTTGTAATTGGAAAGCCTGTGGAACATTTGATTGATGCAGGAAACTCAGCTTGCACCATATCGGAGGAATATGCAAGATCTGCTTTGTGATGCAAGTATGCCTTTACTTCTTCTAGTTCTACACATCGATTTCCTTTGTAACAGTATTATTCATCAATCATTTCATGTCATGAGTGCTGATTATTTATTGTGAAATGTCAGCCATGATCCCATACCCAGAACCCTATCAGAGCATGTATCAGCAGCGGCGATTAGGAGCTCTGGGAATTGAATGGCGTCCTTCCTCACTGAGATTGGCTGTTGGGCCAGATTTCAATCTGGACCAAGATTACCAAATGTTACCCTTGCCTGACTTGGATGTATTGATTGATCCATTACCAGAATTTATAGATGTCATGGATTGGGAACCTGAAAATGAAGTGCAAACTGATGATACTGATTCAGAGTATAATGTTACTGAGGAGTATTCTACTGGAGGGGAACAAGGAAGCTTAAGTTCCAATTCCTCTGGTGATCCAGAGTGCAGTGCAGAAGATAGTGATGTTGAGAACTCTCATAAAGATGGCCTCCGCAGATCAAAAAGGAAAAAGCAGAAGGCAGAAGTAAATTACCTTTTCATATATCTGATTTCAAATTCTTATTTGAACTTGCTTGAATTGAAATTTCCTTTTTTTTTTTTAATTTACTTTTTCAGACTGAGATCATGACTTTTTCTGGGAGGCGAGTTAAAAGGAGAAATTTAGATGAGTTTGATGGTAATTCACTCAGAAGTAACAGGGCTAGAAAATCAAGAAGTGGCCGAAAAGTTTCCCACAAAAATTCTTCTAAATCAAAGTCATTGAGACCTCAGAGAGCTGCTGCTCGCAATGCTCTTACTTTGTTTTCCCGAATGAAAGGAACATCTACAGATGGAGAAGATGAAGATGGCTCTGAAGGTGATTTGTCAGAAAGTGAATCCTCACTGGAAGATTCTAACATTGAGAGTGATGAATCCGATGGTTCTTTGCAAAATGAGCAATGCAAACATTCAAAAGGAAAAGAAGTATCCTTGGATGAGTTTGAAGATATGGATAAACAGCATGAGCATCCTGAATCTTGTATGAATGCGGGAAACAGAAGGAGATTGGTCCTTAAATTCCCAATTCGTGATTCAAATAGACTTTTGTTGGCTCCAGAGAACCAGGCTGATTTAGTGGGGTCATCATCTAAAGCTCCTCAGGAAGCCTCTGAAGCAAATAGGAATCATTTAAGCTCCCAGGATCTGGGATACTCTTCTAGTGATGCAAATTGCAATAGAATCGAAAGAAGAGAGAGGGGGCAACCTGAAAAGATTGAAGATCATTTAGACCTGTTTGAAGGATACAAGGATGGGAAAATTAGATGGGGAGGAGTCAAGGCTCGCACATCCAAACGTCTGAGGGTGGTGGAACCCATGCCTTCAGACACTGACGCTAGATCTAGACAATGCATTGATGGTCATGATGCAACTGAAAACACTGTCAATGGATTCCAAGAACCTGAAAAGAATTATGACAGAATATCCCCTCATTCAGAAATCAAATATCATGTAGAAGAGACAGGCAAAATGGCTCATATGAATGGGCAACATTTTGGGAATGGTGCTGTTGAGGGTCTGGATGCTACATCAAATGGAAAAAAGCACTCTAGCTTCAATGAGTGCATGAATTATGATGAACCACCAAAACAGGTGAACATGGTTGCTGGTGACACAGCTGCATCTTCTGTCCAGCATTCTAATGGGACTGACCACCCTCCTCATTTGAAAGAGAACTCTACATCATCGACAAAGTTAAGGATAAGGTCAAAAAAGATTTTAGAAGATCCTGAAATTCCTTCTGATCCAAAAATTAAATCTTCAGTAGAAGATTGGAGCGATGGTCGATGTGACGCATTATCTGAAAGTCAATTGGAAATTGCAGAAGTGCCTGACTGTGATGATACAGATAGACCCCATTCGGATCATGGAGATTGGAATGGATTGCTTAAGTCTGAGGCTGCAATTGAGCAAAATTCCAGGTCAGTTTTGCAAGACTCACAGGGGCTATATTCACATGTAAACAATAAGATGTACAATGCTGTTTACAGAAGGTCAAGGTCCTACAGGACTAGAACTAATTCAGAAGGTGAGGGTGGTGGCATGGAAGAAAGCACTTCAAATGCGAGCAATCATAATCTTGATTCAGGCATGGATTTCCATGAAGCAACAACTGATGGGGCTCGTAGGACACGGTCCATGGGACTGAAGGCAACTACACGCGACCCAGATGTGACTTGCAGTAATCTCAAGTTGAGGCTAGGCCATGGATCAGAAGATACATTAAAAAGTGTCGATAAGTTTTCTGTGAATAGATCTGATGAACTTCCATGTGAGGAATGGATGTCAAGTTCTAGGATGACAGTTGGGCTGAGATCTGCTAGAAACAGGAGGGCCAGTTATCATGTTCGTGATACAAGTCCAAGTCCAATGGAGAGACGGAAGCCACATCAATCATCAAAAAAGGTGTCTTGGTTGATGTTGTCAATGCATGTGGAACCCCGATATATCCCCCAGCTGGGTGATGAAGTTGTATATCTGAGACAGGTAAATAGGAAGAAACTCAGTGGTTTATTCACCGCTGCTACTCGCATATATTCTTTCTTTTTGGGATTTGGACTTAAAATCCTTTTCATTGATTGACCTCATGGATGCATTTTTTTTTCAGGGCCATCAGGAGTATATAACTTATAGTGGCTCACATGAAGCAGGCCCTTGGACATCAGTCAAGGGAATCATAAGAGCTGTAGAATTTTGTAAAGTTGAAGGCCTTGAATATTCTCCATTTGCAGGTTCTGGTGATAGCTGCTGTAAAATGACACTTCAATTTGTAGATCCTACTTCCCATGTGTTTGGTAAAACATTCAAGTTGACCCTGCCTGAAGTGACCAGCTTCCCAGACTTTCTTGTTGAAAGAACTCGGTATGATGCTGCTATCCAGAGGAATTGGACTTCTAGGGACAAGTGCCGAGTCTGGTGGAAAAACGAGGGTGAGGAAGATGGGAGTTGGTGGGATGGACGGATCTTATCTGTGAAGGCCAGATCTTCTGAATTCCCAGACAGTCCATGGGATAGATATGTTATTCGGTACAGGAGTGAACCAACAGAAACACATCTGCACAGTCCGTGGGAACTTTATGACATTGGTACTCAGTGGGAGCAGCCTCATATTGATGATGAGAGCAGAAACAAACTATTATCTTCACTTGCCAAATTAGAACAGTCGGGAGACAAACCTCAGGTAATCAAAAGCTCAGACATCATTTAATGAAAATAAGCTACTGGTGGATGATGGGTTTTAAATTTGAACAAGCATGCTTACTGATTTTGTGGTGAATGTCTCAGGACTACTATGGGATTCAAAAACTGAAACAAGTCTCACAGAAGTCAAATTTTTTGAACAGGTTCGTGTTTGTTTACATTTGGTCATGCTGTTTTGCATACTACCAACATACATGATCGAGATCAGTGTATTTAAGATTCAATGACGTAGGACCTGTAGATTTGAACATGTGTTGTTTACCATTTGAGTATGATTTTCTCAGATGACTAGTTAGGAAGTTGAAATTGTGCCTGGATTGATTGCAGGTTTCCGGTTCCGCTGTCTCTTGAAGTGATCCAATCAAGGTTAAAGAACCAGTATTACAGAAGTATGGAGGCAGTGAAGCATGATGTCAAGGTCATGCTATCAAATGCTGAAACATACTTTGTAAAAAATGCGGAGCTTTCAATGAAAGTGAGGCGCCTATCAGAGTGGTTTACACGGATGCTTTCATCTATATAAGGCCTCTCAGAGACAATTTTGTAGACAAATCAGCAATTAATGATTTTTTTTCCTTCATTTTTTCTCTCTCTCTTGTAGATATTCTTTCTATTTTATTTATCAAGCTTTTAAGTTGTACCCATTGTTCCAATTTTGGAAATTGGTTAATCTTTTTGGAGATTCCTTTTAGAGCTGAGGATAGATCTTGGGTAAAAAGTAGAAGTAGCTGGGGAAAATTTTCCACCAGAAAATTCATTCATGTATAGACTGACACTTGAATCATCATCATTAATAATGACAATGAAAAGAAGAAAAGTTGATAGTTTAGTTTCTTTTTCCCATTTTTCTCCCTTTTGGCTAGTTCGCCATTTCTCCTGGGATCAAACCATTGTACTGAGATCTTCTTTGTGGTGTTTTTCATTCACTTTCTCTCTAGATTATTCTGTCATTACTTTTATGTACACTAAAGGCATTATATACTATGACTTACACACCGATGATAAGAAGAGGTTAAAATAGAATACGGATCACGTGGCCCTTTTGGCCCTAAAAAAAATACACTGTAAGTCATATTTTTAAATCGCAACCATGAGAGATTCGAAAAAACTCATGAGCCTCCCCTCACACCCTCCTACCCACCCATATGCACCCTGGGAATAGATTTTTTTAAATCCTATTCCACGTCCTCGTCCTGCCAAACAAACACAGTTCACACAGAGAAAGAGTCTCAAAGGGAAGTGATTCGCAAAACATGCTTTTATCCATCGTTAATCAGTGCTTCTACAGTGGTACGAGGTGCAATAACTTATAAAGTAGTACTTAGTCCAGGGACATTGCATCTTAGACTTATTCACTTGCTTTAATCTAGATCTTCATAATTATATGTAAAAGCTAATACTGAAAGTGCCACCAAATTTTGAAATCCCCATTGCGCTGCAAAATCATAAAAGTTTCTTTAAATGCATTCAGTTCTTAAGCTGAACAAGGACAAACGTCTGAATACATTTAGCACTGTCAGCCCCAGTTTAGCACTAATCATGTGTAGACTGATCTCAATCTCTCCAGCGATAGCCACAGTTTGGGTTGCAGCAAACAAAAAACAGTGTCATACCTTCCTCCCCTCTAGCAGTTGCCTGCACAGCACATTGAACACAGATCAACGATGGAACCATAAAATAACATTCCAAATTAACAGACCCTGATTGTAGACACCTATAGGCAGCATAATTAGGGGATTTTTAGGCATGGAAAAAAAGCTTCACCACAAAGCATCCACATATGGACATTGAGGTTACCGCCTGGTGGGAACAGGGGGCTAGGGCATGAAAACAAAAAACAAAAAATAAAAAAATTGAGTGAAAGATGGAACTCTCATGCTTTATGACCTATGCATGGGCTAGAAGTTCCAAAGGAGCACCTTTGTAACATCACCACTACATCCTTCAACTTATGTGTTCTCACAATTTTTCCCCCCAACAAAATAAAGAAATTGTGATAATTTATATCACATGGACTCCTACAAGTTGGGTTTGTGTTCCATGATATCATGAGTAATAACATGTGGATGCTCTCCAAAAGCTTGTCATGTGATAATCCAAGAACTAGAAAATATTACAAGTATGCCATTAAGCCCGAGCAACAATGCCAAAGTCACTTTCTTAACTAATATAAAACCATATTCACATTAGAAGAAAAAGGACAGGAAATTGACCTGGAAGAAGACAGCTTCTCCATGATTGCATTGTGCGCAACGAACAGATTTAGTACGAGGAAGTGTTGGATCGGCAGCAACATCCTGCAAGACCTGAGTGCGCTCCCCAACAGAGTGATGTATCTCATTTCTATAGACACAGTTGTTCTCAGCAACCTCCTGCACAGTGTTGTTAAAAAGAATGGAAAGTAATGAGCAGGGGGTAATCTTTATTAGAAACTGTTGACCAGCACACACAGACTGAAATAATGTTAGGACTATATCATGAAGTTCCTCACAAAAGTTTCAATTCTTCACTTTTTTTTAAATGGGTCAAATAGAAGATGACATTTGTGTCCTTAAATTTTGTATTTCTCCACACTTAATGTATTAATGAGTCAAGCAAAAGCCAAGTGGCAGATGAGAGCAAGAGTGAGATAGCTAAAGCATGAATTTAAAAATCATATTAGAGTGTAGAACATCCCTAGAGTTACCATATATGACACACTTTGAAATCTGTATTCCTTTAGTCTACAGATTTAAGAACAGTGTATACAAACAAATATAACTCCCTCAACCATGGGAAGCTGCAAGTTAGTCACCTTCAGACCAATAAATATCAGCTTGGACCATCATAAGAGAGAAGAGGGAAAGGAATGAGTCTGTCACACCCCAAATCTCATACTTCAAGATCTAAGGAGGGATGCTAAGTAATTCTACAGGTCCACTTTAGGCCAACGATTCTCCTGCTTAACACTAAAATGTGATAGAGCTAGAACATGTGATTAGGTTGATCAACCCAAAGTGTTGGGTCAACTGAACTTTAATTCATCATCCTGTTCTAACATAGTTTCCAATTGGAAATGTTCATAACAGAATTCATTGTTACATAAATCTACCAAAATGCCATCACATTGAGTTTATCTTACATCATTTTATCAAACTACGTAACACTGAAATTAGGGAACATTGTGAAATTTCCAAAACATATATGTTTATAATTACAAAACCACCCAAAGGTTCAATATATTGCTCATATCCAGTTAAACCCATTCAATTATATTTTAAGCAATTCTGTGGTTCTTGCCTTCTTGGTTTTAGTTCCCACTTCTATTTTCCATTATTCATTAATGTAAGGATTAATGATCTCATAACAAAGTGTTTATGCCCCTGCAAACTATCTTGAGTTGATTATAAATATCATGGGTATTACTTAATGTATTAACACCTTAATGATTCATTTAAACACTAACAAATATAATGGGCAAATTAGGTAGAGATTCATAGGATTGCGACACAGCTAGAAAGCAATGACAAGAAAACTGCACTCCACGAAAGAGCATAGTTGTTAACTTGTAAAACGTATCATGTTCTTTTTTTCTTTTTTTATGTAATAAAAAATAAATAATATGTATATACGCGTATATCTATCGAAAGTATGAAGTATAGAGTAATATATAACTACTTTTATAGAAGATAGTAAGATCTAAAGAGTTAAACTATGTTATATATCATATGAAAACATTGAATGTTAAAGTTTAGACAAGTTTAAATTAACAAAATATAACTTTAATATATAAATTCATCACATAATCAACAAAAATAAACTTCTTCAATTTTTTGCTATGATTTTGAATTTCAAATTCTAACTAGGCATATGCACACACACATGCATGCACGCACGTGTGCACACACACACACACACACACATATATATATATATGCCTTTATAAAAAAACAAATATGAAGAATTTCTGAATTCCTTTATTGATTTTATTCGGTACACACCATACACATATATATACACAAATGACTGAATAAGAAAATATCAATTTAACTTGATTCTCTCCTAAAAATAGGAAACTGAATCCTAAGGAAATATCTTAAATGATCTCTCTTTTTTTATTCCTAAAATACTTTCCTAAATTAAAATCCTAACTTTGAATGCCAAATTTCAACAAAATATATTAAGTAAAAAAATTCATTCACTAGTTACAATCATTTTCATTGTCAACATTCAAACCATTGAAATGAAAAATTTTCAATATTCATTGTAAAAATAAACTTATTTGACTTGTAATATAACATTAGACAACAAGAATATAGCTTTTTATAGAAGATTATTTTACCTATATCTCATTTTTATAATAAATTTTTAATCTTTTAATATATTTTAAACAATTAATATAATAAATTCTTTTAACAAAAAAAATAATAATTTGATTTGTTAAAAAAAAAAATTATTGAAAATAGTTAAAGATGTATGTATCGTTGTATTACAATATCACGTAACGTATTGTATCGTATATCGTATATGCATCGTAAAATACACTTTAAAATAAGATACAAATTACGATACGTATCAAAATCCATAAAAAATGTGTCATATCGTGTATCATAAGTTTTTAACAACTAAGCAAAAGAGCTTATTATTGAAACAGGGTTAAGTATTGCAAAAGCTAAGAACTTTGGGATACAACACTGATGATTATAATTATTTTTTAAGTATCCAAAAAGGATGTAAATTTTAGAACACAAGATAACACAAAATTAGCAATCTGAGAATTAACTTTCCACGAGCAGGTAGAAAATCCACTCAATAAATGCAGATATGAAACAAGAACATGTTTTTTTATGGGAAATTTTTTTTTCTAGTTTGGAATTGAACTGGGATTCTCTCCCATATCCAATCTTACTCCGTACTACTTTGGCCAGGTCTAGAAGGCACACATAAAATAACTATTCACATGAGTTGTGTCACTAAGGTCTGAGCACTTTTGTCAATAATGTAATCATTTTGACTCCAGTAGAATAGAATGGTCGAGCAAACTTTATATTGCTAAATTTGGAATAACTTGATAAGGCATTCTGCCACTTATTACATCAGTGGTGCGGGATTAAACAACCTTCTAAGAAAGGTGATGGAAACATGAAGCACAAGACAGCATAAAGCACCCTTTTCTAATATCAAATTCAGCATTGATTCATTGTGAAGGGATAACGAGTCAAGTAAAAATGACCACCATCTAGCTATTTCTTACCCTCCTTAATATAAACTTTTCAAAAAATTGAACTTGTTAAGTCACCCTAGGCCTCGAGAAAGACAACCGATGTGCCCAATACTTTAACAACCCAGTTCCCCTAGTCCAATGAATGCAGTCCATACACTTTCAAAACTAAAATTTATAGTAACAACCATTTCATTTTTCTTTTTCAACCCAAAGAGAAAGGTGACAAGCCATGTCCTCCAACAAATCCACATCGATAAGGCAGATTCTTCATTAAAAAACATAAAGCCCAATGAGAAAGAGACTAAACCCGAGACCTCAATGGCGCCCAATAGCCATAGACAAATTCATATATTTATCCTTTGACGACACTTTTGCAAAAACCATTTCCTAACAATAGGTCATCTGGGCTTCTAAGCGTTCAAAAAAAAAGAAAATCCATTTTAACATTACTGTCTATACTTGCTAGGAAAGGAAAAAAAAAAAAACCTTAAGAACCCTAATTTCGCTAAAGACCTTAAAACATAAAATGAAGAAAAAGAGCAAGAAAAGAATTAGGGTTTTTCGGAAGAAATAGAGTCCTAAAGGAAGAAACCTGGTGATCGCAGTTTCGGCAGGCATAGAGAAGGATCTTCTGCTCCCGATCTTCCTTTGGGTAGAGAATGTTGTTGCTGACACATAATTATATGCATTTCATTGTTAAAAATCGAAAATGTAGTCAGAAAAAAAAAAATTCAAGAAAATAAAAAGAGCAAGAAAAGACATATACGAATATGTAAATCAGAGAAGGAAGAAGAGTAGCGGATTTGAGATGAAGACGACAAAATCCTCACCATTCTCGGCAAAACTTCATAGTACTCATTTTGACGATGCCGAGAAAATTGCAGCGAAGAGGAAGATGGGATGGGCACTTGGTTTCGGCTTCGCACACTCCTTTCTTCGTTGGCGGGTTTTCTGTATTCCACTCTCTCCGATGCTTCTTGGCTCTTCGCTCGGTATATAAAATAATATAACACCCCTTTTTTTCCTCACTCTTTATTATTATTATTATTATTATTATTATTATTTAAGGATAAAATTAGACATCCTGATAAAAATGTTACGTTATTAGATGTTGTAAAGGTATTTCCGGTTACTATTATACAATCTTTAAAATTTGAAAGCTATTTCTGTATTTCTGCATTCATCAGAGAATCTGCAGCCCCATTTGATAATGTTTTTTAGGACTCTTAAGTTTAAGAATATTTTTTAAAAACAATTAGTCAGAAGCAAAATCTTATTTGAAAACATTGACAGGAAACAATTTTTTTTGGAACTCATCTCTATAAAAATAACATGGATTTATGTATAATATATATTTCACAACACTTTAATTTTAATTTATTCTAAAAAAAATTACCAATTTTTTATTATTTATTATTTAAGAAAACATGTTATCAAAAAAACTGTTTTCAAAATAAATTATTTTAAAACTATTTTCAGTCCAATATTTATGAAACATGTTTCAATTTTTATTCTAAAGAATACAAAATTGTTTCTTAGAAGGATTTGCAAACAACCTAATAACCGATTTGCTTACGGGACGACATTCCACGCTAAGAACACAAACCCTTGACATTTTCTCACATTTTTCCAAATCCATAAGCCTTCACTGAACTTAGTGCACCTAAAAAACACTGGACATAATCTCATTACTTATCAAAACATTGTATGAGTGGATGGTCGCTTTACCAAAATTTCAATTCAAACAAAGGAGATCTCTCCAAAGCCCAAAACTGAAAAATTCAGGGAAAGAAAAGGAAAAAAAAAAAAAAAAGTGAAAGAAGATAAAAAAATAAATTTTCCATAAATCTGGTTGCAAGTTGCAACACATCGGTATCATAAAATGCAATCAGTTAACCTGGAGTAACTTCGAAATAGAATTGCACGGTTGAAAAGAAGAACATATCAACAATCAAAGAGAGGTTATAGGGAAGTGAAAAAGAGGCGGAAAACCTGTAAACATTAATTGAAAAAAAGCATGTGAATCCGAAGTTAGTTGCAAAATGCACCAAAACCAAGGTTAAAAGCAGAAACAAGTACTATGGTTCTGAATTATTACAACTGCAACACAATAGAAGAAATATGGAGAGACACTAGAGTCTAGTAAGGATATCCAGAGAGCCCAGATGGTAACATATAGAAGACATGACCTTCACCTTGAGAACTCCACTGCAGCATGCTGGATCAATCCAATGAAGAAGCATTTGAAGATGGCAAAGATTTCTAGCTTTGAAAACACACAAGAACCACATAAAACTGATATTACTGACATCACACTATAAACTAATCCCTCCTGTTCGAAGACACCCCCCCCACCCCCTTTTCTTTTCCTTTAACGCCTTCTGCTATGCCTTCTGCTCCTCCTCCGGCTGCTCTTCTCATCAGAATCGGATTCAGAACCTGAGTCTGAATCAGAAGACTCAGACGATGAGCTGTACCTCCTGTGCCTCCCCCTCCCCTTCTTCTGCTTCTTTTTCTTCCTCCGCCTCCTTTCTTCCTCTGAATCAGACGATGAGCTATAACCAGAACTACTTCCCGAAGAATCCTCTGATCCAGTAACTGATGATGACTCACTATCAGTCTCAAAAACTGAAGCCTCACTATCACTGCCAGAATCAGAATCTGACTGATGCTTCCTTTTGCTCTTCTTATCAACTTTTTCAGCTGCTTCATTCTTCTTAATATCTGGATTATCCAAATCATAAGAGATTGATAATTTCATCCTTAATTTAGGGTTTTTGAGTTGCTGAGTCCGAGAGGGTCGTGAGATATAAACCCGTTCATTCTTGCACTCATATGTCCAATGTCCAGTTTGGAAACACTTTTGGCATTGTGAAGATGTGCCTCCAATGGTAGACATTGTTGTCTTCAGGTCTTTTCTTTCACCCAATATCACAGCCTTTTCAGTACTCATCAAATACATCTGCCTCTTCGCTTCCCTTTTCTCCTGCCATCTGCTCGGGCCTTCTTCCTTTTGCCCATATGCATTCACATTTCGAGCCGCAGCAGCAGCTGCTCGTTCAGCCTGAGCACGGCTAAGACCTTTTGCAGCTGTCAAAGCTGCAGCCTTGATTCTTTCAGCTGCAGCCTGAGCTTTCTCTTCTTTCTTACTAGACATGTTAGAAATACACAATATTCAACTAAGAACTTGCAAACTTCCACAACGCTCAAAACTTCTACTCAAAATCAATTTAAATCCAGTGCTTCAACATCCTGCATTCAAGAACTCATTTTAGTCATTCACTTACTAAAGATATAGCAAGAAAGACAGATATAAAAGAAAAAGAAGCTAAATTACACTGGCAGAATGGCCACATGGGTAAACAAGAAATATCAGTAAACTAATTATTTTTAGGTTATGTTTGGTTCCCGGAAATTTAGAGGGAAAACGTGAGAGAAAGATTATAGAGAGGAAAAGTGGAAGGAAAGAAAAAGTGAAAAAAAATTAAAATTAAAATTAAAATTAAAATCAATAAATTATTTCATATGCTATTTCAAACTCATTTCACTTATTTTAACTATTCAATATAAAGATTAAACAATTTGAAAAGGTATAAATTTCTAACTAATTTTGATTATATTTGATTTTCTTTGATATCTTCATTGAAACAACCAACATGAGAATAATTTTTATTAACATTTTTTTTCTTTCCTTAATACTTCCCGGGAACCAAACATAACCTTAAAGAAATAAAGCAAAGCAGGAAAAAAACTCCTTCTAAATGGAATACATGGTCAGAAAACTAAATTCTTCTAAAAAAAAATTTAATACAATCCTTTGGAGATCACTGAACCATTCAATTGATGAATTTCTATGAAAATAATCAAAGAAAAAACCAAATTCTAATTACAAATTTTCATTCTTTTCCCTTCCGAAGCAAGGGAAGAATTTTATCATCTCAACTACTAGGCTTTTATTCAGTGAGTGATTGTTTTTTCTTCCCTTAGTTTGTTCAGCAAAGAAGTGTCAAAGTGTCAAAGATATAGAGGTCAAATCCCATAAAACCGAAATCTCCGAAAGCACAGCAGAAGACAGTTATGGTTAATCCACAAAAAGACACCAAATCATCAAACCCTAAAGATCCATTCGATAGATTAAAAAATCATCAGGAAAAACACCAAAAATAAATCTTATCAAAGGGTCAATTTTATAACTCTTTCCCTTATTTTCCCACCAACCAAAGATTAGCATAAGAATCCGCCTTATTCCAATCCAAATTTAAATTAATTTCCCTCCGCAGAATAATAACAATCAAAAGCCCTAAATCCTACCTCTCGAAATAAAAATTGATTTTTTCTTCTCATGAAAAATAGGGCCAAAAACCCTAAAACCAGAACTTCGATATCGGAACCAAAAGGCAAAACAAACCCACCAAACAAAGGGGGAAAAACCCTAGAAATTAAATACAGAAATAGAGATGGAAGACATTTAAAAACGTACCGTAGATATAAGGGCATTTTTCATAACCAGATCTGATCTGAACCAGAATGGACCGTTTCTCTCGAACACGAAGAAAAAGAAAGGGTTAGAGCCTGAGAGAAAAACGGTGAGAAGAGACCGTATCCTCCTCGCGAGGGGTAGTCTTGACATTTATTGCCGTGTGAATGATTGTGATTGGGCTAAATTAGGAATTACCTTAATACCCCTTAGGCCCTGTTTGGATGGATTTTTATTTGGGAAAAAAGTGGAATAAGGCTGTCAAATATGAAAATATTTTGAAAAAGGTGGCCATTTTGACATTTTTAATACAAAAACATTGAAACATTTTTTATATTATGTATGATATAATCTAATTATATGAAGTCCTAATCTTCATCCTAATTGTCGATGTATTGCATATGACTTTGAATTCTTCTCCATTTGGCTTTTAGTGAGTTGGAATAGTTAAACTTAAATGGATAATTTTGTTTCAAATATTATTGGACCAACCTATGTACTTCTCTTTGGACTCATTTGGTCATTGAGACCAAGCCATTGACTATTAGTGAGGACGGTTGACAGGTAAGTAAATACAAAATTATATTAGCCAGCCTAATGATAATTCAAAGGGTCCAAGGGTATGAATCAATTGCTCTTTTAAAAATCATTCCAACACTCATAAGGAACACTCTAGCACATAAAAGTGCAATTTTTCTTCAATTTATTGTACGATTAGATTCATAACTTTTATACATATCGGGTTTGTATAAATATCATTCACCTTATGATGCAATTGAATTTATTTAAGTTCTTGGATACCTTAACCAATTAAGAAAATCATAAGTTATATATAAAGGTTCAAAATTTTGAACTTAATAAATCAAAATGATAAAAATGAATTTAACTTTGTTGATAATATATCCGTTGGCTGCAAGCCTGCCATGTTGCTTTAACTAGTCCCAAGTTTCTAACATAGAAGTATAAAACTAGTTCCGCTCTCATATTGCCATCGGACATCATTCACAAATTACTTTTTAGGTTAAACCAAATATGATCCCAAGAAAAGTGGAAACTACATGTTTCTTCAGAATCCAGTGCAGAAGACGAACCTAATAATCAACATTTACTTAGGCGAGTACTAGGTAGTTCATACATCTAGATGGACAGAAGACAAAAGTTTCTCTCACTGCATTACCGACTTAGAATATCCCTGTAAGGAGATTAGCAGCAGTGGAGATGGCGGCTCCAGTGATGGCACATTGAACAATCTGTTCATGGGAAGTGTCGTTGGATGTAAGAGCCAGCGCCACACCTGTAACTGCTCCTGCTACTGCACTGTTTTTCTGCAACCAAACACAAAGTTTGACACCAAGGCATTGAAAACTGAGCATATTTCCTGAAAGAAGATTGTATTGGTGATGGGAAGAAAGTTCACAACAGGGCTGGATCTTGAAACCTGGGAGTATCAATTGCTCTTCATAACATGCATAGAATGAAGCTTTAGCTATATTGTTCTTAAAACATGGAAAAGCAATGGAAGAAGTGGTGCTGATCTGAGTATGTTTCGATTTAATTTACCCAATGAATCTTCGGTCATAAAAACTGGGGATTAAGAAGCTTAACAGAGCTAATGAGATCTCCTTACACAGTAGGCTAGATATTACAGCTTATTTGAATGCAAAGAGTAGAAAGTTAGGAGAGATATGAAAAGGGAAAATGTTTTAGGAAGTGAGTCACCATATGGAACCCAAATGCAAAGGATCTACTGTTGCTGTCGGCTTAAAAATAGAGGCAAATTGATGCCGCTTAGGCCAAAAGTGAACAAATAAGGGAATATAACAGCCAATCAAAATCCTTTTCAATCTCCTGTGGAGATTGCTAGGAAATAGGATTGTATATATACCAATTCACTAGGATTTATCATGGGAATTCGCCAGGATACTGTAAATAGGAACCTTACCCAATCATGAGCACCACGAGCCTCCTTTAGACCATAGGTGAGACCTGAATACATTCCTGCTGCTAGTCCTGCGACACAAAAGCAAATGTTATATCCTTTCCCCTCCACATATGTACTAGGACCTATGTGCAAGCATCAGAACAATTTGATCACTCAATATATAGAGCAGGGGTTTCTCTACTTGGCAATCCCAAAATATGAGCCGCAGTTTGAATACCATGGCAATAATGTCTCAAATCTTGATATTCATACTAAGAGAGTAGGAAAGGCCTCCAGTATCAAGATTGAAATGACCCATGCTCTCACAATCAAGTCTTGAGACAGGTCCAAGAACAGGGAATGTTCCATCATTGAAGTTGACAACCCCTAGAAAATTAATTTCCAACAATAAAGAGAAAAAAAAGGATTCAAATTCAGGTAGATAAACTTAATTACCCCATTGAAGAGATTCTTTTCCTGTGCTCTTCACCTGAAAAAGATTGCAAGCAACCATTTACATAGTCCACTAATGAGAAAGCATTACACTGAACATCAAAATTGAAGAACTAACTAGTATTTATCTCCTTTAAGTTTATATCCCTCCCCCAACAAGTAAGCCAATGACCAATTGGCACTAGATCCTGCTGCCTCTACTAGTGAAACAAGGCATCCATTTTTATCTTTTAGAGAAATAACACAGCAGTCCTTCGATCACACCAGAGAAACCCCACAAACTAAAAAAGATTTGCCCAGATCTCGTTGCTAAGCATATATGGAAGAATCTGAAGCTTACCAGGGCTTCAAGAGATTTTCTGCTGCTTTCTCCTGCAAAGATAAGAAGCAGTAATAAGACAGAGCTAATACAATATCTAAGTAGATTAATTCAACAATATTTGAACAATCAGGTTTGTTCATGGAGTTGACCAATAACTTACTATCTTAAATCCAATCAACACAACTACATATTTGATTGCATGTTGTTTAGGATTCAGGGTGGGAATGGTGGGATTGGATTTAGGGTAAGGGCTCTGAACATATGTATACTTATATGCATAAATATAGAAAATGTGTCATGGATCGCTAAAGCTACGGGAAGCGTACCATCGACATACCTTTGAGATCCGGAAAACGTTGTTTTTTGCCACCAACTGTGACCTCTGTCACACCACCAGGGGATTCGAGCCCAGAGCCTGATGCACATCGGCATGCATTCTCAATATCCTTTATATGAACAAGGGGGAAGGAGGGAGGGGTGGACAAACTGTAATCGTACACAACAATCAGACGTACCTTCAATGGCGGTGAAATAAGCCTCGCGGGACACAGCCTGAATGGCTCCAATCTGTGAAACAAAGTCACTCACTCATCATTCAGAGACACAGAACATGTTTCCATTTATGGTAGTAAAGAGAGATGGAGAAAGAGAATTGAAAGAGTACCCCTGCGGCTTTGACGAAGCTCTCAGCGAAGCGGTTGAGGAGAGGATGGCCGAGGTCGAAGAAGCCGCCTTTGTCGAAATCACGAAGCTCGTCCAGAAGAGATCGAGTTTCTAGATTACTGCTCATCTTCCTTCCCTTTTCCTTTTCACTTCAATCCTTCACAAACTCACTGGAAGTGGGAGATGTTTGAGATGAAAGAAGAATGCGGATGGCAGTTAAGAGTTGAAGAGAGAGCGAAAAGAGAGCGGGTGAACGGTGAATGAGAAGGGGTCTCAGGAAGGAGTGACGACACGTGTTTCCAAGACCTTACGTGTCAACTTACCCTCAACCGTTGTCCGGACTTCGTGGCGATGCTTCGAATTCACCACGCGTCGTTGAAGGAGTGATGACAAAAGTTTTAATCCAGCAATACAGGATACTCCCTTAAAATAACATTAAGATTACCCTATCAAAAACACATTTAATTTTACCTTTTATTTTTATCTCCAACTAAAACTAGAAATACCAAAAAAGAAAAATGCTGCCAAAGTAAGGATGTAAAATAGATTCAATATTGTCATCCTTGTAATCCAACGAGAGCAACAAATGGGATTAAAGTTGGTGTAAACAAAGCAGTACTTATCATATCAAACTGGAACACGCATTGATTCTTGAAATGTTGAATGCTTTAATTGGAACACAAATACACCATCAGCCTGATGGTCCCAAATTTGGGGTCTGGCGTTTGAGTACAGAGAAATCATTTTAGCCCCCACAAGTAATTGAAGATTATATTCTGTTTGTATCGAACATACAAAAACACGAAACCAAGCTCAAGAATGGAAGAATCCTTTAGATGTCATTAAGTTGCATGGCACAAGGTTATAAAAAACCAAAAAAAAAAAAAAGCCTAATTTACAATGGTTTATAGAAGCTGATTGTTTACCACTGCCACGTGAGAAAAATCAGCCTCAAACCAACTCACTAAACCACCTTCTCTAACACTCACACCCACCACAAAATTGAACAATAAGAGGAACTATATGGGGGGCAAATATTTTTGTGCCCCTTTTCTATTATATGGTTCACATAACTGAAAAAGGAGGAAACAGGAATCAAAGAAGAAAAAGAGGAGAAAATTGGAAAATGGAAATTAGTGCTAATGAATGTTTTACAAAAAGCAACAATTACTCAGCTGAAAGCATTGAGATTGGGAAGACCAGACGAAGGGAAGGCCGGCCCATGTTATGAGACTATGAACTTCCCGCCCCTTGTGGCACTGTACAGTATCCTCTTCTAGCAAGGGAAAGGCGTTGTCCAATGTTATCCCCTTCTTATGTGATTGTTCTTTCCTTCTTCTCGAGTAAGCTGACCCATTTGATAGCCCAGGACTGATTCTCCCAAGCACATACACCAATTGAATAAAACACAGAATGAAAAAGTCACCTTGCTGAATAAGGTTCTGAGACATAACTTAGGCACCATTTACAGCCATTTCAGGCGAGGATTTGGGTGGTATCAATGGACAGTCCTCTCCGCCTAACTGTCGATTGTCCGAGCTGCTGTGCAAGCAATCAGAACAGTTTCTCGAAGCAGCAGGTTCTTTTTCTCTATGGTTTTCCTCATCTGAACTGCTGCTGTTATCAGAACAGCTTCTAAAACTTGCGGGTTCATCCTCTTGATGCTTTTCTTCATCTGTGCTCTGGTTTCCATCTGCAGTGCGAGGAGTAATATGAATGGGGCTCGCTATTTTCTTATTGGGTAGAACTGCCTGACTTAGTGTCGAACACAAAGCAGCAAATACACCATCTTTTGACTTGGGATTTTTGGCCAATCGCGGCTTCTTTGCCAGCTCAGGCTCCTTCTCCTTAGAAGCTAATTTCCGTTTCAACTTGAGGGACTCCAATGCTCCTTCATCTCCATCCGGGTTTTCTGGCTGTTTCTTTGGTGGTGGTCTGTACTCTTCCTCATCCTCATCATCTGCATAGTCAACCAGTCCACCAGATCTTGGACTACAAGATGAAAGGACACGTGATTATATAGTAAATATATTCTGAAGATATCTTTAATAATTTTCAAGGCAGAGGCAATTACAATACCTTAACGATGGGTAGTTAGCAGCAACCCCATTGGACAAAACAGGTTGAGCTTGTACTTTATTGGTATGTGACACGCATGCAGATGCTGTATCTTCTTCATCACTGATTTAAGCATCCAGATTCGGTGGCTATGAGTTAGAAAATATTGGTAAAAAGGCTTCTATTGTTATATGTTCAACAAACAAGATGCATACCTGTCCTCGTTGAAGTAGTCTTCCTCTTCTTTCTCCAGAGCACGCTCATCAATTCGTTTTCTACTACTGTCCACTGCATTAACAGTGCCTTTTGCCACACAATCCTCTAGTGTCTGTGAATGCACTCATCAGAAACATGTGTTTCTAAATTGCAAAGTAATGTAAAAATCAATAAATAAATAAAATCGTAGAAGGATGGGCTATACCTGTTCGTATTTAACTTTTAGAGTCTTAATGCAAGCCAAATCCTGAAATTTGACCAACTGATCCCAGAAGGAATCATATAAATATTTCAGCAATGGTTTCAGGTTATCCTGCAGGAAGCCACAGCATCAGTAAAAGTTTTCCAAAATATCTATAAGTGGGAGAGAGATGGGGGGAGGAAGGGGGAGGGAGAGGGAACGCACCCTGCGGATATACTCAAAAAGTTCTAGAACTGCAGAATTCAGCAGATTATAACGATTGCCATTAGCAACAAAGACATCTACAACTGGTTTAAGCAGGTTGTTCTTAATAACATGGTTTATCAGATGCTCATCCTGCAAATTCCCACATCAACTCCTTATATCAAATACACTGCCAAGAACAAATGCCAATCTAGCAGATAATTGGGAAAAAGTGGTAGCTGAAAACTGATATGAGTTAAGCAATGCATAAAGACAATGATAAATGGATTCACAAGAAAGCACCCAGATAATCTTGAAGGGCCAAAGGGAAAAAACATGGCTACTCCAAAGAGTCAAAAGATAATTGAGTAAACTGGGTCAGGGGTTCATTTAAGAAGTTCAGGAGGTACAATACAACCAATGCCATAAACCCTTGTGGGAACAGGGATCACACCTGCTAATTGAGTGCAATTCAGATCTCTATTTGTTCTAACAGATGCCATTTCATTCAACATAGATACCCAAAATGAACATATGAATTCCATTTATGACAGCTAATCAATTTCTTCTCCATAACTAAAATAAAATCACATACATGGCGGGAAAGAATAGTGCGAACAAATCGAACAGCAGCAACTACTAGATATTTTTCCCTTCTTCGAGTTAGAAACAGAACTTTATCTATCACATTATTGAGGAGAAAGTTGCACCTGCAAACAGAAAAAGAAATAATCTGTTAGCAGCAGGACATCAAATATTAAATGATCACACAGCAAAGCATCCAAAAGATTACTTTATTCTATATGGATGGTGCAAAACACAAAAGCACAGCAGTTCACAAATGTTTGACAGTATTTCAGGCTTTGTGGTGATCTGATTTTCAACTTTTCCATCAGGGCCAGCAGATTTACTGATTGATTGTGCACCGCCTTCCTTTGGGCATGATGATGTAATAACATCAATTAATTGACCCAAATGCTTCTCATAGAATATCTCAATAATAGTATCTCTCTGCACAAAAAAATAAAATAAAATCATCAAACACTAATTAAGTTCAAAGAAAAGCATTATACAGAATCATTAGGAAGGAATTTCATCATAACTAGCAAATTTCAATGACAATTTTTTCAACAATACAGCAGAAATACAATTTAATACAAATAAGCATCCAAAATCTAAAGTCTGAATGAACAGATACAAATATGTCATGGACTTCAAAGTCTAAATGCAAAAATTAAGAGAAAAAAAATAAAGTAAGGTTTGAAGATCTTAGATAATCAGCAATCATTGTGCCAAAATAAGCATAAATAAATATACCAAAGTACTGCAAATAAACTGCTAATGAATCTGTTCATAACATCCAACACTGAGGACAATGTCCTATCATATGAGAATAAGGATAAAATAACGGACAGCACAGAGAATGGTGCAACCTAGTACACATTGAGTACGAAACTAATAACAAAAAACAGAATTATTGAAATTAAAATTTTAAAATCAAGTTTATGATTTATGAATTGATTAATGAATAAAAGCTTGTTTTTCAGTGATCTGATGGAAGGTTAACCTATTGCAACAGTTTTACTACAAAATTATGTCTTCTGTATGATGGTTCAATAATTAAATATCTCACAGCCTCTCATCATTTTTTCTGACTCCTTCTGTAAATGTTTCCAATAAAAACAACTTAAATATGATATTTGGGTTTAACATCCAAAAGTTAGCTCCATTACATATTACAGTCTTAGGTAGATATCTCAGAATCTCTGTATGCAACTACTACATCACAAGCAGAACTACTATCAAAGATATTTCAAAATTTACAATAGAAACTTCAATTACAATTTAAAAAATTTTTAAAAAGCATGCAATTGTCACTAGGAAATGAATGATATGCAGGCACCTGTGATCCTGACAATGTGTATGAATCTAGTAAACTGCGTAGAATTTCAAGAAACTGGCAATTCATGTCCTCTCCAAAATCTGTTATCATACCTTTAACCTGTAAATCAACCATTACACGGTTAAAATAAAAAATCCAGACAAAAAAATACAAAGAGAGAATAAACATAGTCACTATAATGTCAAAAGTAACTCTAAATTGTAACTACAAACTCAAGACAACTTAGAAGCTAATCGTTAGAAAGAGATTGGTGATGTTGCTTTAGATTTATGGTCTTGGGTCATATATCAGAAAACTTTGAAGCTAATACAGCCAGAACAGATATTAAGGCTTCCAACATTTTCAAAGCAATACTATGCAACCCAAAGGCTTTGTTAGTGGCCTTTAATCAACTCTTCATTATTCTTTATTTTTATCTATATTTACCTCTGAATATTAGTTTTGAGCAGGAGGATCAGGGAAGGATGTTCTAATTGCATGCATTTTAAGGGAAATTGACCAGGTCATATGGATGCTAATTTACATAAGTGTTGATTTGGTTGCAGTGTGATTGCACAAAAACTATATCACATACCAGAAGTCCAAGAAGTGGAATTCCTTCCTGCCGAATGACATAAGAACGCAGAAGGTTTGGATCCTGATTCAGGAAAAGAATGAGGATGTCTGTCCTGCATCCATAAACAATTGACTTCTTGTTAGGACCAAATCAATGGTAAGGAAATGCAGATTAAGAAAAGCTGAATTTTATGCTAAAGACAGATATTCTGGGTTCATTCATTACCCAGTCAATACAAGTCTCTTGTCTTGACTCTGCAAAGCATCAGATACGATGTCAAAGATGCCTTCATTCACAAGATCCCTATAGGCATTGAAAACTTTAACTTTTAATAACATATATAAGATGACAGAATGTGAAATAAAACCTGCACAGAATTATAACTTATTTTCAAAGAGAACACTTAAGCCAGCAACAGCATAAAAGATTAAGTTTGGTATTTGCATACCTAAATAGCCGAAGCTGCTGGACCATCTGCAAGCTCTTGCTTAAACTACAAAACTCATATAAGAAAAATACCTACATTTATTTAAAACAAAGGTCAATAAGAATAGCACACTCTGAGTTAACCCAGAAAAAACATCCACACATCACTTAAGTACTGAAAAGATAAACTCATTAAGTGTCCATTTGGATACATTTCATGTTTTCTACTTTTAAAAATAGAAAATAGTAGTAACTTCTACATATATATATATGTATAATAAAAAAAACCTCTTAGAGACTTATATTGAAAGCCTAATGATTTTAAAACTCTTTAAAGAAATTAAGATATTAAAAAAAATTTACTACCTAAAATTTTAAAATTTTTTAAAGTGATTTTTAAAGACAAGCTAAGTCCAAACTTTTTGTATAAGAATTTCTACTTTTTATATAGAAGTCCTCACTACTTTTTGTTTTTAAATACAAAATACAAAATGTGTATACAAACAAACACAAAATTATCCAGATCTATAAAATAAAAATAAAAAAAATGGTACATATCAAGAGGGGAAAAAAACTCGTTTCATTTTATTTATTTTTTTTGTGTAAAAGCATGACTATTTATTTTAAGATATTATAAATGGAAGAAAATTTAGTATATCTCAACTTCTTTAATCAACCACATTATGTCCATATTCAATAAAACGGAAAAAGCTATATTCTTTCACATGAAAATTTAATCATATCTACAATTATAGTCAAAGTCCAAGTCATTAAGTAATCCTAATAGAGTTCATCAAATTTAAGACATTCTGTTGCATCATCAACTCAGCCCAAAAGAAACTCGAAATTTAAGAAGGAAATAGTAGTTACAAGGATAATATTATCCTCGATAATAAGCAACAAAAAATGAATTAAAAAAATGATCAGAAATCCACAAAGCTTGGATGATCTCAGTTGCAGCATCCTCATAATTAGTTCACTCTAGATCTTCCTTCATTAGGATAGTGACCAAGGAAACAGGACTCACTGAATGACCTGCTCATGGATCGTAAACCTCATAATATCCTAGAAATGTGAAAAACTAAGATGTCTAAGATCATTAAACAATAATCATAAACAACTGAAGATGTTTAAAAAGTAAATAAACATGATGCTAGAATTCCTTATAGTAGGCATTCTATTTTTTGTCAATATAGACCACCAGTTAACTAAAAAAAATTTAAAAATGAGAAGAAAAAGGGTTTGATCAAGACTAACAAAACTAAGAGAGGCAAGTGCAGCATCAAAAGGAAGAATTAAAAATTAATCCGTACACAGTGGCCCAAAACCCCGCTAATTGATCTTTACGGTGCTTCCTCTATCAATTAGATCCAGATGCTTTATCCATAGAATAAAGTATTTAGGCATATCTATTTCTTCATATTTCGACTTCTCTGCTAGACCAACATATTTCCCTGGAGAACCGGTAAATACTTCTGCTACGAAAAAAGGTATCCGATTGAATCTAAGATACGAATAGTTGGGTTGCGTTATGGAAGAAACACATGTATATGTGATATTATGACTAGTTATATATGAAGAATCTTTCGAGTTTCGAATGACTAAATTTCGAATGACTAAATATAGATACCTCGATGTCTCTTAGTAATGACTAATGATTGCTCACGTGAGAGTAATAGTAATACCTTCTATGTAAGACATGAAGTAGCTCTATCTAAGAACTTCTAATTGAGATATGAATACACTAGGTTGCACAAAAAAATCGTTTTTGCGTTCAAATTCAAAGACCGGAAAAGGTTTTATAATATTAAACGGGTCCAGTAAGCTCACGATAGCTAAAACAATAAAAAAAAATGATAACAATGTATCCCCATGTAACAAACCCATCAAAAAAAAATGTATTCCCATGTAGCAATTACCAAATTTTTCTTAGATTCCGCAGAAGTGTTTGATGATCTCAACCTCACAAACAGTTCTTGAATAAAGGTGCTGTCTTCCTTTAATAAAGAAACAACCTATAACAAAGTAATGTGATTAGAAGCAAAGAAACCTAAAAAATGGCTGCAAATTTGAATTTGAAAATCTTACAACGGCATTATTTGAATGAATTATGGAATTAAGATTTGCAACTGTAGCCTCATCCAGCACTCTAGGCAAAACGACATCCTAAAAAAGTTGAAATAAGGTAAGAATTACACTACAAATACAACCAGGCAAGTAACAAACAAGTTCAGCGTCAAAGAGCCAAACCTTCAAATAACCAACTCTGTAAGTCTGGTGTATCTTTGACAGGACCATGGGATCTTTGATTGGTATAGCCTATGCACACCCAAAATAAATAATAACCATGAATAACAAAGATTCCCACAGAAATGCAACATAAAGGGACAATGCACCTCTTGACTAAAGAAAAAACGCTACCTCCCACCTCCCCCCTCCAATCCTAACTCCCACCTAAAGGAAAAATGAAGAAACAACTACCAAGTAACGATACATTACCTCCTTAAAAACCACATGCTCTTTTAGGAAATTACGATGATGTTGGGCATGGAGAATGTCAGGATCATCTGGTAAAAGAAAATTAAAGCAGTTAATCACTGTCAATATAAATAGAATAAAGTGATGATGAACTATGGACCATGCCATCAACCAGGTCGACACTATCAATATGCACTAATTATTTTGTTTCTTTCTGGATAAGCATTGATGTGCATTCAAATACAACATACAATTAAACTATAATACGAAGCATTCCCCACACCCCCCTGTTTTTCCAGGTTAATTGAGACAAACATTTTAGCAATTATCATGTTGATTGATATGGAGAATGAAATTGAAGCCCCTATGGATGTTCAAAAAATAAACCTTAAATGATAATACATCCCACATATCTGGCTTTGTTATTAATGCAAACACAATAGGTGGCTTTAGAAAGATGAATAAATACTTATAAAGCATGAATGCATAACCAAAAACACAACTGCAGATCCAATCAAATAAGCAGTGAAAACATAAGTGTCTTGCACATATGCTTTGCAAACAGAAAAAGGCAGAATTGTAAAATAATAGCAAAAATGAGATGTCAAAGTTCAACAGTTCAACAAGCTAAAGGATATTGTGCATATACAAACTCCTTAAGAGATTTATTTGCAGTTGCATAAGATAAAGAAAACTAAGGTGGTTATGTTAATGAAGGAACGGAAAGGTAACCCCTCATCCTTCTTTGTAATTGTCCCTTTATATACACTGTTTATTATGTTTCTTATCAAAATGGGAAAGGCATACAACTATGGATATAATCAAATTCCACTGACTTATCAGGAAAAGACAATCATAGATATCATAAACCATTATCAAAACCAAATATAAGTTTTCTGATTTCTATTGAGAAAATAAAGACACCAACATAAAGGAACCATATTATTAATCAAGACAAAATACACAAGTATCACAACATCATGCACAATGCTAAGACTAAAAATTCTCATTCAAACCACTAGATGGAGAAACAAAGTCATCAGTGTACAAAAACCCATGTTAACAGAGATGCCATACACAACAGCGGTATCATTTAAAAAATGCAAGGATTAGACATAATCATTCAAAACACCAGACATGCAAATATAGAGATTGAAGTATTAAACTTTCAATCCAAAACAAAGCAAAATTTAAAAAATTAATAAATCGTTAGACAACAGTTAAACTACTTACACTCAAGTGACCCAATGACATCCATGATCAAGTCATCCCCAAATAATTTCTCAAATATCTGAGGACTGTTGAGTAAAACTGTAAGTAATAACACGCAAGGTTCTTAGTGCCAACAAACGGATAAATCATAAGAGCCTAAATTGAAGATATAGTAGCAGAGAGAAGTAAAAAGAGAGCACTGACTGATCCCTTTGACAATCTTGTATATCATGTGAAGGCCATCCATGTTTTCCAAGTCTTCGCATATCCTAAATAGGTCCATCAGCTTTTGGAAAAATTCTTGCTGCATAAAAATGAATTATTTTATCATTAAAAAGACACAATGATACTAAAGGGCTAAAACGTCACAATGACAAGAACAGAAGAGGTTGGATGTGATTATTTTTTTGTTATTTTCAAGACCAAATATTTGCATCTGCCCATATGCATGAAATCTATCCAAACTTACATCATTTAAAATAAGTTCAGTCAGGCGTATCTGCTCAGCAATGCCACTCTCCAACACTATCTGTAAGATAAAATTGATTAAATTAATTAAATGATCATGCCTATGTAAATGTAACATTACAATGGACAAGGAGAATTGCCACTACCAAAGTAGGAAAGAAGCACATGAAGAACTACCTACTTTACCTAGATAACAAACAAAATTTGCAACTGGCTATCCAACCTTCTCGCCTATCAAAGTACACATGTATGCATACGAGCATAGCAAAGACACATTAACAAGCCAATCACATACGTGTATTGTATGCCGGAATTGCATGTGAATATATCGTGCATTCCTTTAGGTGAGTTGATGTTTGTAAAAATGTTTCATATTCAAGTACCAATAAATAAAAAACAGATAAGTTCAGAAAACAATAGTGACATCCAAATCAATTAAGTCAACAACTTCTCATCAGAAGAAAATGAGAACGTGAAACAGGAGGAAGTGATCATGGTAGAGGAAGAGCAAATCCATGTCACAAAAGCAAAACTAAGATGCCTCCAGGCGTAAGTTAGGTTTAAACTCCTCAAATCTTTATATTCTTCCTAGTTCAAGGATTGAAGAAATAATACCTACCCCTAGTTATTTGATTAAGTGGATTTAGGGCATCTGAAATCCAACTATGAATATGACCCTCCAGATCCAATAATAGAACTCCAATTCAAACAATGGAATAGGATTCGCAGGCTCAAATCCAAACCACTCATCCAAATCCATAAGTACAAACATTACCCAAAGAAATTTGGAGACCAAGAGGATATTAGTGAAGGATGATTTCAATGAACTTCCAATTCAATACCAATATCTAAAATCACCACTCAAAAGCCAGTCAAATAAGTTAAAATTCACCCCAATGATCACAATGCCATGATAGTTTTCCATATGCTGTAGTCTTCAAACATGGACATATACGAAATACAAAAGTTTCAACCATCTGAAAAGACATGCAACGCCACTGGTATCAGTCCCCTGATGATCACCATGCATCAAAACTAGAAGGGGGGAAATGTGACATAAAAAATTAAAAAAAAAAAATTAAAGGAAAACAAAAGGAATAAAAATAAAAATAACAAAGTGCTAACTCCAACCAAGCTAAAGTTCCAATGCCACAAATGAAAATAGGCCTTATTTAGATATGATTTGATCAGCATACATCATACTCCTCCTTGGCCAAAAAATAACAAGCAATAACATACCAAATAAAAAGATGAAACAAAGTATGAAGAGAACTAAGGCATCCATGGCATCCAATGTTACCTTCAGTATCAAGGGAAGGGTGGACAGCTCAACTGCAGGCAACTCCCTCAACTCACTGTTGATGCTGTGAAATGAGTCACCTGCAGAAATAAATTGAAAAGAAAAATAATTCAATCAGTTATCCGAGCTTAAAGCTAGATGTCAGACAAAACCTCATTGAGTTGCAACAAACACAAAGTGAGATATCAAAAGTTGCTTGCAAGGGAAAACCAAAGCTGGCATTCCCTTCCCATCAAATGATCAAACTTTCCATTACAGGCATGGATATCATTTGCTTTCTGGCAAAACTTCTCGCAGACTTTGTTTGCACCATGGTTATGTACAAATAAGGTTTCATCCATCAGTTTATCCACTGCCTCTATGCTTCCTCATGGAAAAAAATGGACAGATGAATTTGGATGATCCTGGCCTTTTGGTGCTTTTGTATATACCATGAATAATTTTGTGTGTCCTTCGGTTACGTGCTATTAACATATTTGATCTTTCCAAATCAAAAAAAAAAAAAAAAAAAAAGGAAGCTTGTACTGACTGCTCTAAGTCTTTAATATGTCATCCAATTCCAATCCCTCCATGTAGTCCAAAACTTAAGGAACAAGATTTAACAGATCCTTCGAGTAACCCCAAATCATCCTATCATATCTGCTCCTC
The DNA here is from genome assembly GCF_004353265.1 of Vitis riparia. Lineage (NCBI taxonomy): Eukaryota > Viridiplantae > Streptophyta > Magnoliopsida > Vitales > Vitaceae > Vitis > Vitis riparia. The sequence continues at coordinate 991,038 of NC_048435.1, read as the reverse complement.
TTCACAACAATCTTCTAAATCTGATTAAGGAACATGATCACCTTCTCCATCTCCAATCCTGGAAATGTATCACAAAATAAGAATTCCAGTGCCTAGAACCCTTCTTGGAGACAGCTATGCTAAATAATTGAAAAAGGGGGCACTTGGCTGCAATCCCCTGCACCAGACATCATGCCAAAACTTAACTCTCCTCCCATTTCCCACTGCCAAGGAAAGTCTAAGCATGGAACACCTGCCAAGCCTTCCTTAAAGCTTTCCATGACCCCACCTCCCAGTATCATTCAGTGAACACACTAACATGGATAGGCAGCATCAACCACAAACCAAGTCATTCATATCCTGATCCATGATAAATAGCGCCCACCCCCAAAAACAACAACCTTACCTATGGTGAGACCTGGACCAAAAAACTGAACCCCAACACAACTACCACCCCCACCCTTCTCTCCCCTGCACTTTTTTTTCTTTTGCTTTACTCCTATGTTGCATGGGTTTGACTGTGTATGTCAATTGCAGATATATGTCTAGTGTCCAATCCTTCACACCTACAACTTTTAAGACGTTAACTCATCTAAGGAGGATCTCAATTACAGTATGAACACTCAATAATGTGATGAAAGGGGGGAAAAGTCAGTTAGAAATCAATCAAAAGTAAAAATATCATCATTAAAAACTCCTCATTTTTTTCTTTCATCTCTAGCTTTTCTTTCTGATCCATAAAAAAATTCACATAAAAGTTCATTTTCCACCAAACTCTCCCTTTTTCCAATATAATTTTGCTAGGGAAGTTAGAAAAAAAAAATCAATCAAAATCAAATGGTCATATCAAAAGCAAAGCAAGAGTATATGAGACAGATGTCACACCACACTCATGTCATGTTGCGTCGATATGGATACACTAGGTGAAGTTGGAGAGTTCAGGTACATAACTTTACGTTGATCTTATTTGGGAGCTATAAAAATCCAGCAACAAAAGTCATTTCTTTTATGAACTTGGTTCCACAAGTCAAATGAGTATGACAACATTTCAACTATTCCTTCAACAGAGGCCTTACTTATAAATAAAATCCCATTCACAGGCTGATGGATTCAACTGAAAGACTTATCGAATGGACTCAAAATTCAGTGGACTTAGACAAATAGTTTCCACAAGAAGTTGAAAGATTCCTGAAACTTCCAATGTTCTGTACATTATATCCACTTCCTTGAATGACCAAATCTCAAGGCCAGGGCTTGGCAAAATGCTGCCAGTCAGTCTAGTGAATCACCATATACTGCCAGTTTTCCTTTCCTGTTATATAGCTTTAACAAACAATGTCAATGTTAGGAAGCAAGGGGATTTTTCCTTCCAATTTTCTTCTAGAAATTGCAACAACAAAGCTAGTTGCAATTGTGAAATGAAAATCAAGAAAGAATATCTGGTCCAGAGCCTGAGAACTTGTTTGTAATTTACACTTGGAGACCTAAATAGGTTGAAATACTTCCAAACTAGAACAATTAAAGGAAGGTTCATAGGCAAAAGGGGGAGGGAGATAGGATAGAATCTGGACCATTTAGAGAAGTTGTCAAATTGCCATTGACCTGGGTTGCCCCAGATGCATCCATTGTCTCATTCACCAGGAAAGAACCAGCTCCAAGATCTACAGACGTTGGGTATTCAAGATAAAATGAATAAATCACATGGAAGTAGGATCATAGTTACTTTCAAATGAATAAGAGGATTATTGGATTCACTTACTGCTAAGATTATTAAACTGGAGATTCCTTTGCACAGTGCAGATATGGTCCCTGCATATACATATAAATTCAGAAAAAAAAAACAAGTACATCACGAACCAATATAGCATAACAGGGAAAAGCTGTGAAGGTAAAAAAAAAAAATCAATAAGCGGAAAGCATGAGAAAGACATGCTCTGTACTTACCATATGAAAGAGCATCCGGTGGTCTCTTGAAAGCTAAGAGCTAATTCAGTAGAATATTCAGGATCTCTCCATGAAATAATTGTTTCTGAAGATTAAAATATATATTCTATAAGCTGAACTCGATGATTTAAAAAATAAGTAAATAAATAACTACTACCCAATTACTTGGAAATGGACTGAGACAAAAAATGAAAAGAGAAAAACCGTGTATTCCAATAACTTGGAAAATTTGCATCAGCTAATGATTTCGAAAAGAAATAATTAAACAATCCATTGTCAAAGCATAAGAATACCTTCTTGTTTTCGATATATCTCCTCTGAGCTGATACGATGCAAAAGTAGTGTTTCGTGGTCTTCTTCATCAATTACAAACAAACCCAACTCTTCTGTTCTCTGTGTTACAACATTTGCAACAATCACTATGCAAGTCAACTTTTAACCAAGCACTATTGATAGTTCACCACATGTTACAGAGTAACTTGAAAATTTATGTCAGCAAAATAAACATTAAGCCGGATCAAGATCAAAGTTACAGACAAACCTCCATGTAATCAACACTGACGTGTCCAGTTCCCTGGTCATCCCATTTCCCATCGTCATTCAGACGGTAGACCTTAACACGCTGAAACACAAAAGCAGTTAATGGGGACATGCTGACCATTTGTGCTATAATTCTGAATATGAAAAAAGAGAGAGTGAAAGAATATTCCAGAAATTTAAGGTTGAGTATGAAGAAACCCACAAAAAGACAACCAAAACAGAATGGTCATAATGTTCTAAAGTAGGATGCACAAAAAACCAAGTTTTAAACTAGCTACAAGGTAATCACAATGACAGCATTTTAACCAAGCCAACAGATTGCCAATATGAACAATAGGTAATTACTATGATCATTCAAAAGCAAATAACATGTTTTCATAGCTGTAAGTATGCAATAGAATAGATAAAAATTGAACAGCAATGCCATGAAAGTGAATGACACAAGCAACACAAAAGACATGATCTAATTTCCAAAGCCTCATAAGGATCCTGAGATGCATCAGCAATCTGCCAACTTCATAGCAATTCAACCAACAAGTTTATCACCCATCAACAAAATTGATTCTCAAAAGGCAATCACCACTTTAGTACTGAAATTCAAATTTAAAACTATGCCGAGCTCCTATGCTACAAAATATAAAGCAGCTATCCGTGTTTGATAAATATGAGATTTTTTTTTTTTTATTAGCTTGATAAATATGAGATATCTCTTTGTAGTACACATTTAAAGGCCATTTAGAGTTTATTTGTAGTATAGTGTCTGCATCTATAAGCATGTATACAAGAAAATGCTTATGGTACAGAAAATACAAAGATTTATATAGATAATAAGGGAGGGATTGCCTTGGGAAATATTCTTCCTAGTGTATGGTGCCTAAGCATATAGCCTCCTTGTATGTAGACTCAAACATATTGATTTTTAAGAGGCAAGCAAAAGATATTATTAACTATGCCAAGCAAAAAGGCATCCTAAAGTACACATGATGTATACAGAGGGTGTCAAGTGGCAATAAGCATGAAGAGAGAAACAAAAAAAACTCCCTTCCCCTCATAAGTACCCAACAAATTCTCCCCCTTTTTTGGTGCTTTTTGGCTGCTGTTGTATATATCGTGTGTACTCTGGTGCGCCCTTTTTAGCTCTTTTCAATATTATTTTCATTTACTGATCAAAAAAAAAAAATCTACAAAAGTCATCAAAGACATTTGACACCTCATCTATGAACTCTCTAGTCCAAAGCAAAAGGGTACACAAAAAAACAGTGTTAAGCACATGATCTGGTTGTTCTAGACATGCAGATGACCCCTGGTTTCTTTCCTTTCAAATGGTTCAAAATAAGCACAAAGAAGCGACCCTCTATTCCTTCTTTGGCTTCTTTCCTATAAAGGATCCAAACCAACTCAAAGGAGTCTCTCTAACTGAAGAAGGCAATACCCACATTATACCAAACAAAGAACACCAACTGCCATAAGATTCTTACTTTAGCACAATGAAGAAGGATATAGTCGACTCATTCTTCTTTGAAGAAAAAATCTATTCACCAAGATCCATCTTTCTCCAAGGTTAAAAAACCTTCCCCAAGCGAAGAACCCACTTTCAGTGGAACCCAAGAATTCCAAACTACTCCCCCTGGAAAAGGCTCTGTTCTACCCAACGGCAAAAAGAAGTAGAAAGCTTTGACTGAAAACTTTCTGCTCTTCAAATCCATCCAAACCACCCTATCCTCCCCCATCCTTGTTCACTGATTTCACTTCAAATCTAGAAAGAAATGCCTCAAAGGTTTCCAACTCTAAATCATGAAACTGTCTCAAAAAAATGACTCCAATGACCTCACTCAAATTGACTGCACCTACAAATCCTCAATCCAAGCATCTTTAGAGGTAGCTATGGCATACAACAAGGGAAAAGAAGCAAGTAAAGATGAGTCCCCACACACTAAATCCTTTCAGTATTTCACTCTCCTTCCATCTTTTTAAAAAAAAATACACATTCTAATTTAAAGATAACCCACTTCCATGGAGACTCCTAATGAAAACCTCCAACTTCGCTTAATAATATGGTATAAAGAGAGAGATTTAATGATAGAATGTGAGGCTGTTACCACCAGGTGATACATTTCGTAGAGTATATGATGCACTCTAGAGTAATGTGAGTGTTTTCCCTTACAAGTAGGACAAAACTGAATATAAGATTGATCACATCAGTGCCATGCAACAGTGGCTCAGTGCAACATTTTAAAATTCTAATGGCATAGATTTGCAATATAATGCGGTAAAAGAGATTAGTTATTCAGAAAAAGCATAGGAGTGGTTTAATCTGAAAGATAGAAACATAGTGCTGCGAGTTGCAGAAACTTCCCAACAAGGGAGAAAATAAAGTAAATCACATAGAATTTAAACCCAAGCCAACAATAATGGATAAAATCATCAGTCATGTGACTCTTGTCAGCACGTAGTTAGGTTACAGGAAGACTTGCTAAAAAGGCTATGCATCAGGTTATATGCATCAACAAAATCTTGATGAATTTATTCCAAATCTCATGCTCAGCATGACAGAGACAAAGACTACTACTTCTGTTCTACTAACAAGCCAAGGCAAACTGATTTTTGAACTACTACTGCAGCTCTGACTAAGCTAAAGCTCATTAATGTGTGAAAAAACTTGCCTCAAGCTCAAAAACACTGGTGTTTAACCCAGTTTTTCTAGGTTGAGTTCAAACAATGTCATGCATGGTTTCACATTTGTTCTTGACCAAAAATTTTCTAGGTTGAGCTTAAACAATCCCTCAGATGATTTCCATTGTACTCCCTTATCCAACAATTAACATGTAGGAAATTGTAAGAACAGACCTGACTTCAACCTTTTGCGGATACCATATGCATGAGGATAGTACATCTAATCAAACAGTTCAACTGCAAGTGTAAACTGCCCTAATATAGAAAAAACTTTTTGAAACTATTAGATCAACTAGTATATAAGCAAAACAGATCAACTGTGGTATATATGTTTCGTAGGCATAAAGAAGTATGTATGATTTACTCAAATTAATGAAACAAGACAGAAATCTCATAAAATAAGAACAAATAATTCTTCCCATACATAATCAGCCCTTGTCTTAAAGTCACATAAAACTCCAAAAAAAAATTGAAACAAACAGTTAGCACAACCAAACCACAGAATTAACGCCTGTAATAAAAATTGATTATCATGGAAACACCAAGCGAGTCCTTCCAAACTGCAAACAAGACCTAAGTAGTAGGTCTTGACTTCGTTTTAGGAAAATATCACCAAGCTGTATATTCCACACTCTTTGGTTGCCAATAAATTTTAGGGAAAGGTAACCAAAACTTCAAATCTCACAACAACAACTTCAACCCCAATAAGTCACAAGATTCCAAGTTTTCACTTCCTTTCCTACAATTTCCTGGCAGCCAAACGGCCAGCAACTGTAGAAGAACTCACCTGCATCGAATTGGAACTGGCGGAGGATTTTTCCTGCGCGCCCATCACAGCTCTCGCTTCCCGAATTGAAGATTGCAGAGATTGAATTGAAGTGTTTAGAATTAGGGTTTTGAGGACGGGGAGAGAGATGGAGAGATGGAACAGGAGGGAGATTCCGATACGGGCGATCAATTGAAAACCCTAACCGCCATTGACGTAGCAGCGAAACTTCGATTTTCCTCCCGCTTTCTCTCTCTTCCTCGCTCTTTTCCTTTTTATTCTTTTCTGTGAAGTGTCTGTCCCCAAAACCTTCGATAAGAGAAGTAGAAAAACTAATACCCATGTCTATGAGACCCCGAAATCCCCATTCTACCCCTTCTTTTTCCCAATAAATACGCAGCAGCCACCGTGAGAACGCAAGTCCACGCGCTTCCTATTTTTTCCCCATCTCTATTCGTCCGGAGCCTGTCTATGAGAGGGACCCATACGGGGCTGTTACTGAGAGACGCACACAGATTCCTTTGATTGATGCCTGGAGAATAAACACGTGTGCGTCGCGGACTACTCTTGGAAGCACGTGACCGTGCCACAGTGGGTGAGCGGACAATGATGGTTAACGTAGAAAAACATGCGGGCTCGTGAACTAAGCCACCCTATATGTCCAACCTTTGTTATAGGTTTATAATACGAGCCACGGTTGCGCCTTTTGGGTCCAAATATTGGACAGAGACCACACGTTGCATCAACGGATCGCTGGTTATGGAGACAATTACCAAGGCTCTGACCATTTGGATTTTTATTTGAGAAAATAATTATTAATTACCAAGTATTAAAAGTTTTAGTTTATTTTTATAACCTTAGTTCGCAACCAACTTTAATGAACTAAAGACTTCTTAAAAATTTTCATTAGCCTCTAACAAATTGTCTTCTTTTATTATTTTAAAAATAAATAAATAAATAAAACTCTTTAATTATAGATTATGAAAATTTTAAAGGGTGTTTTATGAAATATATGGTTACTGAAAAATATAAAAAATTTAATAACTTTATTTTTTTATTAATGTTCAATACAAATTGCAAACTACTAAAACTTAAAAATACCTAAACATCAACTAATTTATTTAATAAAAATATTTTTAATAAATTTTATTCTATTTTTACCGTCGGTGTAAAATAAATATTTTTATTATTAAATCATTTTATACTAAAATTTATTTATTTTTAAATATAAAATTTTTATTAGCGATTGTTTATGAGCTGAATAAAAAAAAACAAAATATTTTACTTTTTTATTTAATTAAAAATAATGTGTTAATATGAACTAACATAATTAAAGTGAACTTATTATATCTAAAAAAAAATTGTTATCAATAAATTCAATTTAATTATATTGATTGATATTAATGGGTTAATTTTAGTTGAATATAAAAACTCAAATATTTTGTTTTTTACTTAATAAAAAAAACATCATCTAATTCTCGTAAATGAAATTGATATTAAAAAATTATTTTATTGTTATTTTTTTAATATAATAAAATTAAAATTATAAATAGACTCTATTTAATTAATTAGAAAACAATTTCACATTAAAGGATTTATAAACACTTCTTATTTTAAAAAGAAAGTTACAAGCTATGATATAAAAGCCTTGTCATTTATTGTTTTTCAAATTGTAAGATAATACTAGACATTTATTCTCATTTCCACCAATTTAACACTTGTGATATACCGTACTAAATTTTTTCTTTGATAAAATAAGTTTTTTTATTTGAATTATTTTATCTTCCAACGTATTAATAATAGTTTTGTTCAAATAATATAAGTATTAAACTCCGAATGTTTCTCCTATGTTTGGGTTGATATTGTATTTTCCTTATTTATCTTTATTTAATCACATTTTGTCTCTATTGCTTTGATCAAAAACATTTTTAAGCATAATTGGTTGGTATTTGAACATTAAAAAAATAAAAATAAAATAAAAGATTTGAATATCATTTTTAGAATCAGTCTAGAAGTGAATTTGAGGTAATTATAAACACTTTCTTACTAAAATGACACGTTTAAAAAACTTTTAAAAATATTTTTTAAAACTTTAAAGAATCACATGAAGTGACCACCGATTGATCATTTATAGGTAATTATTCAAAAAATAATTTTTAAGAAAAGTTTTAGGATATGTTTGGTCCCATAACTTTAAGAGAAAATGGTAGGGAAAAAAATAAAGAGAAAAAATGGAAAGATAAAAAATAAAAAATAAAAAAATATATTTTTATATGCTAATTAAAATCGATTTTAATTAAATAATTTTAAAATAAATAATTTTTTAATTAATTTTAATTATATTTAATTTTTGTATATTGAACATTTTTTTATTTCATTGGTATTCTCAATAGACTAAACATGGTGTTAATTAAAAACCAATATGAACTGGGCTCTCAGTGATGTGTTATATATGAAAATGTGTATTAAAAAATAAAACTCACTAAATGAATATTCATAAATCAGGAATTTTTAGATTTTAAAAACAAAATTTAGATGTTTCTCAAATATATAATTTATTCAAAGCAAGACTTCAAACTTCTAATCATTTTAAAATAATTTTTTATTCATTATAAGAGTGTGTTGAGAGTGATTTTATAAAATATTTATAATTTTTTAATATTTTAAAAATAAAATTTTTTAAATATTATAAACACTTTATTGAATTATTATCAAACATATTTTAAAAGTGCATTTAACAGTAATTTTATAAAGTGTTTTTAACATTTATAATATTTGAAAGTTAAAATTTTTCAAATATTAAAAAACTATAAGTATTTCTTAAAATTATTACCAAATGTACTTTAAATCTAATTATTTGTACGAATTAATTTTATTTTAATATTTAATAATATTTTATCAAAAAAGAAAATTCCTTATTAAAAATTTAAAGAATTACTTAAATTGATTTCTTAGTCAACACATAATTATTTTTTACTTAAAAAGTATCTTTACGATAATTACAGCCAAATAAATGGTTAATTTTCATTTTAATTTGTAAAATTTGGGTTCCATACTATGGATCAACTAGAAAGATTGACCCGAATTTTGTTGTTCGTAGAAATCGGTAGGAAAGAATAAAAATAAAAAATAAATAAAAAAACAAGAATATGTCACGGACCAAATGTATTTCTTAGCCGTCAACGCCTTCGTAGAATAAATCCTGTGATGTACTTTTATCATCTGCCTATCATTAAAGATAAGAATAAGAACTTATGATAACAATGGATAATTAATGAATTTGGATTGACTTTAGGAACTTTTAAGAACTTGGATTAACCTTGCGAATATTGTCTATTGATATACTTTCTTACAAATAATAATAAAATAAAAACATTTTAATAGTGCTTCATTCAAATTAAAACATAGTAATGGTATGACTTTTTTCATATTTATATGAATTTAAATCACAACAGTATTATAAGAAATTATGATTTGAAAATTGTTTTAAAAAGTGATATATTGGAGGATTATCACATGTGCTCAGACTTAGCTCGGGTTAGTTCCCGAAAAGTATCAGGGAAATAAGAAAAACATTAAGGTGATATTTATTTTTTTACTTAATTCTAAATATAACCTTAATACTTAATAATGTTAAATATTAAGTTGTTTGTTTTTATAGTATTTTATTTATATTAAGTGTTAAAAAGTAAAATAACCAATATATTATTTTTTATATTTAATAAAAAATTTATAATAAGTCATAAAAAAATAGAAAAGCAAACAACCTAAATTTTGAAAATAAACATCACCTAAGACTATATTCGGTTTTCGAAAAGCTTGAGGGAAAATACGAGGGAAAAAAATAGAGAGGAAAAATAGAATGTTATAAAAAATGAATACAAATAAAAAATAAACTGAAAGTCAATAAATTATTTTTATAAGTTTTTGCAAATTTATTTCACTTATTTTCCTATATAAGGATAAAACAATTTTAAATTTTAATTATATTTGACTTTCTATCGTATTTCTCATAATAAAATGAAATATGAGAAAATTATTTTTTTAGAACATTTTTTTTTATTGAATCTTAAAAAAATAGTTTTTTCATATTTGATTCTTTATAAAAAAAAAATACAGAAGAAAGTCAAATATAATTAAAATTATTAAAAATTTTAAATACTTTTTAATTCGTTAATTTTTATATAGAAGAGTTAAATATATGAAAAAAATTTGAAAAAATATACAAAATTACTAATATATATAGATATATATGTATATTATTTTTTTTTCATTTTTTCAAAATTTCCTGCTTTTCTTTTCTAATTTCTGTTCCTTGCATTTGCGGGAACCAACATAACCTAAGGTTCGAGGTTAATGTACTATCTAATATTTTTTTTCTTTTTTCCTAAAATTCATAATTCCAACACATGACATAATTATAACTTATATACATTTGTGTAAATACATGCAGCGACATAAAATAAAACACCCAGAATCAGTGGCCATTATCAATGCAAGAAAAGGCAGATACGGCCACCGACTCAATGGCCTTATTTGTAACCACCAAGACCGAGTCCGTGCCTGATGTAAAGCTCAGAAAGTTCCTTCTCCGGAATTTTGTTTACCAACCATCATTTCTTGGAAAAAGAACACAGCGAGGAAGCCAAAAGAGCATGTCAATGATGCTGAAGCCAAGGCGGACAAAGACGAAAACAGTCCCATGGGTGGTGACATTTATGATGATTCAGCTTCAATTTCACTGAAAACAAAACATATGGAACATATTTTGAGAAGACTTATTGGAAATAATTCTTTATATTATTTCAAGAATTTGGGATCTTAGATATGAAAAATAAATAATTTTCTTAATTTAATTTTTATGAAGTACGGTAGATTTTATACATAGTATAAAAAGTTTTAAAGTATTTTTCATATTTTTATTATTATTAAAAACACTTATATTATTTTTTATATTTTCAATAATTGTCCAAAAAAAAAAACTTTAAATTGCTTAAATTTGTTATAAAAAACAACTTGTTTTTTAAATAATTATTAGAAGGAAAATATTGGAGAAATAAAATAAAAAGGAAAATGATAAGAAAATAAAAATAAAAATAAATTTAATTTGAATAAATTATTTTTATGTATATTATTTTAATCTTATTTTATTTATATATTTTTTTCATAGGTAGATATTAAATAATTAAAAAATGCATTAATTTTAATTAATTTGAATTGTATTTTTTTTTTTCAATTCTTTATAATAAAATCAAATGGGGGTGGGGATTCTACTTTTTATGGCCAGGTATGATTTCTTATGGGCCCTACCGGTTGTGCACTTTATAAGATGACTGATTTTACAACTACCCGTAGTCTAGTCTGTCTAGTTATTGCGAGTGGATTGAATAAGCGAACATTGAGATGAATTGCATGTATTGTACTAAAGTGGTCATTGAGTGTATTTATTTTTGGTTGGTTAAATACTTTTTTTTATTCAGATAAATTTATTAATGACTAAAATAATATTTAAAGTTCAAAGAAAGATGATCAAATAAAATGTTGGTCGTAACAATTTTTATAATACTAAAATCAACCTCTCTCAAACACATGGAGTGATTGTTCGCTTTGCATGCAACATTGACTTCTTTTATATATATATATATATTTTCTCGAGGCAAGATTCTTAAGTCTTGCAAAAAGTCCATTACATGCTTATTATGCTTCATTCCTATACCGATGAGAGCTGGCAAGGAACCTTTTGTTAAGATAATGATCATGGTGATCAATTCATATTTATTATAATATGATGTGGTAGGGCTTTATGGTGGTAATGTAATAGGTGGAGTGTGTCTAGATGGTGCCTCTCATTGTACATTCGTACCTTTGTTTAGATGCACTCGCATGTGGATAGTTCATTTTGCCTTAATATTGTAAACACTCTATTTTTTATTTAAATAAATGAGCAAAAAAAAAAAAAACAAGAGAAAATACAAGATTTAACAAAAGAAAATTAATTCATTACACTTAAATTTAATAATTATAACCATTAAAAAACTCTTAAATCCCAAATGTCTCAATTATACCTAATAATGTTAATCATTTTAATCAAAATATCTACCTACGTTTTTAGTCGGTTCCCAAATATTCTATATAGGGATAGACCTATTTTTTTATTTTTTTGTAAAACACTTTATTTATAGTAATGGGAAAACTCCCTATAAAACAAAATATAAACATAAAATTATAAGTAAGTTAAAAAAATTAAAAATTGTGACACTTTTCTTCGTTGCTCGAATTTCCTAACCTTATTGATATACCTTCATTTTATAGGCATGAGTACCTATTGTTTTATCTTCCATAAATTGTTGTATGACTATGATATTATTTATAATTATATGATCATTTTCATGCATATATTGATTATTATGGGTTTTTACTTATTTAAAATGTATTTACATAATTACGAATAGTTTATTACTTATGTAGTGTCACGATCACCCCATGTGGATGGACACAATGTTCTCATTGTGTCTTACGTGATGCCTCTTGTGGAGTTGCGCTAGGGTTAAGTATTGTTTCTAATAATATTATGTAACGACTTAATTATTTTTATATGGATATTGTTTCAAAGTATTCCATCCCATGGGATTATAAAACCATTCAACCGAACCACCCTTTATGGTATCTTCCATGTAAATAGTATATCTTTTAGGCCTGATAAATTTTCACAACGTTTAAACTCAGCATCATACTGAATTCAATAATTGACTTTGATTCTATTATATAACAAGATACTCTTATCCCATGTACATATTATTTGTATTAAGTTTAATATGTATTCATAACTTTAATATGTGTTTATAAAAACGAGAAGAGCCCATTATATATATATATATATATATATATATATATATATATATATATATATATGATACTATAAACTTTTTTTATTTTATTTATTGATATGAGATATCACAAATATGTTTTATTATATATATTTTTTATTTTTTTTATTTTCTATATTACTCATTTTGTAAAAACAAATAATTTTGATTAAAAAAATTAAATTTATAGATCATAAAAAACTAAACAAATATATATAAAATAATACTAATATATGTATTATTTAATATTTATATATAAATCATTTTATATTGTTTTTATATTTGAGAATATAATATAATAATTTTAGTTATAAATTTCAAATATTGAATCATAAACATGTTTATTATTTTATTTTTATTATAAATCAAATATAATTATCATATTACTACCTATAAGATAATAGTACTTTGATCATTTGAAATATAATATTTTAGAATATATATATCATTGTTTTTTTACTCTCTCCTTTTTATTAATTTTCTTTTTCTTTACAACTTAACATTAGCTAACAGGTCCATGAGACAATCGAAACGGGCCTCCACACTACGAGGATTGCCCATCGTCACCCTTTGTAGGCGCGTGGGCTCTTCAAGTCTCATCCAACACCCAGTCCAAACTCGACCCTAACAAGAAAGCGAAACGTGAAAGGAGTCAGTAAGGTGGTTTATCCGCCCACACTTTGATATCTCCGCCCGCACTCATCAAAGCCTCCACCCCCAACCTCCTCATAACTCCAAAACCAAATACTCGAAGGCAACTTCAAATCTCCTCAGATCTCTTTCACCCGGCGTCTCTGTATCTCATTTCTCTCTATCTTCAATCCACAATGCACTCTTCGCTCTCTCTCTCCTTCTCCTCCTCCACAGCCATTCCCAGATCAGGCCACTCCTCCGAGCTCTCATGCGCCGCTCCGCCTAGTCCTCTCAATCTCCGCTTCTGTGGCCTCAGAAGAGAAGCCTTAGGGTTTTCTTCTCCGAAACGAAATGATTCTTGTCGAGTCATCGTCTCCAGTCGAGGACGCTCCAAGAAGGTTTCAGCTTCGGTATCAGACAATGGAAGTGCTCCGAAGGCGTTCGACTACGATTTGGTTATTATCGGAGCTGGCGTTGGTGGCCATGGAGCTGCTCTGCATGCCGTCGAGAAGGTGCAGCCTATTTTTATTTATTTATTTATTTAATTAAATCGATTCAGTAAACTTCAATTTAGCTGCAATCAGTTATGGAGGCGTGGTTTGGAAACAATTTTGTTGTTAGTTTAAGTCAATCATTGATTCATCTGAATTAGGCATGCTAACGTCATTTGAATGAGAGTTTTAATGTCAGTTTAACTCATTCATTGATTTTTCTATTGGCTTAACTGAGTTTAGCTGTGAAAACGTCATCTGAATGTCAATTTTGTCGCTAGTTCATTCTCAATCATTGATTCTGCTGATTTATTTATTTATTTTTTCTGAAAACGCATTTGAATCAGAACTTTTTTTAGCTCATATTCAATCATTGATTAAGTAGATTGTTAGCTGTGAAAAGGTTATTCAAATGGAAAATTTGTTGTTAGTTTCATAATCAATCATTGATTTAGGTGAATTTGAAGATTCTTTCGTTAGTTTGTGTTCAATCAGTGATTTAAACCATTCTTGTTCAGTAGTTGGTTTTCAACTGAGTGTATTTGCTTTTGATTGTAATTCCCTATTTATATTTTTTAACTCAATGTTTGTTCACTTCCAAGGGAAGTTAACCTCAGTATAAATTATTTCTAGCTGGCTTGGAGATTTCTGTGTTTTGGTTTAGGTGAAATTAAACTTCATCCATCAATTATGCTGCTTTGAGCATTATTTCTGCATGCTTATTAGCAGATGGTCTAAGTGATTTTAGTTAAAATGCTTACTTGTTCTTGTCCCTCAGATTGGTGCTGATATAAACTCATTAACACCAATAAACAGATTAAAGTTGATATAACTGATTCATGTAGCAACTCAATAAACACATTAAAGCTGTTCTATTATCCATGGATCTGGAAATAGGTATTTTCAGGCTATGAGTATTAGTACTCAGTTGATTCCTCTCTAATGATGTCATTACAAAATTGTATTTTGACTCAGTGATTAATCTTTTGAATGAATGCTTTCTTTCTTTCTTTCTTTCCCATTTTTTTTTTAACCATTCAATTTCCCCCCTTTTCGGTGTCTCTAAATTCCCTGGATGGGCCCTTGTTCGGTATCATGCATTGTTTACGTACTGGCCTCCATGTGAGTAGGGTATATGTAAAAAGTTAATTAGTTGTGTGTGTGCGTGTGCGTGTGTGTTTATTGATATTCAAGTCATTAAGGGTGGAATAATTTTAAAAATAATTATTGACAGGGTCTGAAAACTGCCATCATCGAGGGAGATGTGGTGGGTGGAACATGTGTAAACAGAGGTTGTGTTCCTTCTAAAGCTCTTCTGGCTGTAAGTGGTCGAATGCGGGAACTTCAGAGTGAGCATCACTTGAAGGCTTTGGGTTTGCAGGTAATAGAATAATCACAGTTCATCAAGTTTTTGAAGCATAAACTTAACACAGACAACAAATTCCGAAATATAACATCATTGTGCTATTGTTTTATACTGAGTGCTGCAAGTTTGTCTTTATGCAGCAATGGGTGTGCCTAGCACTGATAATTAATACTCGATGCCTTCATGTCTTCATGTCTTAAATGCAGTAGCAGAATCGATGTTTTAAATAGAATGGTAGCTGCCCTGATTGGGATTGCTATATACCATGTACATAGTAACAAAAATTTTAAAATATATGTTTGACACTACAATATTGAAGTGCTTATATAGCATCCTGTAGCAGTGCATGATTATTAGAAAGTATCCAAAGATTCCAAATTCAAAATATTTTGATGGTTCTCTTTAGTATTTCTCTGGTAATGCTTCCTTGCAAGGTCACATCATTGGTTTCTCTGTGTGGCTGAGATGTGTTTATAGTGCAAACAAAGTATTCAAGTTTGATCTAACTTAGCTAGCAAGCATGTTTTTCAGCCTTCTATTTATTCGTAAAATTTTCTACTCTTGTGTTATTTTATTTGCAGATCAACCCTTTTAGTTGGGCTGCACTGCTTATAACTTGATGCAACCTTTTTCAGAATTTCCCCCTTTGCATGCTATCAATATTCCAACCCCATTTGACTCATTGTTCTGATCTCTTGAAACTCAGGTTTCAGCTGCAGGGTATGACAGACAAGGAGTGGCTGACCATGCCAATAACCTTGCTTCTAAAATTCGTAATAATTTGACTAATTCAATGAAAGCATTGGGTGTGGACATATTAACAGGCGTTGGAACAATTTTGGTAAGTTGTCCATGCTGACAAAGACAAGATCTTTCAAGCAATTCAAATTAAAGCCTGGTTTATGACAGTTTTGAACTTCATGGAAAAATGGATGGTTTACTTGAGCCTGTCCTATGCTTTAATAACCAATCTCATGGTTACAAAAGTCCTAATGATATTTATTATCAATAATTTCATTTATGAATTTATTCAGGGCCCTCAAAAGGTGAAATATGGAAAGGTTGGCTTCTCTGAGAATGTAATAACTGCAAAAAATATAATCATTGCTACTGGTTCTGTTCCTTTTGTCCCAAAAGGGATTGAAGTTGATGGTAAGCATCCTTTCCTGCTCATCCCCATTTTACCATTATGAAATTTAACAAAGTTCTGTAATCAAATGAATTTTTCATGCTAGAGGCACACTTACTTTATGAGATGCAGTGCAACATCTCTTGAAATCTGCTTCCTGTTTCCTATTCTTATTGGAAATGCATTCTGTATGATGGGACAGTTCGCATTAGGAAATAGTTTATAGCTATATACAAGAACAGATGCAGGTGTTCAAAAGAATGACCTGGTACAGGAAACTGGGACTGTAGTCCTACATAGCATTTTGGGAGAGCTAAGTATGTGGTTGCACATGTCTTTGAATAAAGACTTTGAATAAAATATAGAAATATCGGCTAAGTTATTCCTGATTCAATCTCCAAATTCAGATTTGGATGAGAACTATTAACTCATGCAATAGAAGATAATCTGGATATCTAAGTTTAACGAGTTAATGAGCAGCCCTGTGGACCATAAAATGTGGGGAAAACTTGTTTATGTGTATGAGTTTCCAGGCATGATTTATCACACATGTAATGGGTGAAATTCCTTGTATTCCAGTTATCTGCAAAATCTATAATATGAATTTGTCAATCTTTTGGTTTTTGTGTTCAAAGATTTCTAATCACCAGATAATGACTTGCAGGGAAGACTGTTATTACCAGCGATCATGCGCTCAAACTGGAGTCTGTTCCTGATTGGATAGCCATTGTTGGAAGTGGTTATATTGGTCTTGAATTCAGTGATGTGTATACAGCACTTGGAAGTGAGGTAGCATCTTCTTTATAGTCATTGCGATTACAGTTTAAATTTATATAAATGAGAAATTTCAATCAATAGTGAGTTACAGCTTAGATCTGGTGCTAAAATCAAAGGACAAATGCTCCTTCCCCTGCTTTTCCCTCTTATATCGTGTGCCTCATCCTGTTATCGTATAGTTATGTGATTGCATTATTTTATGGTTGATTCATATGACTTGCATATCATTTTTTCATCCATGATTTTACGACTTACCTATTGCAAGGATTATCTCTCCAGTCTCCATGGTTCTACCAGAACATCAGCACTTGAAAAATTAGTGATTGTTGTGCTTTGGTCTCAATATTTTTGCTTGCTCATGTTTTCTTTAGAAGGTATACGTATATTAGCATTGGCTGATGATGGTTTTTCCCTTTTGGAAAAGATGAAAAATAACATAAAATCATGGTTTCAGGCTTATATTTAGCTGAACTTTTCCAAGGAGTGGTTATAAGAAATATTATGTATATTCCAATGCTCTATTTGCCATACATAAAATCCAAGTGTATAGAAAAGTCGTAAAATAAACAAAGGCAGTTCCTTTTTCTGGTACACATTACATAAATAAAACAGGTTATTGTGTAAACCATACAAACCTTGACTAGCTATGCTGCTTTTTAGTTTTAGGAGAAATTACAGTTGAAGTTCCATTGTACCATCTCTGCTATTCCTACTAGTAGCTGTACAGGATCTGTTTGTCTTTCTCGTATTAAATCTACTTACGAATACATACATGTTGTCCATTTGATACTGTTTCTTGAGTTTTATTCTTTATGTCCTTTTCCCTGGGGAAAGACAACTTTAAGCTGTATTTTCTTCTAGTATCCTCTGTTGATCAGTGCAAGTAGTTATTGTCATCTTTGTTCTCTTTTCTCATATTGGAACAACTTACACTTAGAATTTCATTTTAATGTAAATCAAGTTGACCATAATGATATTCCACAGGTAACTTTTATTGAAGCTCTTGATCAGCTTATGCCTGGATTTGATCCTGAGATTGGGAAGTTGGCCCAAAGAGTTCTAATAAATCCACGGAAAATTGACTATCACACTGGAGTATTTGCATCTAAGGTAGTTTTTTTGTTTATTTTTGTATTTTTCCTGGATGGGGATTTCTCAGTGGCTTATTTGTCCTTGCTGGTGTTTTTTTTCATAGATCACTCCAGCCAAGGATGGAAAACCAGTCAGGATTGAGCTTATTGATGCTAAAACGAAGGAACCAAAAGATGCATTGGAGGTAATTTTTGTTGGCAATTTTGTTGTGTGAAATCGGTGAAATCTTGGGTCGAGAAACATTTATACATCTTTACTTTCAAGTTCTAGCTTGATCTTTGCTTTAGATAGCAACAACAGAGAGAACAAATAGGTCTAAGTGCTTCTTTAATGTTTAATACCAACGAATTCATGTCTACTTTTTCAAACTTTAAAAGATTGGAAGGATAAAAAGGTCTTATACACTTATTTGAAAAGTTGTATTCTCTGAAAAACACGAATGCATACTCTACATTGTGAACTAGTTGAAAGAAATCTGTGTTTTACTTTTAACATATTTCAGCCATCAAAAAGGTAAATTTCCAACCATTTCATAGCTTCCATTCTTTCTACAAGTCAATGAATGATCGAATTGAGCTACTCTAAGTTTAAGACATGTGCTAACTTTCAGAATGTATTCAGGATGCCTTAAAATGATTCAAACTTTCACATTGGATTCTTGCCTTTCTACCGTGATTGAAGTTAGTTTTCTAAGTTTTCAAATGCACTCAGGGATGCCTCTGGGAGAAGTTGATGAAACTTTCACATTAAGCTTTTGCCTTTCTAGTATGATTGAAGTTAGTTTTCTGGATCCATACCTTTGCGCCTCTGTGAAGTCTTTGCATGTGATCAAGGAGGTTCTTCTTTATTTTCTTTTTTGAATAGTAGTTTGTCCTGTCATGGTATTCACATCAACTTTGTTTCCTTATAGGTAGATGCAGCATTAATTGCAACTGGAAGGGCTCCATTCACAAATGGTCTTGGCTTGGAGAATGTATGTCTTCTAGTATATCAATTTAATTAATATATTTGACAAAATATAGAGATCTTCATTAACAAAAGGATTTTTGGATGTGGAATTGTTTTCCTACAGATCAGTGTAGTAACACAACGTGGTTTTATTCCTGTTGATGAGCGTATGCGAGTAATTGATGCTGATGGAAATCTGGTCTGTTATAATTCTCTTACAAGCACACTTTTTGTGTGGCTTAGCCGATTGTTACTGACATGGAACTTTTTTTATTAGGTTCCTCACTTGTATTGCATAGGTGATGCAAATGGTAAAATGATGCTTGCTCATGCAGCAAGTGCACAAGGAATTTCAGGTTAGTGGTAACTACCTCATATTTTGCTGTTTTACCTTTAAAAATGCTACTTAAACCATCTTCATTTTTTGCTTGGCTCTTGTGATGCAGTTGTTGAGCAAGTTACCGGAAAGGATCATGTGCTCAATCATTTGAGCATCCCAGCAGCTTGTTTCACTCATCCAGAAATCAGTATGGTTGGATTGACTGAGGTAAATTTAAATCATCCAATTATATGCCACAATGTTAATATGAGATTAGTTCTTGGTGGAATAGGTTTGTTTCCTGCATGCAAATTGATGCTCTGGCAGCTAGTTCTACTCTGTGGGTTCTCTAAACTCTGTTTTTAACTGAATATAAAAATTCACAGCCTCAAGCAAGGGAGAAAGCTGAAAAGGAGGGATTTGAAGTAAGTGTTGCAAAGACAAGCTTTAAGGCTAACACAAAGGCCCTAGCAGAAAATGAAGGAGAGGGACTTGCTAAGGTAATATTTCTTAACCCTTCTCTTCCAACACTTCCGTGTTGACTCCGCATAATCTGAATGGTAATAATTGATTTTCTTTATGAGATGTTATCTGAAATGTTATGGAAATCCCAGTCCTCTCCCAACATCACTGTCGCCATTATATTAGAATTCACCTTTCTGTATCATCAGCTCTTAATAAATAATTTCATGTAGCTTATATGTAGCACATTCATGGAGCTTCTTTGTGTTTTGTTTTGCTCATTTTCCTGTTCATCTTCCTCTTCTTCTCTTGCTATGGTTGGTTATCATCACAAAGAGAAGTTCATGCTATTGAACTTTCCTGTCTTTGGCTTCCTTAAAAAATGTTTTATGTAAAATAAAAAGTCTAACCAAGTGCAAAGTTCTCTGTTAGTTTCTGTTTACTCTTTTTTTATTGTTGTAATCGGGTATATATCATTTTTGCATTCTCATCCATGTAAAAGCAATCTGATTCTTCAACCTTTATTGTAATCGTCTCAATTTAGAGTCTGTCTGGGAGTTATTCTAGTTAAAATGCTTTTATCTGTGAAGCTTCCATTGGAAACACTTTTAAAGAGAATTGCTAAGTATTTGGATATAAACTAAAAATGAAAATACTTTGATAGTGTTTTTTGTAATGTATTGCATTACTAAAAATCGAATTTTTGTAAGAAAATGCTTCCAAGCATTAGAAAGTGCTTTTAGCCCATTTTAAAATTACTCCCAAATGAGCTCTTAGTCTTTCTACTTCTGCCATTTGCCAATTCTTCTGTCTATTTTCATCCAGTTGATATACAGACCTGACAATGGAGAGATTCTTGGAGTGCACATCTTTGGGTTGCATGCTGCAGACCTTATCCATGAAGCATCCAATGCTATAGCACTAGGCACACGTATTCAGGTATGTTTTTCTGTGCAAAGCAAAATTTAGAGTGCATTTGGGAGTGATTCTAGAAAACGTTTTTAGCAATTCTAACACTTGAATGATAAAAATTTTCAAGTATTAGAAATATTAAAAGCGTTTCCTAGAATCACTACCAAACGAGTTCTTAACATGTCTAGATACTTGGACTGCTAGATCTAATATATAGCAATTGCTAGAATTAATAAATTCTTTGAACTTATTGTCTACATCCTGCAATCTGCTATCCCCCTTGTCAGACACAATTTGTTCGATAGTCTGCTCAGTCCAACCTTAGAAGTGGTTAATCTATTGAGAATGTGATGTCAAACTCAATCATCTCTTGGTTTCTTCTTGAAAGTGAGGGTGGAACCGGTAGCTTGTTATGATGAGTATTTTGACATTTCTTTTTTGGACACCTTACAGGACATAAAATTTGCTGTTCATGCGCATCCAACCTTGTCAGAAGTGCTGGATGAACTCTTTAAATCAGCTAAGGTAAACTTACAATATTTACTGCTAACAACCGATTGAGTGTGGCTGCAGTAATCTCCTTGTTTCTCCATGCTAAATGTAAAAGCAATGAGAAGCAAGACTTGGAGAACATCCGAGTTGTAATAGGCCTGGTATAGGATCATCCACATCTTGTAAATGGTGGGCTTTGTACATTTTAATGATGCCCCTATCAACCATGTCATATCCTAACCATGGTTTTCCCTTATGATGTTACATGAAAAAGAATTAATTTCCTATGCCTTGCACAGCATTTGTTTCTTAAGCAAAGATACTAAAATTCATTTGTAAAGGACAAAAGTTACCTGCTTTCTAATCTTTTTATTTTCTGGTGCAGGTTCATGCTCATGTTCCTAGTCCCGTAGGTGAACCAGTTACAGTTTAAGCTTCTCTTCTCAACTCTCTGGGTATAAAATTTTGAAGAAATTTGATTCTATTAGCGAGTTTCAAGAAACCGTGCATCTCTTTGCAAGAGGAGAGAACATCAATATCCATCAACACTTAGAAGAAGAAACAAAATTCCAATGGACTTGAGTTTTTCTCCAGGACTGTTGGGCCCGAAGGTTTTCTTTATTACTTAGCATCTTTGTTTTGTTGAGTCTGTTTTCCAATGCCTCCTACAGATACTTGAGTTAATGCTCCATTTTTATTTATAAAACGTTTATTCCCCAAATAATTTTGAAAAATATTTTTACGTGTAAGAGGCCTTATTATTTTTGTTATTATTAATTATTATTTTAAAGGGCTACACTTGGGGCTCTTCTGGCTGATCCCACAGCTACTTCAACATTCTGGAGGTTGGCTCTCCATCGCTGAGAGAGGATGACTTAATTACAACCAAATAATGTCCATTAGGAAATATTCGAACATGGACTACGTAGCGAGATTGTGACTACTAAGCTAAAGTTGAAGCTTGAGGCCTTGGTACCCAATCGTCAATACTGATGGTACCTTGCTTCTGATGGTATTAACTGGGGATTTGCTTTGTTGGCCGACCGCACCCAAATCTTCTCCCCGTAACCAGAGCTTCCAAGAAAACTAGACTAGTGTCGTAGTCCAACAGAGCTCTACATGTTTCCGAGATACATATTAGATATTTCAGCTCCACCCACATCCGTTCCGGGGTGCATGCAAGAGAGATTAGCCCGGCCTCAGAGGCCCTGAGCTTGCTAATACAACAGCAACATTATCAACTACTGTTTTCACCCAAATCCTGCCATTCATCTCTTTGATAAGCTAAAGATATTATTTAAGCAACAGTAATTTTCACCAATGAAGAAGATTGGGTATTCGATGAATAGTTTTTACCAAAAATGTTAAAACGTTAGCACCTGATTGGGAACAATTTATTTTAATAGTTTTTAATAATAATTTTCAAAAACTATTTATTGATATTTTGCATAACAAAAATTTACTTAAAAACTTGAAATATTTTCAACATATTTTCTTTAAACATTATCACCCCATCAGCCAATTTTTCTGTGTTAAAGCAATTTTAGTATATTATATTAAGCATTACATTTTCATAATTAGTTCTGAAAAAACCATTTTCAGTCGGAAAAAATTACCAAACATATTTTCAAGTCTGGAAGACAGTTACCAATCAGACTATTAGTATTTCAAAGTTTGGTAAAAAATGAGTTCAAACAGATATGATTCCACATGACTCTACTGGAGGTAACCCAATGACAACCACAGCAATGGGTCCGAAACAATTAGAAATATCATAATTAAAACAAAATAAAGATCTAGGTCTTTTCCTTTGATACTCGTATCATATGAAAGCGTCTAGTGTGTAAGAACAACAAATCTGGGATGCGAGACTCAGGGCAAACAGTTACCTGAGAGAGTCGCATCACCAGAAATCAAGCATTCACATGAAAACTCATTGCATTCAATCATCTAAACCTCTGAAACATGCACTTTCACAGCCCAGTATCAAATGACCAAACCTACAAAATCCATTCAAACTCTGCTTTTCTTGTGAAAGCCTAATCGATTCCCTTTCTATGCCTCAACATCACAACAATCAGCCCCCAACCACCATAGAAAATTTAGACACAGGAAACAATATAGTTTAGAAATATAGATTATATCCAAGACCAATATCACCTATGGGGCTTTCATCTGGAAAACAATTATATAAGCATAAAGTTTGATCATAACAAAGAGAAAGGGTAACAATATAGTCCAAATATGATTAGCTTCAAAAAACACTTGTGTCAATGCCCATGAGGAAAATGACCCCATGGAAGATGACATCTAACTCAGGTGGAGAAGGCAAATGGAATTACCAGAGGTATCATTCAAACCCAAGTAATCCATAAATACAAGCTTACAAAGGCACTTGTAACTCAGCAGCCTAGTCTAAGTGCCCCAGAGTGTGAGGCAGAACGCAATGCCCTGCACTGGCAGTTTGAATCATGATTCAATACCAAAATAACCAGAATACAAAACAGGATAACTCAAGTAAACAAATGCTTGCAACCCAAAAAAAATCAGCGGACAAGAAAGGGTTTCTGAATTTCCTGAAAATAACTTTGGAAAGGATTTAGAAACCTCTTTATCCTAATGTCTAGTTCATAGAAAATGCTAAGGAATGGGAAAAGAATAGCAAGGAAAATGATCTTCTATCCTTTGGCTGCTATGGAAACATGAAGGAAAAAATATAAGGAAAATAGGGGGAAACACTAAAAGATTTACTTCCTTGCATTAACTGCCTTCCTTATGTATTTAATTTTCTATCTCTCAAATTTTCCAATGGACAACTAAACACCAGAAATGTTTTGCAAATTTTTCTCACCCTTTTCTTTTCCTTCAAACTTTCCCGAACCAAACATAGGCTTAAGGTCCAAGATCAACGCAAGGAATCTAATAAGGTATAATGAGGTAAGTGTTTAGGTTAAAACTATGGCAATGTGATATATAAGACTAGCCACAACATATCTTACCCAAAACAATTCTACCTAAGAACACTATCACATATATAAAATGCAAAATGTTCCAACTGTAAGAACAACCAAACAACAATGGAAACGGGAACAGAAACACAAAACCAATAATTAAAAAAACACTTTTTGGCAACAACTACTTCATAGAATCTCAGCAATTAAAAGGTTTTCAACAAACAGAACTACTAATCCATAGACAAAAACATAAGTAGGAAAACATCCCACAATAATATGAAGTAAAGCGTAGCGTCAAATCACTATACTTCTAAAACAAAAACAGAGCCCAACTGGGACCTAATCATTGTTGGTCTATTCTTCCTCGGTGGCGGATTCACCGCTCTTCTTGTTGTGCTTCCTCGCGTACCTCTGGTTCCTCAAGAACTTCGGGTCCATCTGTTCATTTCAGATTTCAAAACACAAATTCATCGCATCAATCACATATTCTTCAGAAAAAGGGGGGGAAAAGAGTAAATGAAAGTTGAGAAATTACCCCTTTGGTGGAAGCGTGGCGGTGCTTGCGGGGCTTCTTGATGCCGTTCTTGTGGGCCTTGTACGATTGGTTGTGAGCTGTGTGGTTCTTCGACTTCGCCATCTCTAGAGAAATCACAGAGACGATGAGGATGAGCGACTCTGTTTTCTAGGGTTTTCTCGGCGGAGAAGATCGAGGCTCTTTATTCATAGGAAACCCTAGCTTTCTCCCATTTTTATTGACAATGACGAAAATACCCTCATGCACTGAGTTGGGCTTTGGCCCATCTCTGTTCGAAACTCTCTTGATTGGGTTGCCCTGCAGCAGATATGAGTGGGCTTGGGTCTACCTCTACAAGAAGCCCAGCGAACTTGCACCTATCTTAACAAGGTATCTCTAAGCTTTAAAAATGACTACATCATTATACACAAATACACACTATTCACATTAAAAAATTATATAAAAACCATATTATTTATTATTTATTATTTTCCCAAATTTAATCTACAGAGAAAAAATAATTTATATTCCCAAAAGAGCTAAACGACTAAAAGCACTGTTTGGGAGTAAAAAAAATGCAATTCTTAATATGTTTTATATTTACTTGATTTCTGGTGTTTTTTTAAAAAACTAATTTTTATTTAATTTATTTATTTAAAATGCACATTATCACTTCTTTTTTTTTTTTAAGAAAATCATATCTAAATCAGGGAGGTAAAAATCGGGTTCGCCGATATATCGGCGACACACGATAAATCGCCGATTTATCGCGCGGTCAACGCCGCTACAGTGTCAGTCAACTCCACTACAGTAGCTCTCCATTTGTGGAGCCGAGGGGATTTGAACCCCAAACCTTTTGGGTTCACCCACTTACCATCTGGGCTAAGCCCTCTCTTGATATATAATATGCAACAACTATATATATACTTAAATTCATTATATAAAGAAAATATAAGAATATTTTAAAGAGCAAATTAATTATAATTATTTTATAATTAAATGCAAAGTCTTTTAATTAATTACCAAAAATATAAAATTATATAATTTTCTTCATAATGTTTTTAATATCATTAATAATTAATTAAATATTAAAAAATTATATATATCATTATTCATTTTATATTGTTTAATACAATTGAATTAAATGGATCATATTTTAATACTAATATATATTTTAAAATTAGACATATTATAATCAAATATCATAATATTAGGTGTAATTTAATAATAAATGTACACTTATAAAATTCATATTTTTATCGATGTATACGATATTATTATCAAATATAATAAATCATGTTATACATATATCAAAATTTTCAATAAAATAACTTTAAAATGTCTATTATACTTCTAATTATATTATTATGAGGTTTTTCTTGCATTTCCATGAGTTTTTAACAATTTTAAGCCTATCAATAATATCCACCGATATATCTCCGATATATCCAAAAATATCTCCGATATATCCGATATATCCGTAAAATCAAATTACCGATATATCCGTGATTACCGATATTTTCATCCTTGATCTAAATATAAATTTCACAACATTAAATCAATTACAAAATTTGTTACTTATGCAGCTATGCTTCCATTTCTCTGCTAATAGCAGAAAAATGTTGTTCCAAACAAGCCACTATGAGGAATAGACCTATTTTAGTAATTTTACGAGTAAGTTGGTCATGGACATGCCTGAAAGGCTGAAACCCACCTTTGTGTCGGTAGCTTGTCCTTGGGCTTGCCTGAAACCCAATTTTACCCCTAGTATGAAATTATGGATTGCGCCAACTGTGAATGATTCGGCTTTAAATGGGCTTAGGCCCACCAACGCTGCATGTCAAGGATTGAAATTGAACTTAGGCCTCTAGGCCAAGGCTCCACTTGAGCTCAGCCGACAAATTTGGGCCAACGCACAACCCAACTTTAAACATAGTATCAATTATCACGAATAGCCGGTCTGAAAATGTGGTTGGGTTAATGCCCTTTTCAACTTACGGTGCTTTGCTTAAAAGTATTTCGTTTAAAAATATTTTGTGAGTTGATCGAGATACCAGGATACGCATATCCCATAAATAATTAATTTCCTCTTTTTGTCCTTTTTTTTTTTTTTTTCATTTTCTATATTACTCATTTCATAAAACAACAAAATTTGATTAAAAAATAATTTATAGTTAAAAATATGTATGATTTAATAAATAAATAAATAAATAGTTTATATAATATAATATTTTTAAGCATTTTTAAATTTATAAATATTAAATATTTAAATAGTAACTATTCTTACTAAATTATAAATAGTAGAACAATTTCCACAAAATGTTAAACATGTTATAAATTTTAAACTTTTTAATCAAAAATATTTGAATGCAATATAATTTGTATTTCAAATAAATATCATTTGAAAAATGATATATTTTTTATTTTATTTATAAATTAAACATAAATATAATATAACATATATTTCATTAGCTAAAAAAAATAATTAAGGTGTTGACAAGAAAGCGTTATTATTTTATTAGACTTAATTTTCAATTTAAGACTAATGGTTTTTTTGGGTTTTTTTTTTTCACTCTTTATTCCTTAATTGCTTAATACCACGTTGAACTAATTAGGTATTTTCATTCATTCTTAAGGAAATATAAGTTCGAATTCAATTCATTTCCTTTACTGTTCATATTGTTGATCCCAAAAACATCTCGGAATTGGGAGTGAAAACAATCTGAGAGTCAGATCCTACACGTGAGAAACGTGGCTTACCTGCAACGCGAAAATGCTATTGATTTGGCTTTATTAATAAATTATAGATGTGTAATTAATAAATCTTAGATAGACTAATTCCCGTCCCAGTTCCCACGTATTCGCCATTCGATTGCATCAGATGGTCATGTGTTTGTATCTTAATATTCATACCGTAGATCTCCCCAGGATCTCATGACAAAATCGTCACCGCTCGTTTCAAAATCGACGGCTAGTACCCACCCAATGACGCGTACTGACCAATCTTGACTTTACACGTGTAAACCAGTTCAGGAACAGGCAATTCCGGTTTTCCCCTCGCCTATACCGCCCCACGTCCCCAGCCATCGAAGCACTCACCGGCCAAACCGGTAATCACACTACGGTTCGTGATATAAGATCCCGGGAGACCAGTCAAAACCCAGGGCGGTGAAAATTTTCTTGTTTATTTTCCTTCGTTTTCTCGGCTGCCTCTGTATTTTTTTCGCTATTTTCCGTCAAATCAAACGGTCGGAATCTCCGCCTCCGGTGGGATTTTCCGGCGAGTTCGTCGATAAGTTTGTGGTTTTCGGCTTAATTCCGGTGAATTGGCCGCGTTTTGAGTCGCGAATCTTGTCGGAACACCATGTTTCTTTTCGATTGGTTCTATGGACTTCTCGCATCTTTGGGGCTATGGCAAAAAGAGGCGAAGATCTTATTTTTAGGGCTTGATAATGCGGGAAAAACGACGTTGCTTCATATGCTGAAAGATGAGGTTCGGTATTCTAATATATCAGTCTCAGTGCCTTTCTTGATTTCTGGATTTAGTTTTTTTACACCTTATATTTGGCTATTGAGGAATAAAAATGTTCGAATCTTATGCCTTATTTTGTTTGATTTAAACAATGAAGAAATAAATAAATAACTGGAGGTGTCGTTGAGTGATCGATCGTTTGTTTTCTCGGATCCCGAACTTTTGAAGAATATAAGATTCTGAATTTCGATTTATTTTCTTGACCCCTACCACATTTTTTCGGTCAACAATTATTTTATTTTATTTTATTTTCCCCCTTGGATGTTGTTTTCCCCCTTCAATTCGTGAATAAGTGTTGATTTGGAATTGAAGTTGTTTCTGGATCTTTCATGCTGCAGAGATTAGTTCAGCATCAACCAACGCAGCACCCGACGTCCGAGGAATTGAGTATTGGGAAAATTAAGTTTAAAGCCTTTGATTTGGGTGGGCATCAGATCGCTCGAAGAGTTTGGAAGGATTATTATGCCAAGGTATAAATTGAATCTCGAAATTTCTAGTTGGTTTATCAACCGATTTCTTTGTTTATCTCCGGGCAAATTGTTGTTTAATCACCTATATTCTTATATATATTTGCTGAGAAAGATTGATTTATATTGTATCGATATTCATTTGAGCTGGAAGTCGCTCATTGAAATTGTTCTTAGCTGTCTCCAATCACATTTGACTCAGTTGTATTCTTAGTGTTTTTTCTTGTTTTAACTATTTTTGTCAATTGCTATCATAGCTGGAATTTCAAAATTTTAATAATCTTTTTATGTGATCAGATGAGAAGGTTTGTCTGCTTTTTTAGTTTTTTGGTTTGATGCCTCTTGTTGTCAGTACCTATCTAGTGGATGCTAATCCATACCAGTTTTTTCCATTTTCTTACAGAGATATGGGGAGGATGGTAAGGGGATCTTGTGTTTGACTCTTCATACCGGTATTTTGTATAATATTTTACTGACTAATATGGCGGATTAGATAGCTTGCAATTGGTTTATCATCGATGATCATATTTGTATAGATCTGTTTTTCGTTTCATTCCTTATACATGTGCCCCTTTCAGCATGTCCTTGTCTGCTCATTTTTCCTTTCCTTGGTGTTAGTTAAATTGAAGCATTATGGATCCCATCTACCATTATATTTGTTATAGTGGTTGATACATGTGAGATTATTATATCACAATTTCAAAGCCTAGGATTCTGTTTCTGAAAAACAATTTCATTGTTATTTTATTATTTTCATGAAAAATCAAACTATAACAACTTAATATGGTGGGGGGATGTGACTCTTAGATAATTGACAATCTTTTTAGGTGGATGCTGTGGTGTACCTGGTCGATGCGTATGACAAGGAAAGATTTGCTGAGTCAAAGAGGGAGTTGGATGCCCTCCTTTCTGATGAGTCACTGGCAAATGTTCCATTTCTCATTCTGGGAAACAAGATAGACATACCCTATGCTGCCTCTGAGGATGAGTTGCGTTACCACCTGGGCCTGACCAACTTCACGACTGGTAAGGGTAAGGTTAATCTGGTAGACTCAAATGTCCGCCCTCTCGAGGTGTTCATGTGCAGCATTGTTCGCAAAATGGGATACGGTGAAGGTTTCAAGTGGGTCTCTCAGTACATCAAGTAGGAGAAGGAATGAATAGACTACTAGCAAACGCACCCTGGTTACCTGATGGTAATTTTCCTGCCCACTGCGGCAGTCTCTTCATTTTGAACTGCTGTTGCAGGTATTTAATCACTAGTTGCTTTGTAGAGTGAATATGTCAGACTTTGATACCAGCCTTTACTTCATTTTAGCTTCAACAGACTTTCTGTGTTCCTATTCTTTTGGTACGGATAGGTAAGCTGTTTTTTGGTTTTACTGTTTGTTTGGGTAATTAATTTGCTGAACAAATAAATGGATTGAGGTTATAATGATTAATGAGGCTGTAATATGTAGTCTACTGAGGACATCCTCTTTTTTCCTTTTGTTCCAGAATTAGATCTCTCTCGCTTTCCACATCCTATGGATAAATTCTACATGGTAATAAGAGGGACTCGAATGTTACCCATGGTTAGCATGTCTGATGGATTTGAATTCAATTTATTGTTCGGGTTATTCACTCAAAGTTTTTCAACCGTAACTTTTTTATTGGGCAAGAGAAGATGATGGTTTGCTTTTGACCTTCATTAATGAGCCTCCTAATTTTCCCAGTACGACAGTTCTGCTGCAACCTGTCTGTCGGTAACCGTAGGCTCGCATTCATTTTTACTAGTTCATTACTACATTGGTTGGATGGTAGTTCTGTTCCTTGGGTGAACGGATGAATTGTTGAGTGGAGTACCCGCCATTCTTTTACCAACACCCACGAGGGACGCAGTGGACAGACTGGTTAAGATCGTTCCATTTCCATCAGGTGCCCATTGCCCATTGCCAATCAGACACATACTATGCTTTTTGCAATGATGAGTCACTAAAAATACTTAGAATTCTTTTAAAAATAAAATATAATAAAAATTATTTTCTACATAACTAAAAGTTATGACTTATGAGCAATAATGTCGTCTAAACCCTTTTTTTCAATAACATGTGTTTCATTTTTTCCCCTCTTTTCTTCATGATCTTTCCTCCTACTTCTCCCTTCATCGCCGCAAAGGCTATTGGAAAATGGCAGTTTGGATTTTGGGACTTCGCATGCATCGTCATGAGACAGTGGAAAGAAATTTATCTTTGGTTCTGATTTCACTTGCATTATTACGAGTCTTGGCATGCAAACATGGGAATGCAAATAAAGTAAATCATAATACCAAATGCAAGATAAGAATTTTGACTTTGGGAATTCCTATTCCCAATTCTATTGTTCCAAGATGATGATAACCAGGAAACCGCAATGGATAGAAAGAATAACAAAAATAAAAACCCTAATAAAACCTGATTATTTTAAACAATCATGCAATTACACATTATTTATGTGTTTAGTATTGGGAAATGAAAAATGAAAATCCTAAAGAAGGTTTGGTTTTCACTTCTCACCCTTTGCTCCATCCTCATAAACTTGATCAAAACTTGACCATAATTTAAAGTGGGAAGTACGCCCTTCTTTAAACCACAAATCTAAACAAAGACAACAGAAAACTCATGAATCGGCTCAGCAGCCATGTTCTAAGCTGAATAAAGTAATGACCGTGTTCCTGTTCTATAAAGATTTGGGGAGTATAAATCTGAGAAGGTCGAAATCACACAATGCTGCATATATTAGAAAACGATTCAACAAAAAGTGACATTTCAGAAATAAATTTCACTCGGGCTATTTCATTATGAGCCTGTTCATGGGTTGGGACAGTTGCTCGCGTCCATAAAACAAAGCAAGCAGCTTCTTTGAATGCAGGCACCTGTTAGAAAATAGCACTCTGCCCTCACAAGTCTAAACAAGATTCTATGATTGTGGGGGTTGTTGGGAAGGAAGTTTACTTTAACCCCCATGATCTCACAGGTACGAAGAGAATCAGATGAACTGGGAAACTACACTGTCGTGTTATAGTCGGATCTTACAAAGACAATCAAAATTCAAACCTAACAGCTTGATGCTAAAACTAAAACAAGACAGATGAAAACACTGAAACCATTACCCCTCTAAATTCCTAAAAGGAGATCGGGAAGGTAACAATTGCAAATTTATATCAATCAAGGCATTTACAAGATATACGAGCTAGATAAGAAAATGAACCTCGTAGTGAACTTGTCTTCATCCATCCATGTTGGTATCAAGATCAATAAAACCTTCAAATTCCAGCTGCCCAAAGAAAAAGTTGAGCGGTTAGTTAAATCCTCATAACTCACCTATATAAGATTCAATAGGACAGCTACGTTGGCTCATCAAGGTTGAATTGCTTAATAACTAGTCCTCATTGCTCACCTATAACAATCAAGAGTACACCTACCTTTGCTTCATTGTGGGCCAACTTCATTCTCCGGTATTCTTCTTGAGCTTTCTTTGAACGGAACATCGCTTGAACACGTACAACAGATCTCTCAACACGGTCTTCAGCTTGTCTCCTGCTGGCCCGGAAGAAGTCCTCCTCTGTGTCACTTTCTTGAAGTTGATCAACAGTGTCAACCTGAAGCCCACGGAAGCCTTTCCTCTTCATACGCCAGCGCAGAATCACCTTCTCAAGGACTCCAACTGACCATAGAATCTTGCGGTACTGCCTCCGCACTTGGAAGCCCCGGAAAACAGCCTGCATTGGAGAAAAATGTACTTAGATAATTCTCTTGTTGGATTTCTCATGTTAGGGAAATGATGGTTAGGCATGCCATAATCACAAAGTGCATAAGAAATGTTAATATTTTTTACACCTAGAAGACAAACTTGATAAATGTACAAGAATATGGCACACAGAAAAAAGTGTTTCCTTTTGGTCAGGCCTCCTCATATAAAGTTCAGCAGGATCCCAAACCACTGATCAGGTCGGCATCCTCCAGCTCTTGAGAGAATCATTTTACCCAGGCCAACTCAGGTTGCCAGGGCCAAAAAATAAATTGGAAAATCAAGTAGGTTGACACAATCACCATCTAGCTTGACCGAGCAAATACAATTTAAATTGTACCTGCCAAACAAGTGACTTGGGCCTGCCACTTGGCTCATGGTAGTTGCATTTATTTGTCAATTATAGACCAGAACAGAGGAGAGAGGGCTTACTTGAATTTTAATTGCTTGGCGACGCATATTGAGGAACTCTTTTCGTATCTTCCAACTACGAAACCTATGTTGAATTCGAGCAGCAGCGGCCATCCTTTTTCGTGTCTCATAGTTGCGAAAGGCATGCTGAATCCTCATTGCTGCGACTATATTGCGTGCCTCAATCTCTGGATTGCAATTTTCAACTGCTTTTGTCCTTAACTTTAGTGAGCGCTCCCTGAATGCAACCTGTATACGTGCTGCTGCATCAGCAGCTGTCCGATATGCTGCCAAAGTATCCTTTAAATTCATCTCCTCCTCACTGAGGTTCTCTGAATTTATTTGTTCGGTTGTGCTAACTTGCAGTGAACCACTGACATTTCCGGCCAAGGTCATATCGTTGAACTGTTCTACTAACCCCTTTTCTGCAAGATAAGCTGCTAAGCCATCATGACCTTCCTTAGATGCAAGATCAGCAGCAGTGCATCCACCAGGGTTTTCTGAGGTGGGGTCTGTGACCAAGTTGGGCTTCGCCCCTGCAGATAAAAGCACGGCAACCATTTTCTGCCTGCACATGAATATTTTCAAAATCAAACAATGAAAGGCATAACTTCAATATCAAAAGTAAATTTTCTGCAGCCACTGCATATAGAAACTATTCTCTCTATATCATCATAGTTATTTGCATGAAAAGAATAATGGAAGATATAAACATGACATAACAGAGCCAAAATCTCACTCCTGAGAGTGCAAGAGAGATCCTGGAAATGTTTTGATTAAAAAGTTTCAAGAGTGGAGTAGGATGCAGCAACCTAGCCAGTTGTAGCAGATGCTGTAGGTCTTCTGCATTATATGATGGATCAGAGAACTATACCTTCCATAGTATGCAGCCCAATGAAGAGCTGTCCATCCAAATTTATCGCGGTAATCCAATGATAAGCCTGATAGTGAATATAGATAAACAGCTCGTGTATAGCCTAGCATAGCACACAAATGGATTACCCCTTGACCCTGACCATCGCGCTCTGAGGTTTTACCCCCCTCAACAATTCTTTCCACTAGCCATTCCTGTAATTTGCTCAACAATGCAAACTCAAACAAAAGGTCTTTTGCTTGTGAAACCAAGATTCTGTTGTCTCCAATTTTCTTGGTCAAATTTGCCCAATTCCTGGCAATGAAAGAGGTCTTTTTGACAAAATTCTTTGCTTCCCTCAGGGCATTTGGTGATATTTTGCTGGACATAATGTTAAGGCCCTTGGATGTAGAGAAAAGTAAATGAGAAAGCCTCATCTGAAACTGAAACTCCTCCCAATTGGTTTCAACTTCTGAAGAAACTGTCTGGTTATACAATAAAGGAGCCCGATACTCAAAAGTCACAACTTGGCTGATAGGTTTATGGCCATCAAAACTCAAATAAAAATTTACTAATCCAGGGGCATGTGCTGGTACCAAACATCGAAATACCCCAAGTTGGATGATTTCTGCAGGAACACATACATCACCACAGACAAAAAATAGATTGGACTTTGCAAGATCTGCATAATTTTCATGAAGAAAACCAATCACCAGGATCTGCAGTAAACAATTAATTGAATGTGAGAAATTAACTAATGTTTCAGCTTCAATTGTTCAGTAGCTCAAAACTGCATAGAAAACACTTTACTCTATAACCAGGACTCATTTTAGAACTTATTTCCCTCCATTTACAAAGAAATGCACAATTTTCTATACTACCAAGTGATATACATTAAGACACATCTACTTTCCAATAAAATTGGGATAAATCCAGGTTTTAAAGTCCAAATTTACTGAAATAACTGCATCTGATTGCACAGGTTCAGCATGCTTACACCATCAGCTTCTGGTGATGAGGGCATTGCATAGATGAACAAAGCTTGGATGAATAGTAACCCTAAAAACTCTATGACCAAAACTGCTAGACAGAGCTTTACTGACTATTACATATAAGTGATAATTCCATCTAAGAGATCCACATGGACTCAAAGCACACTCAAAAATTGAGATACAACAGCTTCAGAAAACCCATAAGTTGGCTATAATTTTGGCATTTTCAATTCAATATCTATGTTTTCCCAGGTACTGTAATGAAAATTTGAATATATTTAAGTGCTCAAAATGATGACAACAAAACACACACTAAAACTTTTCTATCATCAGTGTCAGATTCCAACATTTATTTCAGAGTCCAAGCTTTCCCCATAAGTAAGCCTACATAATGATCCTATGTTCTTTCACTTTAGAAAAACATATTGCTGTAAGCAATAATCTGTTTTCTCCACTCATGGTTAAAGTATGTATATCATCACATTGAAACTAGCCACTCTTAATTTGAAGGTGATATTGACTGTATAAAACAATTTCATTGACTCAACCATTTTAAGGTTATTCGATCAAAAGCTTGATGGTTTTTCTAAAGTTAGGATATAGAGTACATATAATTGGTAGTTCTGCAATAATTTAGTGAGGCTATTAGAACTTCTTACAAGTAGTTTAAACTAGTATCATCTGTACTCCATTTTTCTTTTAACTACCATTTCATTGTTAAGAACATTTTTTTTTTTAGTTGCACCTTTTACTTCCACCTCATTGGTCATACAAATATACAAAGTAATGGATGATCCTCTCACGGCAATTGAGAATGTATAACTTAATACATTGGCTCACTTCGTAAACAAATAATCTTATGCAATAGATAGTTAATCACCAATTTATATCCCATCAGTCAAAAATCAAAATGATATTATTTACTATTTATATGATATCTATTTGTTCCATGCAAAATGTAAAATCTATTTCTAACTGTTTTTTATCCTAAAAGGTAAGCCTAGTTTTCTCCCTCATTTTTATCAATTCTTCTCTACATGTCAATTATTAAGTGAAGGCTTTTAAGCATAAAAAGAATTCTTTGGTCAAAGAATAGAAGATGCAAGTCAAAACACACTATTTTTTCAAGCAGAGTCCATCAGGAAAAAAAAAATATGCAGCAATAAATAGAGCCAAGCAACAGTAAAAAGTGGTAGCAAAGGGAAAAAACCTTGGTTTTTTCAGTTGAAATGGCCCATGAAGGTGAGAAGTCAGTTATACTGAATATTGTATCAGGAACAGAAGATTGTTGATGATTCCCCGCTGCAGAGACTACTGAATCATGACTACTTGAAACAGGGGAACCAAGTGATGGATCATCTACTGATACTGGAGAATCGGTCATGATATAGTTCATCCACCTTCCAAAACTGTCCTGAGGTTCCAAACTATCTTTGAGCAAAATGTCCACAGGATCACCGGTTCCCACTGCAACAGAATCCCTTCTCTGCCCATTTGGATTCACTTGACCCCCTATTTTCTGAAAGTAAACATCATCCAGAAAATTGAAATGGGCAGATTCATTCCCAGCAATTGATTCCGCAGGATTCCCCAAAGGAGAAATTTCTACTGGCAAATCATTGGTTGAATGGGGCCTATTCTGTAAGGATGAACCATCGGATTTAGTTTTTAGCATCAACTGACAAGCAAAAACAAAGTCTTTACAAGTCTTAACTTTAGGCATGTGATACTAAGGCACTTAGCTTGCTTCCACTAGTATTAGTGAGGTACTGATCAAGTAAAGGGTAAAGCAAGGAAGCCCAATTAAAATTCATTTTTATTGATAATCAGAGTAATAAATAATAGTAGAACAATGGCACACCATTATTGACAATTAGCAATAAACTACAAGGAGAACAATGTCACATTATAGAAGGCAAATCAGCCGACTTTTGATAGTTATGAAGTAGATACCCCACGCATATTTTGAAAGAAAAAATGCAAAAGATAACCACCCACCTCCCACCCCAACCCAAAACAAGTGGAAAAAAAAAATGTAAGACTTTCCCATCAACAGGAAAAAAAGGATGAAACAAAGATACAATATAAAGTTTTTCAATACAAAATTCAGTAGGTTCACTTTCTGCACAAAAATCATGACATCAGAGGTTTAATACAAGGGCAACATAGTCTATCCCTTATAATAACAAACAAGAGATTATAAATTAGATAAATAGCAGGAAATATTAGATGATATAATAAATACAACAGAATTGACTGCCTCACCAACCAAAGACAGACAAGGATGTAGTAAGAAAAATCTTCCAGTAGGAATTATTTTACTTACATAACTGTTGGAACTTGTTATTACATGTTGATTCTGTTGCTCAAAGGATGAAATTTTTCCTGCCATAAAAATGGGGGGTTAATAGTTTTCCAATTGAGACCAGTTACAATGCAAGTAGCATCTACTTAGTTACCTTCCTTAGGTGCCATTGAATTGTTGGGATCATTTGACACCAAAAGCTCATCCCATTCAAGTGTATTAAGCTCATGAATTCTCATCTCATAATTTCTGACAGTTATACTATCCCTAGGCTCTGCAGACCATCCAAAAATAAAAGGTCAGAACATAATATAAAAAATCAAGAAAACATTAACTTGATAGTCAACGCTGACTATATCATAAAGCTGGCATATTAGTTGTCCATAATCATAACTACTGCAATATCAGTCACTAGACATGAAGCCATCTTTTATTTTATTTTTTATTTTCTGGTAGGCAGAGATGAACTCAGAATTCCCATTAGGCTCCACTGCAATGAAGTGAACCCTCTCACACTGACAACATAAGATAATTTTACTTGGAGAAATTTCCTCCAACATCACCTTGATGTTCTTTCTCACCAGCACGGTATGTACTACCAGTCCCAGAATCAGTTTCTTCTGATAAAAGCCAAGGAGCAGATGGGTCAGAGGTAGCTGAATTAGGACTTGGACTGGAATTCACAGGTGTGACTGGAGAACCCTGCGACTGTACAATAAGTCCATCACAGCCCAAAACAATGTTAGAACATATTGTTAATTTGGAGTCCTCAAGAGAATGGATAAACAAAAAAAGCTTATTACCATAATTTGGCGCTTTGTGGTCTTCTATTAATGTGTTAAGGTATTGTTGAGTTTCTTCCTATTTCACCAAAAGCCAAGATACTTTCTCCTATATTTTATTTTATTTTATTTTTTGGTAAAAGGTACAGGCTCTAAAGTGATGCTATGCAGCTAACGCTAACAATTTCACTGAAAGAATGTAGAATTGGTTAGAACATGAACCGATCAAATTCTTTGTTTAGAACAAAATGCTCAATTTACAAAGGCCAATTCATTGTTCCTCTAACTAGGCTAACAAACGTTGCTACCCTTGGAAGGGTGCATCCACATCACAATTCTTGACATGAAATACTGAATACATCAATCGCCATCAGGCAGTAGATCTGTCACTTGATGCATTTTTCATGTGAATGTTACAGTGATCATTCTATTATTCCATCCATGAATTCCTCAATGCTTTAAAAGGAGGTATACACCAAAGGAATAGAACATTAACATTATATATTACATGTGGGAAACATAAAATGAATATGAGCAAGCAGCAGATTCAGTAGGCAAATTTGGTATTTGAAGTCCCAGTTATAAACCCCTAATTCATCCCCCTAAACAGCCTCAATTTTTGAATAGACAACCAATGTTGTGTCTCCAATGAAACAGTTGTGTAATGAAGAAAAGATTGATATAATAGAACCATATTGAGATAGACACTTATGCTCATAGAGGTAGGAAATCAAATAGTACTAAGCCAGTTTTGTAATCTACATATGAGGTGACTGAGAATGTAATTGACACCTCAAAAAACTTCTTTTTTTTTTTTTTAAAGGAGTAAATATCATTGTTATGATGATCAAAAGTTAGTTTAAATAAAAACTGATTTATTAACCTCAGTTTGGCAATGAGAGTCTGACTTTTGGGTACTAGTTATGTCAATGCCTTACACTTATAGACGTGTAAAAATATTTGACTTTGTTCCGAGGAATCATTCCTAAAGCCTCACACTGGGAAAAATGCATGTGCATTATATCAATTATGTTCTTCATAGGCATAGCTATAAGTGTATATAATCTGTGCATGCATTTATTTATGCATGCATGTATATGTCTATGTATTTATGTACCTGCTATGCATGTATTGCTGATCTTCCTCACCCTAACTTGGGATTTTGAACTTTCACCAACATCTCAAGAATCATGAATTTGAGGAATAAGCTTGATTGAAGTCTTTTGTAGCCAATGAGTATCTATCACCTTCCTACCATGATGTAAGGGTTTGGTCTTCGACCTCATTAGGCTTGTTCACAATTAGTTTTTTCCTTAGAGCCCTTTCACAATGATCCTCCTCTATTCCTTTTGATCAACTAAGTTCATGTGGTAATCTAAAACCCCCTTTAAAATGAAGACTTCTGCATGGCTTGTGGCTAGTAAGAGGGTTAATACCAATGATATGCCCCAAAAGCAAAGGCCTCTCAAGGCTCTTAAGCCGGAGTGGTGCATCATGTGCATGAAGAGTGGAGAATCAATTGATCATCTTTTCTTCACTGCCCATTAACTTTGGGCTTATCGCATAGACTACTCATCCTTGCAAGAACAGATTGGATACCACCATGGAAATGATGACTATCTCCTTCAAAGGCTTTTGGGAATCATGTGAAAGAAAAGGTTCTATGGGGTATTGCAAGTCTTAGTATGATTTGGTCAATATGATAGGGACGGAACGTGAGGACTTTTTAGGATACTAAGAGGACTGTGGTTGCGGTTTGGGACTTATTTCAAAGGCACCACCTTGAACCTTATATTCCTAGACTGACACCTTGTATGCAAGTCAAGGAAGTTGGTAAGGAAGATCTTACAAATATGGTAAGCACAAATTGAAGGACTAGTGAAATTGAACTTTGATGGATGTGCTTTGCACACCCCAAAGCAACTTGAGATTGGTAGTGTGATTTGATCATCGAGGTTCAGTTCTTGAAGCACACTCTAAACTTGTAGGTAATGATTTTGCCATTGAGGTCAAGGTTGTAGAACTTTTGGAGGGCTTTGTAAAAGCAAACGCTTTGAGATTATCCAATTTTGTGGTAGAGAGGGATTCCACTATTGTTATCTCATGAGTGGCTAAAAAGGAAAGAGGGTTATGGAGGCTTGATAGGTGGTTGCACTAAATATTCAACATCTTTATAGCGTTGGGGTGCTCCATTCAACGAGTTCCTCGCTTTGCAAATCAAGTGGTAGATGGGCTAGCTAAAAGAGCAACAAAGTAGTTAATATCTTGTGTTGAAGACTATGTGTCTCCTTAGAGTCTATATAATGTTTGTTTCAAATGTTGTTTCACATTTTGCAATTTCTCTCCCGTGTCTTGATCTAAATTTGTGTAGCGTCGAAGGATGTCTTGTCTTTCTTTATCTGTAGGGTTTCTGATTTTTTTTTTTTAAAAAAGAAAGAAAAAAAAAAGGGAGCCATTGAAACAGAAACCAAGACATAGATGTTTCTAAACAGGCATGTAATATGATTATGCTTGGCAATATTATAAATTAATGGGGTCTAGTAGACCAACCTCTTGTGTTTCACGATAATGAACAAGGACTATGTGTTCCAGTGTCCTGAAACAAAATAAAATGGATTCAAGGTTCATACTAAACATGAGAAAACACTGTCAAATGCCATACTGAAAGGGAGAAATTGCATCATTTTTTGCATAAGATCCAAATAATAAAGAAAACAAGTAGGCATGATTGACTTATGGGTCCATGAGAACTTTAACTCATACGTACTTATCAAGAAGCCAGTAACACCTGCGAACAAAGGTAGGGTTATCTTGGCCATGTGCATAATAAACATGGATCCTTTCATCATTACCAACCTGTAGCATGAGATAAAAGAAAATATGGGCAACTTCTAAAAAAAAATTAAATGAAAATGGATATTCTCAAGACAAATTGTGAAAAAGCAATAAAATTATGGAGAAAAAAAGAAAAGAAAAAGCAATTCTTTCATATAGACAGAATATAGAAATAATTGAGAAACCATAACAATACAAGAAGTAGGACTTAATTCTAAAATGTGAAGAGGGGCAAGAAAAATATGACTACAGTTATTCTGCGGAAAATTGTGGCACAAAAATGTCATATTAAGGATGAGAAAGCCACGAGTAACATAAGAAGAAGCAAAAATAGAAATTAAAGCATAAAAAGAAATTGAAATGAATGTAGGGCAAAAAAAATAAAAAAATGAATCTAAACCAACATATCTACAGAAATTACACAATTTAATTTAATAAAATAAGAACTATATACCCAAGAAAAATCTAGTGTATATTAAAGGAACAAAACAGTTCTTTTCTTTTCTTTTTTTTGTTTAGACAAATAGAGAGCATGTATTAAAAGTGTCTAAAAGAAGGTGAAATAAGTGCACACAAAGTATAAAATCAAAGCTTACTAAAGGCGAAGAGGTAAGGAGCCAAAAAAAGCCTTCTCCTTATTGAAGGAACAAAATAGTTCACTAAGCTATATATGTTATTTGAGTACACATCAACACCACAAAGGCATAGAAAATGGGAATTTCTCACTTTTAGATGTTCATGAGCTTCTTTAACAGTTTTCCCATCATTTTTCTTCTTCCAGTTATGACCATCTTTCCGAAAGTTCCGCAGCATTCTACGGTCAAACAATACAATTTTGCCACCTATCACATCACAAGAATCTGATATTAGATGCATATCCAGTATCAATTGTAACCAATAAAAAAAAAAGGAAAGAATCGCAAATTCACAGAAACTGTAAATCACACTCTAATCCAGCACCAGGAGGAAGGCAATACAGTCAGACTTAAAAGCTTAACAGAAGAAAAAGATTTTAACCGTGTGCATCAGTTATCATTTTTAACAATTGAATAGAAAAAGAGGATTCAAAGCATACAATTAGATGTAGTGATGGCTATGCCAAGCTCAAGTCAGCTACAAGCCTTAATAAATACAAGCAATTATTCAACCCAAACCAAACCTGCTTAAACATTGTTTTAGCATTATCCTGACTTCCGTGACGCATTTAAGATAATTAGCTTTAAATTAACCAAAGAAATATTTCATATAATTCAACATGGACAATAATAATAAGCAAGAAGAGCTTGTTTTCTTGGCTTAGTAGTTGGTAAGCATGAATTCATTTACTAATTGATTATATTAACTTATCAAGTCAATCGCTCAAACCCAAACCAACTGATAATAATCAATTTAAGAAGTCCCAACCCAAAATTGGCTAAACAATGTGCTTTGTTGATTGGCTAGACTTTGCTAGCCTTCCAATAACACTTGAATTTTATTTTCAATCAAACTGCACTTCCTTGTAAGAAAAAGGTAGTGAATCAAAAGTTGGGCTTGGCATAATTTATAATGGCATGCCAATAATTTTCACACTAAAAAATAAAGAACACTACATGCAAATTTTATGATATCAATACCAGTTTCAGGTTGTTGCATGTGGAGAACATATTATCCAGTTGTTGGCTTTGCAAAACATGGATCTTATATCTTTACAGTTCCGACTACATTAAAATACAATATATGGGTAAGGTCATTTGAAAAATCCAACTAGCAAATGAATCTATCCCATAATGCACACCAAAAAGGTATATTAAGTTCCACCCAGTGAACACAAGGTTTTTGAGCTGCGAGAACAGTAGGATTAGTCAAAGTTGAGCTTTCATGAGAACTAAGAATGATAAAAAGATTCAATAAAGAAAAAATTGGACAGGTTATGGAAGGATACATGGCATCAAATTTTCTATATCTGCCAAACAATACAGAAACAAGAAGATAGAGAGAAAAGTTGAAACGAGTTCAACACATGACTTATATCTTCCTTGGTTACTAGCAGATCCCACATTGCTAGCATGTGAGAAAAAAATTATATGTTGCATGGGGTTGAATGATTGAAAATTATGTTAACCTCCACAACATTCATGCTAGGATTAATAGGTAGTTACTTGGAGGCAAATTCACTGGCTTGACATTGACGGTGAAAAGAGTGTAGTTACAAAGTATTGCATGAATTTCATTTGGCCGTAGCCACCTCCCTTTGGCTTCTTCCAATAT
Organism: Vitis riparia; assembly: GCF_004353265.1. Lineage (NCBI taxonomy): Eukaryota > Viridiplantae > Streptophyta > Magnoliopsida > Vitales > Vitaceae > Vitis > Vitis riparia. The sequence continues at coordinate 947,986 of NC_048435.1, read as the reverse complement.
GCTGTCAACATCCAAATCTGTCCATGCAAAAAGGAGCCATGAGTATTAATAAGGATGAGAGATATGGATGTAAAATAAATTGAATTATTCATCAAATCAAATTCAAGTTGATGACATGTTGTCCATATTGCCAAGTGACAATTTTGTCAAAGTAGTCATTGGAATATAAGGAAGGAAATACACACACAAAAACATATATATACACATAAATAGATATATATATATATATTTTTTTTTATGGGTATATTCACATATATAGATATATACTTAACAGTTAACAAAAAAAACCATGTTTTGAGTTCCTGACTTTCACGGACAGGAATAAAAATGTAGCTTCCCATCGTCTTTGTTGACCATCTTATCTTGTCTTTCCTCCCTACACCTACAGCTCTACTGAAGTCCTCCCTCCCCTTTATCCCTGTAGTGCCTTCAACCTAAACCATGTTACTCCTTCCCATTACTGCAATCAGGTAGCTCTTGTTTCACATGACAAACAGTATTGTACGGTCCCTTTTTACACTTTCATGGACAAAGTCAAATACAATTAGAGAGAGAGAGAGAGAGAGAAAATCCCATAAAACAGAAAATCATGCCTAAAGGCCTTGAACCATATATGGAAACATAAATTGGCATTAAAATCTTCAGGAAAAAAAAATTTCTGGAACCGGTGAAGCTAGGTCACAACACGAACTAATATCTCATTTCCGAAATTCCATCTTGTCCTCGACTAGGGTAAATTCTCACCGATTCTAACTCTTTCCTTTGTCGATTATCGAAGTACAATTTACTTTTATGAACAAAATCAATCAAATTAGCAAAAAAAGAAACAAAAACAAAATTCTCAGTTAAAGCAGAAAATCATGCGCAAAATCCTTGAAGCATATGTCAATATCGCATAAGAGAAACATAAATAGCCATCAAATTCCAAACCAACAAATAATCAGTAGAACTTATTTCCAAAACCAAGGAAACACGATCGCAATATGAACCAAAAGTAAACCCTAAACAGAAACTCCCACACTCCACTTTGCAGTCCAGCAAACTCAAGAATCACCAACTTTAGACACAAACCGAATCTAAAGCAGAGACAACACGCTCTCAGTGCAAAACGAAACCGCAAAAGGAAAAAAGCGTCGGTCAATTGTACCTTCCATGGTACGGAAGCCATGAATATCCCATCCTGCAAGTCGACCTGGCACGCTACTCTCCATAGCAAAAACCGCGAGAAATTCAGGAAATTCGAAAGGTTTTCACATCAAACTCATCCAAAACTTCAATCTAGTATATCCAAATCCACAAAAACGAATCAATCAAAAGAGATGTGTCGAGATTCAAGAGAGGAACACCAAAGCTAAGTTCCGATGAAGATGATGAATCCCTAGTTGCAGAGAGAGTGTGGAAGAATGAGAGCGGATTGGGTGACCGTGTTCGTCAAATCCACTTCACCAACTCAGAACTGAGTGAATGAAAAAAATAAAATAAAAATGGGACGGACAACGCTTTTCTGGCCTACTGCTCTTTTTCCTTTTTTTTAATTAAAAATAATTGCAATTATATAACAGGTTGAAATGACAAAGATGTACACGTCACAGTAAAGTAACTCTAGTTGAACAGCGGAGAGAATTGCCTGTTCACTAGTCCATATAAGGAGAGCTGCACTGGCGAAATTATTGGGATATGCGCCAATGGCGTTGCTTCTGCCGCTCGTGCCGCCGCGGTCGGAGCAGATGTCGGCACGCTGAAGGAGCAGCTGATTTTTGTCTCTGCGTAGAATTTGCGACAGAAAAGTAAGACCAGCTCGAAACGGTGCCGTTTTTTCTATTGACTAATCGCCACGGTCGAGTTTAGTTTTTGAGAACGGGTTTAGTAACGATTTCCAAAGGAGTTAAAAAGGACCTCTGAATACTACTTGTAAAATCATATTTTATTATATAAGATAATATAAAAAATACTATCAAACCACCTTTTTTTTATTTATATTTAAATACAAATCGTTATTTTTGATATACTTTATTTTTTAAATCAGAAAATAATTGCAATTATTATATAAAATATAATAACTTTAAAAATAACATTTAAAAAATAATAATTTTAAAAATATTTGAAATTTTTTAGATATCATAAAAATTTTCCTATCAAAATTTTCAAATAAATTTTTAATAAATCAGTTCTATTTAATCGAGTGTATAATCAAGGACGAGAGGTGGGCAGAAAAGGAAAAATGTCCAAACAGGTCGCTAATTTGTTGTGTCTCTCTCAGGAGTCAGGCCTATCCTATCATGATAGGGCGGGATAGGGTTCCCCAAGATATAGACTATGTCTTTTAATATAAACATCAAATAGACATACCTTAAAAATTACACCTCACCCATAGTATAAGCTTTTTTGAGTATCAGTACATGCTCAAAATGCCTGTCTCTTCTCCTTAAATTTCTTTATCATTTTTAATTTTTGTCTACTTCTTTTATAAAAAAAATTATATTAAAAATAAATATTATTTATAAATAAATAGATCTAATAAATTTTGTGAAATGCATAACTTTTTTTTTTATTTATGTTAAAAAATAAAAACAAGAAAATAAATTAAATTATTTTTATATGATAAAACAATTTATAAATAAATATTATAAATTTTTATTTATTTTTTATTACAAATCAATTTTATTTTTTATTTAATTGCATATATAATCAGTGCCGTGGGATGGGGAGGGTTTGGGCAATGCCAATATCCCCCGTGTCATATGAGTTAAAAGAAAAAATTTCAAATACACCCCTATCATATTAAGTCTCTCTCAAGTCTCCGACATGTCCTGTTTTGGGGGTACAGTGACATACATGCCAAAAGATGCCCATCCCATTAGCTTTCCCATGCTAATATTCGGGTAAAACTCCAAGACAGCATTTTTCAAGATTATGAGGTGTTTTTAGTCTTTTAAAAGATTAAAAACTTTAAGTATTAAAAAAAAAAAAAAACAGAAACACTTCTTAAAATTAAGTTCAAATAAACTTTTAGTCGTACCATTATTAAATTTTAATATATATATATTAAATTGATTTTAAATTGTTAAAAAATTTAATATATAAATATATATTAAATTATATTACTTTGTGGAGTAATAAGATATGTATTCAATTAAAATTATAGTGTAAAATTGGGAAAATTTAAAAAAAAAATTGTATGTTTTGGTATACACTTTTGAAAAAAAGGATAAAAATATATAAAAATAATTAAAATTTGACATATCAATTAAGCCCCTAAAATTGTCTTTGATTATAAAATGTATAAAAACATAATTATTTTAAAAAGGAAAATCGCTGCCATAAATAGTCTTGATTCCATGTTTTTTAACTATGTCTTATCGTTTTTTTGTCTTCACTCTTGATTTGCCCATAATAACGTATTGACATGGTGGCCAAGAGTGTGGCTGCCGGAGCCTAGAGGAAACAAACTGGGTTAGGGGTCTTGATCGATCGATTGATTGATTTTCCCTTTAGAAAAAGTTTAATTGGGCAAAATCATTGCTGTGTAGTTCAAAATGGAAAACAGATATTCCGAGTGAGATGCGTCGTACCAGCCACTAAGTCTCTGTGGTTTTCTCATTCGTTAAAAATACCATTTTATATTTAATTTAAAACCTACTTTTTATTTATTTATAAATTTTCCCAATCCCTTTCAAGTTTGAAAAAAAAAAAAAAAAAGAGACAGTAACCTTTACCTTCTACAAAAGTTTGAACTTTCTTTATCATTTTTCTTTTATTATTATTATTTATTTTTTGGGTGATGAGGTTTGGATTTGGACAGTTCAACTACTAATCATCTTATGAACATGATGGAAAAAATTACCCTAGAGAGTCGATCGGATTCTATTTTGAAGGGCACTATCGGAATGTTACATTAGGAGATAAACAGTGATGATATATAATCGTGTCATTGGTACAAACTACAAACATCCCAAACACTTCAGGTTTGATAGGGTCATTAAAGCTAATAAAAAATTGCTTTGACAATCCAATCAATTAATTTACTTAATAATTTATAATAGCGATACATCTGGTCGGGTTTATAGTCAATTCCATCATATTGGATGTATTTGGTTCTAAACTTGCCTATATTTTCAATCAAATTTTTAACACGGTTTTAAAAAGAAGCTTAGGATTTTAAATAAAAAATGAATTTTATATTTTGAAATACGAGGAATATAATAAGTAGGGGTGGTAATTCAAGTTGACGAGTCATGTTCATACCATGTCAAAGTCTAGATATTTTACTACAAAGCTTAACTCAAACTTAATATGAATAATAATTATGTTAAAAATATAATTCAAATACCACTTATTTATTAAAAGGTAACATGTCAAGTAATCAATTTAGAAATATTTTATTCAAAGTATATTTTAATTGAAGTGTAATTATTAAATATTAACAGTGTGTGACATTTAGAGTGTATTTGTGAATGATTTTAAAAAGTGTTTGTAATATTATTAATATTTGAATGATAAAAAATTTCAAGTATTAAAAATATTAAAAACACTTTTTAAAATCACTATTAAACGAGCTCTTAAAGTACATTTGATAATGATTGTAAAAAGTGTTTTTACCATTTTTAATACTTGAGAATTTTTATTTTTTAAGCATTAGAAATATTATAAAAAAAATTATAAAATCACTATCAAATGCACTTTTAAAGTCTATTTGATAGTAATTATAAGGAGCGTTTTTACTCTTCTAACACTTAAAAGATAAAATGTTAAAAATGTAAGAAAACTTTTATTTAAAGCATTTTTAATTAAAGTGTAATTATTAATCAGTAATAATGTGTGACATTTAGAGTATGTTTTACGGTCATTTTAAAAAGTGTTTTTATTATTTTTAATATTTTAAAATTTTTATTTTTCAAGCATTATAAATATTATAAAACACTTTTTAAAATTACTGTCAAACGTACTTTTAAAGTTTATTTGATAGTGATTATAAAAAACGTTTTTACCTTTCTAACACTTAAAATATATTTTTTCAAGTGTTAAAAATATTAGAAATGCTTTTTTATAATTACTATCAAACGCAATTTTAAAAAGTTTTTATTAAAAGTATTTTTAATTGAAGTGCTTTCTTTATAAATGTTTTTATATAAAAACTATAAAAACATTTATAAATGTTTTTAGAAAGTGCTTTTAACATTTTTAATACTTCAAAATTTGTATAATTCAAGTGTTAAAAATGTTATAAATGTTTTCTAAAATAAGAACCAAACACACTTTAAGAGTATGTTTGATGGTGATTTTAGAAAACATTTATAACACTTGAATGATAAAAAATTTAAAATATTAAAAATGTTAGAAAAGTTTCTTAAAATAATTGTCAAACGAATTTTAAGTAATTTTTCAATACTATAAATAATTTTTTAGCTTTTTAAAAATATTTCATAAATTTTACTAAATACCTCACTTTTTAGACTAAAATGTGTTTTTTAGATTCACTATTAGTCAACACAAATTTGATCCAAACTCATTTATACTTAATTTAAACATATTCGAATAGTGTCGTTTCGTTGGATCATATCAAATTTGGTCGCCCGGATATAAAAGTGGTTATTGTTGCTGTATAGTTGAATTTAATGTTAAAATTTTATATTTTTAAAATTATTTTGTTAAATATAAACATAATGCCTATTTTTTAAAATAGTTTGATTAAATAAAATTACGATTTATACATTATTTTCAAACAAGCTTAAAAAAATATGTTTTACTTTTCAGGTATATTTTCTAACTTTCTAGGCCTGAAATCAACACTTAAAATTTTCAAAATATTTTCAAATCGAGGACTGTAATTTTATGCCGCTTTCCTTATAGTGTAGCCACTAATGACTAGCCACCAAACATGAGGCCATAAAGAAAAAGAGAGTAACAGGAGAAAAGTCTACAATCGAAGAAGGGACTCTCAGCAGAAGTTGAGAGATGACCTTAATTGATGGCTGCTTTTCATACATTATATGTTTTTCCGAAAAGTGACTTGACCCACCACCACCCACCGCCAAAGAATTCGACGGAGGATTGAACATCCGGCCCTCGCAAAAGGCAAAACATTAATTGGTGTTTATTTTTTTAGTTAAATAAAAAAAATTAAAATATATATATATTTTTTTTGTGTGCTAAAAAATAATTTATTAATATCAATTAATATAACTAAATTAAATTTATTAATAACAAGTTATAACTTTTTCTATTTAAATAGTTGTTGAGAAATAATTAGTGTGAGTAAATTTTAAATTTTTTTTTTAATTATTTTTAAAAATAAGATTATATTTAAAATTCCCAACATGAAAAATAATTTTTCTATTTTATTACTCACTAAGTACAATATATTTTCTTTCGATTTTTCAATTGTTATTTAGAACATCCAATAAAAAATAAAGAAAAATGTTTTGTATTTATTCCTAAAATCAATTTATTTTTAGAATAAAATTTGAAAAGTCACGACATTCTATTGTATCAATAGTTTGTCAAACTTATTTTCAAGTTAAAAAAATTGTTTTTGAAAATAAAAAAGTACAACAAATGTTGGGTTATCAAATCTTCTCGAAACATGTTTTTAAATTTCTCCTATGACATATTTTAATTATTTTGAGTTATTTCCACTTATTTTTTTAATAATGAATTTTAAAAATAATAATAAAAAATAAACATTAATTATAAAATTTATTTTTAAAAAATATTTGAAAACATGAAAAATAAGTTGAGAACATTCTAAATTCTTATAGACATTTTTGTGAAAAAGATCATAGCACTATTTTAGAAAATTATTTATAAAAACTGTTATTTGAGAACCACTTTGGATAATATTTTCAAACGAATCCTAAATATTTAATAATATTTTAAAATAGATTTTAAAAATTAACTTCTAAAAATTGATTTTAAAATAGTTGTTATGAAACTATTTGATAACTTTTTTTTTTAAAATAATTATGAAAAAATAGTTTTTATAACAGTTTTTGAAAACCGTTTTATGATTTTTATAAAATAAAAGTTTATTTGGAAACCTAAAACTTTGTTTTTAATATTTTTAAAAATAATTTTTGTATATAATTTTTTATTTTAATTATTCTATATTTTGTATAATTATTTTTTTAAACCGACATAAAAAACAAATAAAAATATATTATTTAAAAACACTTTATTTTTTATTTTTAAAAACATAAAACAAAAAAACAGTTATAAAAGTTGATCAACTCCTAAATAGATCCGATTATTTTTTAGAATAAAAATTATACTTGAAAATCTAAATAAAAGGAATAATTTTCCATTTTCCCTCATGGAAGGTACCCTATATTTATATGATATAACACATTTTCAAAATATTTTTTATTTATTTATAGTTATTACTCAAAACACCATGAAAAAACAACGGGAAAATGCTTCAAATTTATCCTTAACAACCAACTTTCAAAACAAATTATGAAAACTTGTTTTCTATCAAAAGTTTGTCTAACCTATTTTTGAAATTAAAAATTTATTTTCAAGAGTGGTCATGATCAAAATTCCTAATCTCGAACCAGGACGTTGAAAAAGTAGAGAAACATAAGGAGGGAATCTCGTATCTAATTAGGTCCTTATTCAAAGAACAAAAAAAAATCAAATATTAATTATAGACATTTTTAAAAAACAATCTCCTATCCCTATCCAATTCCATCACAATAGCTCTAACCCTCTAACCCATTGTATGAAATAATTTTTTTTCTCCAGGAGAGGGCAATTTCAAATGGCTTTCTGCCAATATTTTTGTTTCGTAGTCGGAACAAAGGCAGTACCAATCCACATGTTTCTTGTTATTTTTTGACTTTGTAGATATGAAAGAAGCCGCCGTGCAGTGTATGTAACCTATATATACATTAACTGAGTAAAAGATAAACCGACCACCTCGGAATCTTCATACCTTTTGATTTAAAATAATTAATTTTTAATTTTTAATTTATTTTTCAATAGAAAAATTACGAGCCAACACAGTTACACAAATTCGGCAAGATATACGAGAAGAAGTGGAGTGGAAAAAGTAATAGCTTTTAGGATTAAATTTACTTCAATCGTGACATATTTAATATTTTACACTTTACTCATTTAAGTTCAAAATTCGACATTTTGCTTCTTACACTGATTAAATATCAAGACTTTACTATTAATTATAATCCTTTCATAAAATTATAAACGAAATTGGTTTTTTCATGCTTTGGTTCGAATACTAATATAAAATCGTTTCAAATGCTTTCAAAATATTATAGTCAATAATTTTGATTTTTTACTTTTAGAGAATTGCTTGTATAACAATTCATGATCTTCAATATAACTATGATTTTTTATTTAATAAACTATTTATTAACGTTTTAATAAGTTAGGGGTAGAATGTATTTTAATAAATTTTTGGGAACAAGGTGTTGAGTTTTGAAAGGTTGAAGGGGTAAAATATATTTTTATGTATTTTTTATGAATATATTATTTTTAATAATCAATATAAAAAAATAAGTTTTATAAGCACTTTTGAAATTGTATAGCTAATTTTAATAAAAAAGCTTCCTCAAGAATAATAAGGTGAGTTTTTTTTGTACCCACTTCTTATCTAATAAAACGAGTTTAAATTTTAAATAAATAAATTTAAGATTTTTTTTAAAGTTATGAATGGATTCGAGTATTATTTTGTTCTATCTTGTACAACCTCCGTTATATATAAGATTAAATTAATTTTTATTTTCTTAATTTTATATATAGATAATAATAATAATAATAAAATACTTATCAATAACATAAATTATAAAAATTATAATATTCTAATTATTTATAAAATATATTTATTTTAATATAATTTAAAAATTAAACCATTATCATTATTTAAATTAAATGGACAAGACGGGGTAGGTGTAACGAATTATCACATCCAACCTACCTTGTTTTGGTTCATTTGATTTATTTTTAATAAAATAAAAATAATATTTATTTCGAATAAAAGGGACGGGTTGAGAGGGACAACGTGCCGCACGGGACGTTGCCATCCCTGCTTTTGGTTCATCGGTTTTTTGGAACATCAGATCACTCCCTTTTTATATTTCATCCCATATCAATCTTTTTAAGTCAAAGAGACGGATAATTGTATAAAAGATTTGGGCGTAAAACAAAGTTGGAAACAAGGGCGGGGGAATCCGAGAGGCGCCATTATTAGTGGGGCAGTTGCATTAAATTGCCAGAGACCACTGTGGGAGAAGTGGGTCCGTCGACGTGTGATCCCATATCGATGGAAACTGCAGATTGAACCTGACCCAGACGTTTGTTGACAACATGTGAACGTAGTACAGCGTGATTCGCAAGGCACCAGCCACCAACAAATGTCGATCAACTGAAGGACATAGCTCGGAGCCTTGGACCATGAAATCCAGGGGTCCATCGACGTGCCCATCTCCCGACCATAGACCCACCGGCATTCAAGGTTCTCCTTTTTCACACGCCTCCTCTATTTAATAACGATAGTATCCACAAAAATTTTCGATAATTTTGGATATCCATAAACTTTATTTTTTATTATGATTTCTATCAAATTTGAATGTAGTTTACTTTGGACGATTTTTTTATTAATGACGTGAAAGAAATCAAAGATTCCGTTTTGTAGATTAATATCAACCAACTTACATTGTTTTGTGTTACACTTGGTCGAAGAAATGTAAGAAAAATAAAATACATACCAAAATAAAATTAAATAAAAATTTAAAATTGATAAAATACTTTTGTATACTTCTTTAAATATGTTATTAATATTATGTTTATTAGATGATGATAAAGTTTGATATAAGATAAAGTCGTTGAAGATAAACTTGAAAACGCAGCTCACTCATTTGACAGAAACGCAACTCATTAACTTGAATTATTTGAACGATCATTATCATGATCGTTATCACTAACATTATTAATATGACTCAAAATCAATATATTTTTTGTAAGTTTGAATTAATATAATTGGGAAAACATATTTAGGTTTGTATAATTAGCTTTGGGTTAAATTCGTGTTAAATAAATAAATAATTTTTTTGGTCAAACTGCATGAATTTGATCCCATTTGATCTATTTAATAATATTAATGATTAATCTAATTATAATTATAAATTATTTAATTTTTATAATTATTTAACTTATTTTTAAATAAATAGGTTAATTGAGTTATAACATATTTTGTTGAATTGGTTGAAATAAACCTGAGGCTCAATTGATTTAATTTAATTTATTATTAAATAAAATGACATAATCATTAAATGAGTTATACGAGGTGTTATGTATTTAATAATTATGTACTATCTAAGTTTATATTTTGTATATGATTATCATTTGTATCGGGTCTAGGTTAATCTACACAGTAAAATATCTAAACTTTGGATAAGGCAACAACATAACTCACCAACTGTCATTCCCAAGGATTGTTTCCAAAATTTTCTAATACAGATATAAAAAACAAAAAAATAGAAAAAGAAATATGATTGGGAAGATAAAAAATAAATTTAAAATTTATAAATTTATTTTACATACTTTTAAAAAACCAACTTTGTTTACTTTTCATATTCTGCATGAAAATCAGTAATTTAAAAATATACAAAAATTATTTTCGGTCTTCATATTTTCATAAGAATGAAGGACCTATTTGATAATTATTTTTAAAAATAATTTTGTTTTTATAACAATTTTTAAAAGCTGTCATCTGATTTGTGTAAAATAAAAATATGTTTGAAATCTAAAATGTTTTAAATTTATTTTTAATATTTTAAAAATAAATTTTATATGTAATGTTTTATTTTTATTATTTTTTATGTTTGTATAATTATTTTTTAAAACGATAAATATAAATATATATATATATATATATAATTAAAAGATTATATTTCTAATTTAAAAAATAAAAATAGTTTTTAATTATTTATTATTATTATTATTATTATTATTTTGACCTGTTGTAAAAAACAGTTCCAAATTGACCCTCACACTTTCATAATTTTATTAGGGAGAATTGTCGAATAGAGTAGGCTGGGTTGAAATAATTACTGAAAAGGGTGGTATCTTCTAATAATTGTTGGGATGACTTTAATAGACTTAAATACCAAAATTGTCCTTTAACTAAAACTTATAAAATTCAAAGCATTTAAAGCATTTTGTCAAGACATATATGGTGCATGGGTCCACATTTATTGTAATTATTGACATTTAAATTTTATACCAAAATTTTAGTTTAAACCTTATTTATATATAATTTGTTATTTAAATTTACTATTTAAAACAAAAACACTTCTAAAAAATATTTTCAAAATATCATTGTAGACCCCATTTTTTTTTTACAAACCAAACGTTTTTAGTTTTTTTTTATTTATTATTTTGTTGGCTTTCATTAAGAAGTTGGGGAGCATTTTTAGTGAGGGTGGGGGGACCTCCCATAGAGCTCCATGCATGGACGTGTGGTGATCCTTTAGCAGTCGGTCCATGACGGTGGTTGAGGATGGAGATTGATGAGGGGTGCACAAGAAAGCAGGTAGAGGGCTGGCAGGAGAAAGATATTTTTTCAAAGGGTAAGAACGAAAGGAAAAGAAGGAGCAAGGGAGTTTTTTACAGAGAGGAACAAAGGAGGAAGGCAACAGGTTGCTAGAGGCCAAGCAAATTTTTGTTTGAAGGGAGTCACTCAGGTTTAACTATTTCACATTTTGGGATCTCCATTTTCGTTGTTACATTACGCTTCTTGCTGGTATTTAGACACTTACTTTGACTATCTAACGAGTTAAGCCTAATTCTGATTTTTTTTTTTTGTTTACTTGGTCCCTGTTTTCCCCTGTATGAGTTGCATGTTCCTTATACTTTGTGTTTGTGTGATTATTATGCTATTCGTTTATGTGACAAGACCATTCGGGCCCTCTCACGCATGCCCATCGAACCCGTTATTCACTTCTCATTCACATGCATGAAGCCCCATGCACAAGGCCGCCTCCATCCCGCTCCATTTTAAACCTTCATACCCATCTTATCCTCTTTCATGCTCATTGTACCCACTGTTGGCTGCCCATTCCACTCATCACGCCCGTTTTCTCCAATAATCATACCCATTGCAAATACCTTCATCTCACCACCTTCTCCTTACCACCGACACCCTGAACAGAGTTGGACGCTTAAAGGATGCGCACTCTTTTCCACATATACTGCTGGTGATGTAACGACAACTAAACAGGTTGGAAAGAAAAATCAAATAAAAGTTGTTTCGGGTGAACATGCCGCTGATATGAAAATCCTCCGCGCTCTTGCTGAGTATTTATGTTCGAAAGACAACCCGGAACTTCGTTTCAGGGTGATTATGGCCTTGGGTTTCTTGGTTGGGGCTAAGGCTCTAAATGTCCAGTTATTGTACTAGTTGGATATGAGATAGCTCGTTCGGAGGCTTCTGTTTTAATGAATTGCGGACCGTTGTGTTCTCTAAGGTGGGCACTGCAACTTGGAGATAAAAGTCTTGGTCTGCACAATAGATCTAATACCAAGTGATGCAGTCTACTAAATGGTGCTATAGAATTAAACTATGGCGACCCAAATGCCCAACCTGCTGGAAGCCCAGTTGCCCAAAAAGTTGGTTGGACCCATGTCCAACCTTGGGCCCATGTCCAAATGTCCCCCATCTTGCATGGCCACCCTTGGCCCACATCCCCAACGACCCATACCCTTTTATTCTTATATTTATTTATTTATTCAAATTATTCATCTTTGATATCAATGTGTAATTTTCCATTTGTTTTAACTTCCAAATTTAACTTTCAAAATCCTCATTTCCAAAGTTTAATTTCTCAATTTTTATTTTTTTTAAAATATGATTTTCAAGGTTTCCATTTTCGAATAATTTTCAAATTCTCAATTTCCAGAGCTAGTTTTCAAAATTCAAAATTTTAATTTAATCTCGAAAGCTCCAATTTTTAGGCTTAATTTCCAAAACTTCATTTATTTATTTATTATTTTTTAAAAAAAATTAATTAATTTTCAAATAATCTCCAAAACTCTAATTTCTGAAATTCCGATTTATTTCAAATTTAATTTCCAAAATTCTAATTCATTTCAAATACAATTTTCAATTCCAATTTTCACATTCATTTATTTAATTATTATTTTCATTATTATTATTATTATTATTATTATTCCATTTATTTATTTTAAAAATTCTAATCTTTGAACAATTTCTCAAAACTCCGTCTTCCAAGTTTAATTTTCAAATCTCAAAAATTCCAATTTTCACATTCATTTGTTTAAACATTATTTTTGTTATTATTATTATTCTTCCATATTTACTTATTTATCTATTTTAAAAACTCCAATCATTAAAGTTCAATTCTTCAAAAATCTGACTTCCAAATTTAATTTTCAATATAAAAATTTATGCTGTTCACTTTCACTCGTTTAAGTATTATTTTTGTTATTATTATTATTATTCCATATTTATTTATTTATCTCTTATAAAAGTTCCAATTATTAAATTTCAATTCTTAAAAAATCCGACTTCCAAATTTAATTTTCAATCTAAAAAATTCCACTATTCACTTTCATTTGTTTAAATATCATTTTGGTCATTATTATTATAATTCCATTTATTTATTTATTCATTTTTTAAAAAAATTTCAATCATTAAAGTTCAACTCTTCAAAAATCTGAATTCCAAATTTAATTTTCAATCTCAAAAATTCATGTCACGCCCCAAGACCCACTCCAAAAGCATGACGATCATTTTACACTTCAAACCTGAAGGCTTACAATGTAACCTGACCCAAAAAATTATCTTATAATCGGAAGTTACCAATTATCAAATACCTGTTCAAAGTAGCGGAACAAAATCTAAAATCCTCAAAATTCAATTCCAAAACTAAAACATCCACTATCCAAAATCCATTGTCCAAATATTTGCAAACTTAAACAATTCAAGTACTAAAACAAATTTCAAAATCTCGAAAACTCAATTTTGAACTAACATAAAATTTAAATGATCGATATCCAAATGGCTTCCAAATACCAAAAGATCCAAATGAATATAACTAACAGTTAAACAAAAACCAACATAAAATCCTAAGTCAAATCCTAATGATGACCATTCCTTAGCCTAGCTATCACTCCTCACCTGAACTAAGGGTACCTGAAAAGTAGTCAACAAATAAGGAATGGGCTCACAACCCAATAAGGAACATTAATGCAGTCCATTAATCATATATTTCAAATTCACTTGCAAAATATGAGACATTGCAATCAATCATTTTCATAAACCTGTGAGTTAATTTTTTTTTTGCCAATACATTCAAAATTTATAACTATATGCCTTTATTTCTAATTCAAACATTTTTATATCAAATTCAGTCAAAACATTCCAATAATTTATTTACTCTGGTCATCAAACATCAAAGGGTACCCAGTTAGGTGAGACTTTTCAAATGGGTGGCTAGCTTCAAATTGTTCCTTTAAGGTAGACAGAACCAAACACTACTAATACTAATAACCTCTAACCAAACCCCTAGAGGCTGGGGTTCAAATCAATTACATTCCCCACCAAGAAATGTAAAGATTAATTATTATATCCCGTTGATAAAGGTCAAAAAGTCAGAAGTTAACTATTATATCCCATTGACAAGGGCCAAACAAACCAGAGTTAAACACTTATTTCAATTATTCGAATTTGCAAAACATAATATCTCCACATTTCCCTGTTGTAAACAAAACATAAAGTTCTAACATACTTTTCATACAAAACATATTTGATCCATGCATAAAACGAATATTAATTCAAAATATTTCCAAAAAATATATATAAAAATTTGTTTATAAAAAAATAATAACTGCATTGATTTCCCTTACCTCAAAAGAAGTCCTCAAAAACTTTGGAGAGAAAATAATCCTAAAAATCTACTCTTCACCTAACAAAATATAAGATGAAATAACTATTACTATTTATCTATAATTTAACTAATCTATTCCTTATTTAAATAAATTAATAAATTCCCAATTTGTTTCTAATGACACAAAGCCCTGCCATTATTAAATAATAATGTACTCAGTACTCAAGTACCCATCAAAGTCTAACAATACGTGAAAATCCACCAACTAGATTTTAACCATGAAATCCTTACAAAACAAAAAAAAAAAAAGTGGATGCACAGTTCCCACACGCATGCAACCAGTGCACACGTGTTTTTCTTTTTAAAAAAAACTTAAGATCTCTCAAATTCCAATAATAAATCAAAATATTAAAATTTCACTATTTGATATTAAAACGAATTAAAAAATAATAATAAACTAACCCTAATCTAGATTTAGGTTTTCCAAAAAAAATATCTAATGTGCTTAAAAATTAACTAATGACTCTAAAATATTAATCTAGGGGTTAGAATCTTACCTATAGAGATTTGTTCTTTAAACCCTGAAATCCGACTCTGCGAACAGGAACGTGATTCAGAAAAGAATAGGAAGAATATAATTCTAATTTATACCTAGGGTATTTATTCGTAAAATTACATTTTTACCCATATTCCTTTTATTAAATTAATTAATTAATTAAATTATTAAATTAATAATTGCCTAAATTACCCCTAAAAATAAAAACTTGGGCGTTATAATTCCACTATTCACATTCATTTGTTTAATGGTTATTTTCGTTATTATTATTATTCCATTCATTTACTTATTCACTTATTCATATATTTAAAATCCCATCTCTAAATAATCATTCGAATTTCCAATCTCTAAATTCAACTTCCAATTTCTAAAAATTATAATTTTCGCAATTATTTATCTAGTCGTTATTATCTTCGTTATTCTATTCATTTATTCATTCACTTGTTCATTTATTTAAAATTCTATTTCTAAATAATTCTTTAAATTTCCAATCCCTAAGTTCAATTTTCAATTTATGAGATCCTAACTTCCGCAATTATTTATCCAATAATTATTATTTCATCATTATTATTATTCCATTCACTTATTCATTTACTTAAAATTGCGTCTTTAAATAATTCTTCAAAATTTTGATTTCCAAATTTAATTATCTGAAATTCCAATTTTCCAATTTCCGAACTTAATTTTCAATTCCTAATATTCTAATTCTCGCATTTATTCTTTTACTTATTATTATCATTATTATTATCATTTTATTCATTTATTTCTAAAAATTCTGTCTCCGAATGATTTCCAAGATTTCCAATTTTTATACTTCAGTTTTCTTAGTTTATACTTCTCAAATAATTTTCAATTATGATTTCTTTCAAAATTTAATTTTCAAAGTCCCAATTTTCGTAATTTAATTTTTTTTTTAAATCCCAAACTCTCAAATAATTTTCAAAATTCTAATTTCCTTCAAATTCAATTTCTAAAATTCACATTTTTACATTTAATTTCTAAAAATCCAAATCTCAAATAATCTCTAAAACTCAAAATTTCAAAATAAATTTCAAAAATTAAGTTTTCCCTCGAACAATTTTAATTTCTGGTTAGTGATGTAAGTGATGTGTTTTGTGCTCCTTATTGTACACTTTATTTTTATAATAGCGCATTGCTCGTTCGTGGCCCAAGTATGCATCCATTCCCATTCTGGTTATTCTCTATGCATGTTTTGATTCTCATATGTGCATGATCGATTTGAGTATCCATTGATTTTCCTATTGATTGCCATGTCAGCTTCATTTTATTAGTAGAGACCCGACTTTAGGGACTTAGAGGGGTGTTACGGTCTTTACCGTACCTTCCTGATAAGTAATCTGACCTCTGAGTCCGACCCGATTTTTCGTAAACCACCTTTTCCGAAATAAGGAGTCACACTTAGGGTTTTCTTTCTTATTTTATTTACCCTTTAAAAATAAAATATAAAAAAGTGGCGACTCCAAGTCATTTTCTAATAAATAAAATCATTTTTCAAACTAAATTCGAGCTCGCCATCGAGTGGGAAACGCATGAGCCGAAATGTGGGATCCACAATCATTTATTGTTTATTTATTTATTTATTTATTTTTACATTTTTTATTTTTATTCTAATTTTTAAGTTTATTAAGAACAAAATAAGTTTTATAATTTTATAATAAAAATGATGATTTTTTCATATATATATATATATATATATATATTAATTTTAAATTGATAAATTATGTTTTTGTATTAAATTTAAGGAAGATAAAATGTTTAATTTTTCATTCAAATTATCTAAAAATAATAAGAAAATAATGGAGAATGTTTAATCATTTTTTTAATTTTTAGAATAAAATAATTTTTACAAATTTTTATGATTTTTTTTTTCTTTGCATAGTATTGTTTTTTTTTTCTCAAAGTGGGTGATGTTAATATATTTGATACGTTGAATATTAATAAGGTATAAAAAGTGATTTTTAAGATTATTACTTTTATTATAAAATATAAGTATAACAAAAATATGTTATAATTATAATATAAATACACTTACATTACAATGAAACTTAATTAGGAAAATTTTGAATTTTTTTTTTATAAAAAATGATAATTTTATATTATCAGACCATATTTCACAACATACCTATATTATAAATAATTTATGAAACCAAATGAAATACTAATTTGAATTAATGAGACTCGTAGTTTTTATTTTATTTTATATATATATAAATTATTAAATAATTTCAATGCACTATATGAATATTATTAATATATTAATATGATGTGTTAATACCAATAGGGTATAAATAAACATTTTTGGAATTATTACTTTTGTAATAAAATATAGGTATGATATAAATACATTATACTTACAATATAAATACACTATCATTACAATATATTACAACATAATTTAATTTATTTTTGTTTAATTTTTTTATGTGCTATATTACTCAAGAATAATTGTAAGTTATTCCATTTAATAGGTGTGTGTTAGTCAATTGAATATTTATATATTATTTGATGAGTGCTTGTAAAAAATAATTATTCATACTATTATGGTAACAAAAATTTTAATTGTATATTTCATATATAAAATGATATAATAACATTAGGATATTGTTTTTATTTATGAGATATTGAAATTTATTTTTTTTACAAGGTTTTTAAAAAATTCTCAATTTTTTTGAAAGAAAAAAAGAAAAGTTAGCAAATTTTTAAACAGTAAATTGATCACTCAAAAGTAAACAAAATTTTTTTCGATTTTGAGAAATATACTGTTGATGACATGTACTTATCATCATATATGGACTCCACATTATCGACAATCTCAAATTTATTTACAAATAATATAAAAAATATATTTAATGATAAAATTATCTTCTAATAATTATTAAGATGAGTGAGCGTTACTAATAATTATTCCTTTTGGTAATTCTCCTTTTTTTTTATATATATATATATATATTTATTATTGCTCCTATTTGGCTTGCTTCTTTGTCAGAAGGGTGGGTGCCGAATTCAAGTCACAAATGTTTTTATTACGTGGCTTGAGGTCGAAGGCCCCTTCAAGTCATTAATGGAACATTTCCAAAACGTACAACTGGCTGCTGGTAGGTCATGGAGAAGAGAAGTCTCTTTTTATTAATCAATAATTTAAGATAAAAACAAAAAAAACAAAAAGAGAAATTTTCTATTGACAAATCACACCTCTAAATAATTGCATATATGAAAATATAGAAAAATAAAATAAAAATCTCAGTTACATTATTCCTTTTTACCGTACACAAAAATATTGACCAATTAAATCAAAGAATAAAAATATTTTAAAGCAGTTAAAATTTTTTATTTCTATTATTTAATTTGAAAGTTTTTTTTAAGTCAAACATGGAGACTAAAAAGGAAATAATTATTGTAAAGTTAAATGTCCAAATCCTAATAAGTCTTATTAACTATATTTAAAAACAATTTAGTAAAATTTGAATTAAAAATAAAATTTTAAGATATTTATTTTATAAATTATTATGAGACATGATTAAAAATATAAATAATATTTTAAGAATTTTAATAATTTATCTCATTCAAATTATAAAAAGGCTATATATTAATGATGGGTCCTTTTATTGGTTTGGCGTTAACACCTCACCCACCAAGCTTTTATTAAGGGAGGCTTGTCTCCTTTAACACGTAAGTAATTCAACTTGTACATGGTCTTTTTCTATTTTTAAATGAAAAAGGTATGTAAAATGATTTATTAATTTTAAATTTATTTTTTTATTTTTCTTCATTTTTTTAATTTTATATTTTTCTTCAAATTTTCCAAAAACCAAACATGACAGCTATGTTTGGTTCTCGGAAAGTACAAAGGAAAGAAAAAAAATGCTAAGGAAAATGATTTTCTCATGTTTGGTTGTCCTATGAAAAATATCAAAGAAAATCAAATATAATTAAAACTAATTAAAAACTTATGTATTTTTAAATTATTTAATTTTTATATTGATGAGTTAAAATAAATAAAACGAGTTTGAAGTAACAAAAAAAATAATTTATCAACTTTTAATCTATTTTTTTATTTTCCTTCACTTTTTCTTTCCTTCTACTTTTCCTTTGTATTTTCTTTCCCTTACATTTTCCCTCAAATTTTTCGGGAACCAAACATAGCCGACATGAAAGTTATAAGAAAAAAAGATAACAAGTAGAAAGAAATGCAAAAAAGAAAAGTATAATGGGAATAAAAGGTTTTGACATTTTTCTTCCTCATGGTAATATTTTTGCTTTCCTTTTTATTAAAATAATATCCAAACACAACCTTTAAGGGGAAAAAAGGGGAGAGAACTAGAATGCTCATTCTGAGCCCAAATATGGAAACTTTATGGGCTGACTGGCAGTATAGTGGGCCCCAGACCAGCCCAATTCACAGCCCAACTTCCAACTCTTTCTTCGCTTGTAATCAAAGAAAGATGAAAAAACAAGCGAAAGCATCACCTCACCTTCCCCACCATCTCTGAAAATGCAATCTCCAAAACTGAAAACTCCTCTTTAAATCACATCCCATCTCCCTCTCCCTCTCCAACACACATTCAAGCTGTGATCTCCTCTTCACTTCCCCAAAAATGGAGGCAGAACGGAGCTTTCTGTTGATAATGGCAGTTGCAGCAATGGTGGTGACAGTGGGCGGACAAGGGTCAGGGACGAAGCCATTGGTGAAGGTGTTGAAGGGTGGACTCAAGGTGTGTGACAAAGGGTGGGAGTGCAAAGGGTGGTCCAAGTATTGCTGTAACCAGACCGTTTCCGATTTCTTCCAGACCTACCAGTTTGAGAACCTCTTCGCAAAGCGTAATACGCCTGTGGCACACGCGGTTGGCTTCTGGGACTACCGCTCTTTCATCACCGCCGCCGCCGTTTACCAGCCTCACGGATTTGGCACCGCCGGCGGGAAGCTCATGCAGATGAAGGAGGTGGCAGCTTTTCTAGGCCACGTCGGCAGCAAGACCACTTGTAAGCCCATTCCTTCCTTTTATTTTTTATTTTCCTTATTTTGATGTTTGGTTGCAGTGAAAATGCGGGAAAGAAGAAAAGATTGAATGGGTTTAGAATGGAATTGAGGATTTTATTCGTATGGGGTTGGGCTGAACTGGATTAGGAGGTGTTTGAGGAGTTAACTAAAGGGTTTGATTCATGAATCGGTTGAAAATCAACCCTGAGAACTTATCCTCATCATCCTATAGGCTTGATTTGTGTTACGGGAATTGATTTAGTGGGTGTTGTTATTTTAATAATTTAACTTAGAATTCAAATTAAATTGGTTTTAAGTTGTATCATTTTTTTTTATTGATTGTTTAGTAAAATTAATTAAAAATTTATTTGAAGTTATTAAATTGATATATTTACTCTCCTTAATTATAATTATAATTATTTTTAAACTAATATTTAATTTCATTAATTTTAAACAATAAATATTTTTATTAAATATCCAAATCTAAAGTATTATAAATATATAAGATAATTTAAAAATATTTATTATAAAAAATAAATCATATATATTATATGAAAAAATAAGACAATAAAATTTAAATTAAGAATAAATAAATTATTTTAATTTAATATTTAAAATTATTTTAAATTTTAAATTATGAGATTAAATTATTTTACCAAACATATTTGATTTACTTAAGTGAAGTAATTAAGTCAAATTAATTTATCAAACAACCGTTTAATCTATTTAGAATGAATTTGTTGATTTTATTTTCATTACAACATCTGCTTGGTTGCTGAGAAAAGGCAGGAAAAGTATATGAGAAAAAAAAAATCTCTGAATCAAATAACCCCAGTCAATAAGGCTAATTCTTCATTTCTATTCAGCATCCGATAAATATATACAACATAAAACATATGAATTAATCTGCTTCTTGGTTATCTTAATCATTGGTTTCTGTCATTCTTTGATTTGTTTGCTCTTTAAGGTAGAAGAGGTAACAATGGCAATGGTGATGATATTTTCAGGTGGCTATGGAGTGGCGACAGGGGGGCCATTGGCCTGGGGACTATGCTACAACAAGGAAATGAGCCCCAGCAAATCTTACTGTGATGACGACTACAAATACACCTATCCCTGTACCCCTGGAGTCGAATACTTTGGCCGAGGCGCCTTGCCGATCTACTGGTATGCTTCTCATCAAATCTTCCTCCCATTTCGTCTTCGGGTTTTCCTCTGGTATCTCTGGTTTTATCTAGGAAAGTGTTTTTGAAAACAGTTTCTACAAACAGCTTTTAAAAATTGTTCTTTGTTTGTGAGAGAACATAAAACTGTTTTAAAAGGAACTACAACTACAAACAGCCTATATGCCCTGAAGTCATCTTCCTTTTCCTTTGATTGTTTTGCTGTTCTTGGTCTTCAAAGGAACTACAACTACGGAGAAGCTGGGGAAGCCCTGAAGGTGGATCTGCTGAACCATCCAGAATACATAGAACAGAACGCCACCCTAGCCTTCCAGGCTGCGATTTGGAGGTGGATGACCCCAGTGAAGAAGCAGCAGCCCTCGGCCCACGACGTCTTTGTAGGGACCTGGAAGCCCACCAAGAACGACACTCTGGCCAAGCGGATTCCTGGGTTCGGCGCCACAATGAACGTTCTGTATGGCGATTCTGTCTGCGGCCAGGGTGACGTCGATTCCATGAACAACATCGTCTCCCACTACCAGTACTACCTTGACCTGATGGGTGTCGGCCGTGAGGAAGCAGGGCCTCATGAGGTTCTCACCTGCGCCGAGCAGGAGGCTTTCAACCCGTCATCTTCTTCATCTTCTTCTTCATCTTCTTGAGCTCGATCTTTGCGATGGTATTATGATAGTAAAAATGCCCGTGTTCTTTGGTATTCTATTTTGTTTGTTATGTACGTGAGAAAGCACATATTCGAGTCCATATGTATGTATAATCTTCTTCTCCGATTTCTCTTCAATGATCAGGATTGCTTTGAGCACTTCACAATTCTAATTCGTTATTTCTTGATGCCATTTTCACGATCATAAATTTATATAAATGTCTCTTAATCCAAAAATTTGAAAGCTTAGATGGGCTTGAGCCCATTTTGGGAGCCCAATTAGTTGTCCAATCTCAAATCACATAGGGGAAGCCTAAAAGTCAACATTTGATTCCTCTGGCATTTGGACTAATGCTCTTCATCTAACAGATGAAGTTAAAAACGTCCATCATATCTGATTTACTTAAAAAATATATTAAAAATGTAACTTCAATTTTGATGGCCTCCATTCTTCCATTTTTAAATCAACTAGAATCTTCTTCTCAAAATGACCATAACACCCTTTCAATTACTTGATTGAGAGTAACCTTAGGCGAAAGTTTTAAGGAAGGGATTTTGTTTTTTTCCCTTAAGAAAACCTTATCATTAAATATAATACACAAATATTCTTCTTTTTTTTATTTTTTATTTTTTTTAGAAAGGTTATATTAAATCACATGCCATTTATTATTATAAAGTAATGTGTAGGTTTGTCCTTTGCTGAATTAGTTATGCATGTCCCGTTGGCAAAAATTTGAATTATTTTTTTTTTCATTTATTTCTTATATTTTCCCTTTTATTTAATTTTTTTATTTCCCATTTTCCCCCAAATTTCTAAAGGAATGCTTGAGACTCGCGGCTTCCAATATATTCTACTTTTTATATATAAATTCATTTATTAAGAATCAAATGCTTCCCAAAGTACTCCGTTTTTTTATCTATATTTTTATCCATATTTTAATTCATTTCTAAATTCTTCTTAAAGCAATATCAATCAAATAGGTTTTTTTTGCTAATTTTTTTTCATAAAAAAATGAAAAAATTTATATAATAAACACATGGATATATCATACTCATCCACTACATAAAATATCATGTAAATGTATATGTGATTGTCATTCTTTTTTAATCAAATTTCAATGTAAATTAGAGTAATTTTTATAATTTATTGTTATTTAATTAGTCTTTTAAAAAATTAAATTAGAAAATTATTCAAAACATATTTAGAATTACTTTAGGCTACATTTGGTCGATTCTTCTTTTGTCCTATATCATGTTATATCGATAATTTAAATATGACCATTTAGGCTATAATTGATTGATGGAATAAGATAAGATAGAAAATGATATATATATATATATATATATATATATATATATATATATATATATATATTAAAATATCATATTTTATTTGATAAAAAATATATATCTAATAATATGATTTTCAATGAGATATGATATATTTTGTATATATATTTTATGGATGTAATATTTTAAGATAACATATTTAATAAAATATATTATGTTATATTATGTTTATATTTAATTTATAAAATAAATAAAAAATAGTATGAAATATATTTCATTTTTAATATTTAAAATAAAATTTATATCATATTCAAATATTTTGTATTTAAAAAAATAAAACATTTCTTATATTTAACAATATTCATGACCAAAATATTTAAACTTTATAAATAAATCTTTTAATGTTATCTTATAATATATAAAAGTAAATTATATATCAAATATAAATATTATTTTATTTTAATTTTTTTTTATTTTTAACCATAAATTTAATCTATAATAATACAAAAATTTATTTTGTAAAATGAATATATAAAAAAATAATAAAAAATAAATTTATGATATGTTAATATGAGATTTTAAAAAAAGAGAGTGAATAATATATTCTAGCACTTCTACATTATATATGATGAGCAATTAAATAATATAATTACAATATAATATCTCTTTTTTATCATATATCATGTAGGTAATCAAATATGGCATAATTAGTAGTTTAATAATATTATTTCCTTTTATATGAAAATAGAAACCTAATCATTTTATAGTCTTTATTGTGTATAAGTATTCTGTATCAGGCTGAAGTCTGGCGATTTCTGGAAAGTTTGTTGTGGAATGTATTTTTATTCTGCCTTCTACGGTAATAATCCAAGCGTCCAAACAGCCGAAATGCACCGCAAAAGCTGTAACCAGAGCTCGTGTGGGTAAGTCCTTTGGTTACAGCCAATCCCCACCGTCGATTCTTGCGGCAGTGGGTCCCATGTGATGTAAAAATTAATCGTGGATTTATTTTATCACAGATTGAGAACATTTTGGTCATTTCTATTTTCAACATGCTCAACACATATATAAAACCAGTGGCGGGTGACCACGTGGCAACCCTCTCCACGTTGATTATAAATACTCGCAATTCACGAGAGTTGCCATAATCACAACTGAGGAGAGGTAGATACTGAGGGTTTAGAGAAGATGGTGGTGGAGCGCGACATAGATGATCTACCGAAGAACGCAGCGAACTACACGGCCTTGACTCCGCTGTGGTTTCTGGAGAGAGCAGCTGTGGTGCATCCCAACAGGAAATCAGTGATCCATGGATCTTTGCAGTACACGTGGCTCCAGACTTATCAGCGGTGCCGCCGATTGGCTTCCGCTCTTTCTAAGTATTCCATCGGCGCCGGCAGTACGGTACTTCGGTTTCTCACATCTCTAAAATTTTCATTCTTCTGCTTGGTAGGATGAGAAAATGAAAGAAAAGATAAGAAAATTTGAAAATCTTTTGTTGGTTGCAGTCTTGAAAGCAGCGTGTTTCTGTCCCTTTCTTAGAAAGGAAGGGTTAGATTCAGAGTTTGGGATTATCTCATCCTTTTAACCAAATATATATAGTTTTTCTTTCCCTCTGAAAATAGGCGGTGAATTTAATTTGATTCGTTTATTTAATTACCACGTCAATTAAATCTTGTGCTGATTGAATATGAATCCAGTTCGTTGGCTTGAATTTAGACCTTTTTTTTGGTTGTAGATCTGATTTTTTATTCTGTTTTTTGAAATATAGAAGTAAAAGTAATTTTTAATCACTTGTGTATTCGTCGAAAATCAACATGATTGTTGTGGTTTTGAATCATTTAGTCTCAGGTGTTATTTATTCAAAAGTTGTGGAAAGTCTTAAAAAAGTTTATTGATATTTTGATTTTGAATTTTCATTATTACTTTTTCCTTTTAAGAGTTGTTTATTCTAGTTTCAGACATGAGGTTATGTTATCATGCTCAATATCATTATTCCTACTATTGTCGCTCTATTTTGGGTTATTTGATTAAAAGGGTTTTTAAAAACCCAAAATTTGAAATTTGACCTGGTAATTTTTTATGCCTCATTTGAACAAAATTGCTCTCATTATTTCTTGTAAAAATATTTTTTTTTTAAAAAAACATCTTTATAAATACTTGAAATGATAAAGAATATTTACTTAAAAAAATGGGTTACTTAAAAAAAATGAAAACAGTTAGATTCACAATTTAGGGATTAATTGATTCCTTTTAACCAAATATTTCTTGTATTTTTAGAAATTGTTTCAATAATCAGGATATACGAAATTTTGGAGCATGAGTTTTGAGTATGTTTATATATTTTCCTTTTTGATTTAAATAATATTTAATTTTTTTAAGGGCATGTTTGCTTAAGGAAATCATTAGGACCATCGTAACTTGATTTTAGGCATCAAAACACAGGATGGGTCCCACAACCCAGTTGATATTTATACTAAAATCTAAATGGCAAATGGAAATCATGGAACAAAATTGAAAAACCTTAAATCGGGTATGTTGGAGTATAAAAAAATTACCCAATCTCGTCCAAATGTTGGAGTTGAGTTTAGATTAGTTCACACTAACCTACCTAAGTTGTAAGGTTAGGAGTTGTTTCTTTTTTCTAATTTTTTGCTAAAAGTGACTTGGTTTTGTTGAACTACCAATTTTCCTAAAAACTGAAGGATTTGGGTATAATCATGGTATAATATATTATTTTGTTATTCCCATTATAAGAAGTTGGATTATTCTTTAATAAGTTTTTCCTCAACTATGAAGAGATTATAATCATTTTTGCTCTCTGCCTGTAAAAATGTTAGTACTTTTACTATTTGCTTATTAAAATAGCCAAAGGGCAATAAGTTGTCTTCATCTCCCTCTATGTCCAAATTCACTGGCAATATTATTACAAGTATAAGAGCAGGAGTAATATGGCTGCATTTTAGAAAAAAATTGCTGAAGATTCTTACCTGGATTGTTTGGATAATTTAGCGGACAGATGGTTCTGCTTGTTTCCCTCCCAAATCCCATATTCTTTTTGGATTTGGCATCATTTAGGGCTTATAATCTATTTCAGTTTCTTGAGTTACTTCCTGAATTAGTTTCCTTTTGGGAAATTATTCTCATTGCTTGGTTGTCTGGACTGCCTGAAACTTCTTGTTCACCTGACTCATGAAATCAAAGAGTAATGCAATTGCCTTTGTCATTGTGTGTGTACTTTGATTTTGGGATTCTCATCCCTGCTCCTTTCATCGTATTCATCATTGTAAAAAGCAAGGAATTTTCTAACATTGTTCCACTGGACCTCATGAGGTTTTATAATGATGGCCAGAATTATGAATCATTGATCATTCTGTTTTCCCTCCATCCTAACTTTGTATCTGATAAATTGCCTCTATGTTGGATTGGAGCTAGTTAGTGGCTGAATCTTAGTGTTCTGATTATACTGCCAGGTAGCAATAATTGCACCAAACATCCCTGCCATGTATGAAGCTCATTTTGGGGTTCCCATGTCTGGAGCGGTGGTGAACTGTGTTAACATTCGTCTAAATGCACCGACAATTGCTTTCCTTCTTGAGCATTCATCAGCAGCAGTTGTAATGGTGGATCAAGAGTTTTTCCCATTAGCAGAGGAAGCTTTGAAAATCTGGTCAGGCAAAAGCAAAAATGATTTTAAGCCTCCACTTCTGATCGTCATAGCTGATGAAAGCTGTGATCCTAAAGGACTAGAATATGCTTTGAGGAAAGGGGTCATTGAATATGAGCAGTTCCTGGAAACAGGAGACCCTGAATTTGCATGGAAACCACCGCAGGATGAGTGGCAGAGTATTGCTTTAGGGTATACTTCTGGAACTACAGCCAGCCCTAAGGGGGTAGTGTTGCATCATAGGGGAGCATATGTCATGGCCCTCAGTGGTGCTCTTGTATGGGGGATGAATGAAGGAGCTGTGTACCTATGGACACTTCCAATGTTTCATTGTAATGGCTGGTGTTTCACTTGGACACTTGCTGCTCTTTGTGGGACTAACATATGCCTTCGTCAGGTACTTCTGAATCCTTTGTTTTTACCTCAATATGTTGGAGAATTCATGCTTATCTTAATAATGTCTTCAATATGTTGAAATACTTTGCCAAACACTACAAGGCAGTTTGAAAACAGTTGCAGGCCGCCAAAAGGGGTTTGCTAATGTGTTCATGCTCCTCTGCTTTGTACATTTTTGTAGGTTGCAACCAAGGCAATTTATCAAGCCATAGCCAACGATGGTGTAACCCACCTCTGTGCTGCACCAGTGGTCCTCAACAGCATAGTCAATGCCCCCAAAAGTGAAACCATCCTTCCCCTTCCACGCGTGGTCCATGTAATGACAGCTGGGGCTGCTCCGCCCCCTTCTGTTCTCTTTGCCATGTCCCAACAAGGCTTTCGTGTCACCCATACCTACGGACTCTCAGAAACCTACGGCCCCTCCACAGTATGTGCATGGAAGCCTGAATGGGATGAACTACCACCTGAAACTCAAGCCCGTCTCAATGCACGCCAAGGCGTCCGATACATCGGCTTGGAGGGCCTAGATGTGGTCAGCACCACAGACATGAAGCCTGTCCCTGCCGATGGAACCACCATTGGTGAGATTGTGATGCGGGGTAATACTGTGATGAAGGGCTACTTAAAGAACCTGAAAGCCAACGAGGAAACTTTTGCAAATGGATGGTTCCATTCAGGTGATCTTGGCGTGAAGCATCCAGATGGGTACATACAACTTAAGGACCGATCAAAAGACATCATCATCTCTGGAGGCGAAAACATAAGCAGTGTGGAGATTGAAAATGCTGTATACCTGCACCCTGCAGTGCTAGAGGCATCAGTGGTGGCAAGGCCAGATGACCGCTGGGGGGAATCGCCTTGTGCTTTCGTGACGTTGAAGCCAGGGGTTGATAGCTCCGATGAAAGACGCCTGGCAGAAGATATTATGAAGTTCTGCCGGTCCAAGTTGCCGGCTTACTGGATTCCAAAATCTGTGGTGTTTGGACCATTGCCCAAGACAGCCACTGGGAAGATACAGAAGCATCTGCTGAGGGCCAGGGCGAAGGAGATGGGAACCCTAAAGAAGAGCAAGCTGTAGTAATCTCTCAGGGTAGTCCATGAATGAATAAAAAGAGGGATCTTCTTGTTGCCGGTTAGTCTCCCTCGTACTCTGTTAATTCATTCAGTTCGGGCTATAGGATTTGTGGTTGGGCTACTAATATGGTTATGTATTTGAAGAAAAATACTTCTCTCATATTCACCTTCCCCAATTGGGACTATCATGTACTGTTACTTATTTAGGAACTCCTTTGGACGACTGAGCCAAAGACCGGGTCAAAAAGCCCACCATTAATGATCAACATTTCAATATTCTATTTAGAAAGTCAATTTCAAAATACATATCGATGTGATATTTACATGTGAATATTCAATTAACGGAAAATTCTGATGAATGTTATCCCTATCACATACAGATCAGGTTGGTCGGGAATCTTGGACCGATTTGATGTGTTGATGGTATGGGCCATGTCGTAGCCCATTGACATCTCTGTCCAAGCCCAGTAGCCAGGCCTTGAGATTTCAAAGGTCAGAATAGAAATGGGCCTTGTGGTGGACCCATCTATGGTAGTTCCTAATGTTATGCTAACCAAAATTTGGTGGAGTGGGATAAGACTTAAGAGCAATGGAGCTCCTTCAATCCATGTCTTCTAGATTCTCTGTTTCATTTGTTCTTCCTTTAAGGCCTGTTTGGTATACAAGAAATAAGAATAAAAATAGGATGAAAACAAGGATGAATCATAATCTAATGTATAATAAAGTAATCAAAATCTTAGTATGAGTGTATTTGGTTTTCATGACAATGATTTTTTATTTTTATTTCTATTTTCATTCCAAAAAAGAAAGAAAGAAAGAAAAAAGAATACATTAATGAATGAGAAATGAAATTAAGAATTTGTTTGAGCATTGTTTTTAAAAAACAAATTTTTTATTTATTTCTATAAATAAAAAATTGTTTTTCAAATTCAAAAACACATTTTAATTATTTTCATTTGTTTTATAAAATAATTCTATAAATATGGAAAATAATTTAAAATAAATTATTACAAGTAAAAACTATTTTTAAAAAGTATAAAATATAGGTTTAAAATATTTTAAGTTTTCAAACAGACTTTTATACTAATAAACATTCAAAAACTGTTTTTTAAAAACTATTTTCAGAAACTGTTTTAAAAATGAAAATTTTTTCCAACAACTTCATTACATGATTTCAAACATCATTTTTATAGCAATAGAAGAATTCATTTGAAGAAGATTCAAATGATGCAATAGGATTACAAACCAAAAAAAAAAATAAAAAATTAGGGACCCGGAAGCCCACCAAGAACGACACTCGAGCCAAGCGGATTCCTGGGTTCGGCGCCACAATGAACGTTCTGTATGGCGATTCTGTCTGCGGCCAGGGCGACGTCGATTCCATGAACAACATCGTCTCCCACTACCAGTACTACCTTGACCTGATGGGTGTCGGCCGTGAGGAAGCAGGGCCTCATGAGGTTCTCACCTGCGCCGAGCAGGAGGCTTTCAACCCGTCATCTTCATCATCTTCTTCTTCATCTTCTTGAGCTCGATCTTTGCGATGGTATTATGATAGTAAAAATGCCCGTGTTCTTTGGTATCCTATTTTGTTTGTTATGTACGTGAGAAAGCACATATTCGAGTCCATATGTATGTATAATCTTCTTCTCTGATTTCTCTTCAATGATCAGGATTGCTTTTGAGGACTTCACAATTCTAATTCGTCATTTCTAGATGCCATTTTCACGACCAGAAATTTATATAAATGTCTCTTAATCCAAAAATTTGCCTTGCACATTGTTTAATATGAAAGCTTAGATGGGCTTGAGCCCATTTTGGGAGCCCAATTAGTTGTCCAATCTCAAATCACATGGGGGAAGCCCGTGAAGACCCCTTCCGCAGCCTCAACTTTCCGTATTCTTTCTAAAAGTCAACATTTGATTCCTCAGCATTGGGATTTGGACTAATCCTCTTGATCTAATAGATAAAGCCAAACCGTCCATCTCTGATTTACTTAAAAAATAAATTAAAAATGTAACTTCAATTTTGATGACCTCCATTCTTCCATTTTTAAATCAACTAGAATCTTCTTCTCAAAATGACCATAACACCCTTTCAATTTTTTGATTGAGACTAACCTTAGGCGAAAGTTTTAAGGAAGGGATTTTGTTTTTTTTCCCTTAAGAAAACTTTATCATTAAATATAATACACAAATATTCTTTTTTTTTGTTTCATTTTTTTAGAAAGGTTATATTAAATCACATGGCATTTATTATTATAAAGTAATGTGTAGGTTTGTCCTTTGCTGAATTAGTTAGGCATGTCCCGTCGGCAAAAATTTTAATTATTTTTTTTCATTTATTTCTTCTATTTTCCTTTTTTTTTTTTTTTTAATTTCCCATTTCCCCCAAAATTTCTAAAGGAATATACCATAAAGGAGTGCTTGAGACTCACGGCTTCCAATATATTCTACTTTTTATAGATAAATTCATTTATTAAAAATCAAATGCTTCCCAATGTACTCCGTTTTTTTATTTCTATTTTTATCCATATTTTAATTCATTCTTAAACAATATCAATCTTGCCTTGATATCAAATAGGTTTTTTTTTTGCTATTTTTTTATATAAAAAAAAATAAAAAAATTTATATAATAAATACATGGATAAATCATACTCATCCAAACATATAACATAAAATATCATGTAAATGTATATGTGATTGTCATTCGATATATTTTTTTTTGTGAATCAAATTCCAATGTAAATTAGAGTAATTTTTATAACTTATTCTTATTTAATTAACCTTTTAAAAAATTAAATTAGAAAAATTATCCAAAACATATTTAAAATTACTTTAGGCTACATTTGGTCGGTTCTCCTTTTGTCCTATATCATGTTATATCGATCATTTAAATATAATAATTTAGGCTATATTTGATTGACGGAATAAGATAAAATAGAATAAGATATATATATCTTAAGATATTGTATCAAATATATATCCAATAACATGATTTTCAATGAGATATGATCTCATTTGTATACATATTTTATGGATATGATATTTTAAGGTAACATATCTAATAAAATATGTTATGTTATGGTAGGTTGCTAACTTGGGAAGAAATGTTAATATTGTTTTCGCAATCTTATTCATATCGATGCTATGTGCTTTATTGGTTATAATTGCATGCATCGTGTTTAATAATAATATCTTGCCAATTGCTAAATTTCTCTTTATGCTATTTATGTTTGATTATATCATTTTGAGCATCCTTAATATACTCATTGAAGTTTCTAAACTTGAATATTTTCTAAATTTAAAGGAGCATATATTGAGGGGGAGCTTGTGAAACCAAAGTTTGGTTAATCTTAGTTTTGATGATAACAAAACAAGGTTTGGAACTAATATTATATTTCAAGGGTGATTAGACAAGAAAATTTCCAAAGTAGCAATCACAAAGACAAAATCAAGCCAAAGAGAAATCAATAAGAAAAAGAAGATCTCAAAGAGAACACCTGCATTTATTTGTCTACCCACTTGTTCTTGCCTTAAAAGCTCTAATTCTTTTCTTGGTGCATTAAATCTTCATTTGCATATCCTTTAGTGCACCTTCGTGATTCATCCTAGCCTTAAGTTGTATTTGAGCTATTGTTGAGCTAGGTTGAGAGATATATTCTTGTTAATTGAGTGTTAAAGCCTTCAAGTGAGTTGAAACTTGAAGAGATTGTGTAAGAGCCCATTGGAGCCGGAATCCAAGTGTAAAGGTGATTAAAAGCTTGGTTGAAGCTTCAAGTTAGTGGAACCCTCACTCGGTTAGGAGCTTGACGAAAGTGGACGCAAACAAGGAAGTGTTGAATCACTATAAAATCTGAGTTTGATTTCTCTAACTTTATTTTTTTATATTTGTTTCTTTTGTGCTTAAATCTGTTGTGTTTAAAAAGAATTTTTTAAAAACCCAATTCACTCCTCTCTTGGGTGTTTTTCTTATATAAGATTAACCTTTATTTTCTCAAAACCATTTCCAAATTAAAAAATCTTACCAACAACTGAGTAGTTGCTGCTGTACTATGATACCTCATATGATCTCTATGGAGAGGGGGTGTGATTAAACATCGTGTAATATGTTGGTACCACTCCATATATGGATCATGGAACTGCATAGCACCCGCCATAGGTGGAGCCATTGCAATACGCTCCGCACGACTAGCCCATAAGGTAATATACTATGCATAGAATGCCCCCCAATCATACTTATGTCATCCTGGCCTATCCACAGAATGAAGGTCTTGCTTTATGGAACAAGATGGAGGTATTCCTTGTTGGAGGCTAAACTATCACAACACTCGCTCTGGTTGATGCCACTCGACAATGTCAAAACAAATAAGAGGTGACATGACATCATCTGCCAAATCTCCTGGTCTACTAGAGATATCACTGGAAGATGGACAACTAAGTCTTCCATGTAAGACTCCCATAAAACCTGTTAAAATCAACATTTGACATTAATAATGTTAATGTTTATATGGTTAACAATAACACATTACATCTTATATGTACTCGGTCATGAGTTTGTGCATCTAATTGGTCTCGATAAAATGTCAACACACGTGATGAGTTTTAAGCCCATGATAAAGGTACTATCCACCTATATCCTAATAGATCAACTAGTAAACCCTCGTCTAACAATGCCTCATCCTGTAATCCCTGGTCTTTATCCAATAATCCATGGTGTAGCCTAATAAGACCCTTACCTGGTAAATCATCGGTTGCATCATGATCTAAATGTTGAGCTGTTGGAGGGGCTGGTGGTCGACCAGAATCGGGTCGACCCACGTGGAGTATTTCCCAAGACCACAACTGGAAAAAATGTAACATTAAAATTTTACTTAAATTATAAACTTGAATCAACTAGAAATTTTAATCTAATGTGAATAATTAATTATACCTGTAATAGTGTGACACATCTAGCAATATCGGTGGCACCATCCAAACTCGCTCGACACAACTCCGTATATAGGTGTGCTAATACTACACTGCCCCAACTATACATAGATGTCTAAGTCAAGTCTCTAAGTAGTGGGAGATAACACATATGGATGTGGATACCCTTCTTGTTTGTAAATAAAGCTGAACCTATGAGTACTAATATGAAAGCTCGTGCATACTGCTCTAATGTGACATCATCTAAATCAATTGGTGGACGAGAGAACTAGTGACAGCCATCGTGTCGATGTCACTGATCCTTTAATATCAAATGTAGGGGGAGTCACACCTAAAAATTCATAACATAGTAGTGACCAATCTATGTCACATGTGCCAGTGATGGGAAGCCCATGAATACGAAGTCCTAATATGATAGCAACATCCTATAAAAGTAATGGTCATCTTCCCAATATGAAGGTGAAATGTGTGTGTCTCAGGATGCCATATCTCAACTAGACTAGTGATCACTCCCCAATCTAGTGTAATGTGTCCAATACGGTATACACCATAAAATCCAGATCGAATAATATAAGGTCGAAGACGAGGATCCATCTCCCACTCCCGCATAAACCTAGATATATGTTGTTGACAAGTCAAGACTGAAGCAAGCTGTAAAAATACAAATAAATCATTTAGATAATAAACTCCAAAATATTTCATTCTTTAAAGAGATATTATGTGCTTTCATATACATACTTGACTAGAATAAACTAAATGAGACTTGTGTCTATTCTGTAGAACCAAAACAGACGTATCTAATGGATCTGGATTAGAATTATGTCCTTTATACTCCATATCTGTAACAAAATTGTAAAGATAAATAAACAATACTTATTGTTTTTAAATAAAAAAATATTTATAATGGAAAAATTTTAAAAATTTATGGAGTTTTCCCTATATATGAATTTGAAAAATTTAAGTAGATCAATTCATTTATGACCAATAAACAAGTCATATTAGTCTAAATTAAAATTAGAGATGCAAATATAATGGAACATTTTGTTAACATTTTTAATAGAAAATTTCAAAATTTTGATAGAGTTTTCCTTATAGTATGGACATTATTCCAAATACAAATAACCTGATTATGCAAATAACATCAATATTTATAATCAAACCAAAGCCAATAACTGCATAAATGTAGTATCATAGTAGCTTACATCACAATATCCAAGAAAATTACATGCATACATCACATGGTCTAGTCAACTCTATTACTGTTTTGACAAGAACGGCGATTGTGGCCACTTTGTTTGCATAACCCACATGTCATAGAAGTCTTGCCCTCTCTAACATCCATTTCATTATGCAAACGACTTGATTTAGGTCGTCCATTTGATGCATGTTTCATCAACTCAGAAGGCATGGTAATCGGACCATCATAAGGAGACTACTCATACATTGAAAATGGGATGGAACAAGGGTGCCCAAGTATTATAGTATGATTGTGTATTGTAGTAGTGTTGAACAAGTGGTCTAAAATCAATTGAACGAAAATGACATGCTGCTAGAATATGGCTACATGGGAATCCATATATGAGTGTTTTACCACACGTACATGCATGCTCATGGAAGTTGACACAATATGTTCGACCACCAGTTGAGCTACTCTTAGTACTCATACTAGTTTTCACATGGAATCATCCTTGGATGTGATCATATAAAACAATCTCATGAGATCCCGCCTTAACCATATTTGCTTTAATCTTAGCATCGACATATGAAGTGTATTCCTCATTTGAAGCAAGTCGATTAACACCTTGTTCCATTCTCACAACAAAGTAAATATTTAGCCTAAAAAATGTCAATTGAACCAAAGCAGTTACAGGTAAGCTACAAGCCCTTTTAACTACACTATTGAACACCTCCAACATGTTTGTAGTCATAATGCCATACCTTCGACCTCCGTCATGAGAGAGCGCCCATTTCTAAAAAGGGATTGCTTCCAACCATTGTTGTGCGGCTGCATTAATCCTCTCAATTGTGTTCATATGTTTATTGAAATTTTCAATCTTGGTTGCTAAGGCTGCTCTGCACATTAGATTTTTCAACATTTTATCCTTGAATCAAGTCATAAAATTGCTGGCAAGATGACATATACAAACCCTATGATATGCATATGGTTTAAACGAACCAAGATGAACATCGCTCATTGTAGCCATAATGCCCGAATGTCGATCTGATATAACATAGAGTCCCCTCCTATGAGTTACTTTAGTTCTAATACATGCCAAAAACCATCCTCAACTATCAATATTCTCACCCTCTATTAGGGCAAAAGCCAATGGGAATAACTGATTATTTCCATCACAACCCTGAGTAATCATTAAAGTGTCTTTATACTTCCCATACAAATGTGTACCATCAATATTGAGTACGAGCCGACAATGCTTGAATCCTTCAATAGATGGATGAAATATCTAAAAAACTCGCTGAAATATCTTTGCATTCTCCATAATACCGTGAAATGTTTTTGAAATTACAACACATCCTGGATTTGCTTGCTCTAAGGCAATGAAAAAATGTGGCAGCTCTACATATGACTTATATAAAAATCATTAAATAAGTTTACAAGTGCTTTAAGCTTTGCTTTAGATGTCTTCTTGTATGATATTTGGTGTTCGAATTTCTCCACAATACTTGCTTAAATAGCAACTACTAACAATGTGAATTGTGCCTTAATCATTCATTGGATATGAACAACAATCAAATTGAAATCTAATTGTTGATGGTCCTAATTCAAACATGGATTTACACATTTGTGTGGACCATTGTATTTATTGATTGCAAATAAAGTTATACCTTATACAACCATAACACGGAGTTTCCATGGACATTGAGATTGCTCAACTTTCTTGCATATTAAGACTAACAACTTTTTAGTTGACGAAACAACAACATACTTTTGTTGTGCACTAATAGAGTACAACTTCACAGCATGTTGTAAATATGCTTTTGAATTAAAAACTTGGCTAACCATGAACTCTCCACCTGAGTTTCCAATATTAGTGTTCCTTCATGGGGTCCAGTCACTTGAAACGACATTACCAATGTTTTCTACATTTTCAAACTGTAATGATGGTGCTGAGTGATACTGAACAGGGGAAAACTCCATTGGGTCCTCAAGATCTAGGTTGTTTGACATATCACAACCTTCTCCATCCACGGAGACATATCTCCCTTGTTCGCTTTCCATTGCTTCGTGAAGAGTTAAGAAAAATGAAACAACATTAATATTATTGTTTTCCTCATCAATAAATTCGAATACCCCATGACCATCATGTTGAACATCTTTTGCTCTCTCATTTTGATCATTACCTTCTTGGGATTCACATTTTTCTTCATCTTCATCTGCTCTACACTCATAAGTCATTGCAATTGGGGTACTACTAGGTCCACAACCATACTCAAATTCCTCAACATTATCATTTTTTCCGAGTAATAAATGTGTGAAGTTACCTAATAATTGCCCTTTGACTCATGGTTGTATTGACATTTGTTCAATATACAATTCAATTTCGTCCATTCCAAATGTGTTAACCAATTTCAACATTTGGGACAAACTATTATCATCCTATATTGGACAAGGTTGGAACCTATTTTCTATTTTTAAAGGATACCTACAGTTGAAGACTAATTGAAATTGTTTTTTGTCAATGCCAGTTCTTGAGTATATTATAGATAACAAGTGTTCATAGGTTGAACTAACAGGCACATCCAAAGGCATAATTACAACTTGATCCCCAATATACTTTACATTTGTTTTTGTCATCAACATTTTTCCTTTACAAAAGCAAATCACAAGAACAATAGATTCAGACATGATTTACCTACAAAAAATACAATATCAAATGATTTAATAATCAATGAAAATAATAACAAGTCTTTGTGTTTTGAACTTAACATACATGTGTATTAAAATAATTACAAAAACACACATACAAGAATGTTCAAGAGAAATTGCATATAATCTTTTAACACGTGAATACACAATTATATAATGAAACACCTTCTTACATATTAGGAGGAAAAATATAAATCACTTCATAATAATAATAATTTTTTTTATTTAAATAGTTATCAATGATACAAATATATTCATAGATAAATGTTTGATAAAATTTTAATTTAAAACTTAGATGGTGGGTTATAAATCAATAAATGTTTAGTTAAATCTAAAAGGCTAAATAATTACAAGAATCTCAAAATTAAATAAAAAATAATCCACCAATATTTTTTTTTGATAAAATATCATATATTAAAATAAAATTAAATGTTATCAACCATTAAATAATTATGTTGTTATTCATAAATCACTTGATATTTGATTAAACCTAAAAATCCAAAAAAATTTTAAATCTCAAAATCAAATAAAAGATAACTCACCACAGAAAAATATATTAATAAAATATCAAATACACAATTATAGAAAAAAAATTATTTATATATATATAAATATTATTTGAATATTAAAAATGAAAACAAATAAACATTTTATAAACCTATTTAATATTAATTTTAATTATCCAAAAAAAATCATTTATAAATTAATTTTAATTTATAAATCAATTGAATATTAATTTTAATTTTAATAAAATTGATGCCAACATGATGACCCTTCTCAAATAATCCACCAATAAATTTTTTTTTTGGATAAAATATCATATATTAAAATAAAATTAAATGTTATCAACCATTAAATAATATATAATTTAAATAATTATGTTGTTATTCATAAATCACTTGACATTTGATTATACCTAAAAGTCCAAAAAAATTTTAAATCTCAAAATAAAATAAAAGATAACTCACTGTAGAAAAATATATTAATAAAATATCAAATACACAATTATAGAAAAAAAAAATCATTTATATATATATATATATATAAACATTATTTGAATATTAAAAATGAAAGCAAATAAACATTTTGTAAATCTATTTAATATTAATTTTAATTATAGAAAAAAATCATTTATAAATTAATTTTAATTTAAATTTAAATTTATAAATCTATTGAATTTTAATTTTAATTTTATTTTAGTCTTCAATCTTCTCTTCTTGTTTAGTTTTGCTTTCTTGTAGGGAACCATTGCTGATAGAAAAGTATAGAAAGAGTGACTGCTGTTATGTAGAGAAGTATGAGGATAATGGGGGGCTAATTTGAGTATAATCTAGTTTTTATTTTTATTTTTGTGATTTTTGCAGCATTACATTGTTTATATGGGGGATCACTCGTACCAGGATTCGAAATCTGTGGTTGCAACTAACCATGAGATGCTAGCTTCAATTACTGGAAGGTAAGAGACTATGGTCCCTAAAAAGAATAGACTACTGGTTTTCTGTATCTTGACCTGATTTTGACTGTGTGGATTGTAACATTTGATCCGTTTTTCTATGATTCTAAATGTTGTGGTGGATTGTTTTTAGTGTTGATAGGGCACAGGTAGTGGTACTTCACCATTACAGTAAAAACTTTAAAGGGTTCTTAGCCATGCTTACACCAGAGCACGATTAAAAACTTGCAGGTGTGCATTTTTTCGTATTATAAAACATTGTACATCATTCAAAACATTCTGACTTACTGAATTCCTTTTGATTTTCTTGTGTTGTAGAGAGCGATTCAGTAATTTTTGTGTTCAGGAGCAGGATGAACCCAGTCCATACAACTCATTCTTGGGATTTTTTGGGAATAGACTCTATTGTCCAATATAACCAACTGCCAATGACCTTGTCTTCTCATAGTTTTGCTCAGTATTTTATTTTAACTTCAATTTTTTTGTTTATTTGTCCATGCATCCGTGATTTTTTTTTGGAATTTATAGGACATCAAAGGCGAAGTTAACTTGGGTGCTTCTAAAAAATCTTTGCCTATGGATCTATCAATTTATGGGCCAACAATTTTGGAATCAAAATCAGGACTAGGTGGTGCAGGTAACATTGCCTCACTTTGCATAAAAACTAGGAGATATTTTTATATGGACATATTTTTTGTGTTACTATGAGCAGAATAATGTTTGATGTTATTTCCTCTTTTGTAAAGACCATATGGGTCAACAGTGGTGTTAGTGGAATAACATAGAATAAATTGGGCTCCTTCTATTTTTGGTTGAGACAAATGGCAACAACTAAAAGTTAATATAAGAGGTGGGCTAATGACCCTGATCTAAGACTTGAAAATCTCGTATGACAGTTTCAAGATTGTTGATGGCTTTTTCTTTGGAGGTTTTCTAGTCACTTAGATGTGTTTAATGGCCTTAATACAGTCTCATAGTTGCTTTTATCTTCTAAATCTTGCCAATTTTCATAAGTTCCACCCATGAATGTCGCTAACTTATTATGAGCCTAACAAAGAATTAAAGATAAGGTTTCCAACTTATGGTTACAGCAAATCAAATCCCAAGAATAGCCAAGCAGAGTCTAAATCAAGTAGAGTTGAAGTATTGAAAATTTTAAAACTATTTAGTTTGAGACTCCTTAAAGGATGTAAATAATGTCTTAAATCTTTGGACTAGAACTAGCCCATGATGACTTTGTTTTAACCCTTATAACTTCCCATTTTCTAGCTCTATCTCCTACCACTGGATCATATTCCTGAATTTTAAGGTCAACCAAACAACAGGGAATTTGAAACCCACCAAGTAAGAAAAAGATCATATTACTCAGGATCACTAATGAAACCCACCAGCTTTATTTTATTATAGAGGAATGAGTCCATGGAGTGACTCACATTGTAGAGGAAATTCTGATATCATTTTCTAGAGTTCTACCCCACCCAAATGACAAGTCAAACATGCATGCTTTAACATTACTTTCCTCTATTTTCTGGGCAACCAAACATTCCCAAAATTTGGAGAATAATGTAGAAACCGAAAACAACCCCACACCTTAATCTCCTAACTTAAGATAAAACCCTATTCATTGGCCCTTGAAAAGTGGAGTACTCCGATTTTTTCTGTTCCTATAACAAAAATTAGAGCTTGTCCCTTTCATTTTTGGAGTTCTTAAGAGTGGTCCTCTTCATTTTTGGAGTTTTTAACAGTGGTCCCCTCCATTTTTGGAGTTCTTAACAGTGGTCCCCTCTATTTTTGGTATCTTTAACAAAAAAATTCACGGTGGCTCTCCATTCCATATCTGTTCTCTTTACCAAAACAAAACCTTTTTCTTTTTGCCAAGCTCACAATGAAAAAAAAAAAAAACCGAACACATCTTTACTAAGCTCAATATGAAAATAAAATCAGAAACCAAACACATCTACAACAATAAACTAAAATACGTGAAAACTAAACAGATTTACAAAAAAATATTTAAATTTACGTAAACTAAAAAACTCATAAATCTTATTTGATCAATGATGGAATAAGATGAAAATTTGGAAAATATTGAATTTGAGCCAAGGATGAACCAAAGACAACCAGATGCAACAGGAGACAACATGAAGGACAAATAAAAAGACAAAACCCTAAAGGTAAAAAACCTAACCGAAAAGTGAGAGGAACTCAAAAGGATTCAAAACCGTAGTTGGTAAATACGGTTTTGATTGATTTTTAAAAAAACTCAAAACCGTAATTGGTGACTATGGTTTTTTGACCTGGACTCCTATGTGATAAAGACGCACTAAATTGGGCATTATTTTGGAAATCAGTTTACTTTTTGAATTATTTTTTTTAAATATCCTATTTTGGGTCAAAACTCAATAATCCAAGCGTCCAAATAGTCGAAATGCACCATAAAAGCTATAACCAAAGCTTGTGTGGTTACAGTCAATCCCTACCGTCGATTCTTGCAGCAGTGGGTCCCATGTGATGTAAAAATTAATCGTGGTTTGTCTTTTGGACCCAATTGGGCCCAAAAATTAAACTTTGGTCCATATAAGTTGCATAATTGATCAGGAGGATATTAAATATGAAAAGACCAATATACCCTTTAAAACTATTTTCTACCACAATATTTGACAAACTTTTTTATCTTAATTTTTTTTAATCATTATTCTGAAAATTTATTATTTTTAGAAAACTAATTTTTTTAAAAAATATGTCATTTAAAAAAATAAATTTGACATATTTTTAGTTATTTTTATATACACAATTTTAAAAATATATATTTTTCAAGATTTTTGATTTTTAAATAATAATAATAATAATAATAATAATTTTTTTTTTTTTTTGAAAAATGGTGTATTTTTTTCCAAATCACTAAATTATATTAAATTTTATTGAAGTTTCAAAAAGGAATAAAATTTAAATTAATGTTTTTCTACTCTTTTTTTTTTTTCATAGTGAGCAAAGGTCATTTATGAAAAGATAAGAAAATCATATCATTTTTCTCAATTTTCACATTTTCTCTGGGTTTTGAGCTTAAATGATGAACTTATATAGATAAAAACTTAATATTTGGGCATATTTGGGCCCAACTAGTCCAAAACACCTTTGTCCCTTTATTTTATCACAGATTGAGGACATTTTGGTCATTTCTATATTCAACATGCTCAACATATATATAAAACTATGGCAACTCTCTCCACGTTGATTATACAATACTCGCATCGTAACGAGAGTTGCCATAATCACAACTGAGGAGGTAGATAGTGAGGGTACAGAGAAGATGGTGGTGGAGCGCGACATAGATGATCTCCCGAAGAACGCAGCGAACTACACGGCCTTGACTCCGCTGTGGTTGCTGGAGAGAGCGGCTGTGGTGCATCCCAACAGGAAATCAGTGATCCATGGATCTTTGCAGTACACGTGGCTCGAGACTTATCAGCGGTGCCGCCGATTGGCTTCCGCTCTTTCTAAGTATTCCATAGGCGCCGGCAGTACGGTACTTCGGTTTCTCACATCTCTAAAATTTTCATTCTTCTGCTTGGTAGATGAGAAAATGAAAGAAAAGATAAGAAAATTTGAAAATCTTTTGTTGGTTGCAGTCTTGAAAGCAGCGTGTTTTTGTCCCTTCCTTTTTTTCTTTCCCTCTGAAAATAGGCGGTGAATTTAATTTGATTCGTTTATTTAATTACCACGTTAATTAAATCTTGTGCTGATTGAATATGAATCAAGTTCGTTGGCATGAATTTAGACTTTTGTTTTTTTTCTTTTTGCGTTGTAGATCTGATTTTTTATTCTGTTTTTTTGAAATATAGAAGTAAAAGTAATTTTTAATCACTTGTGTATTCGTTGAAAATCAACATGATTGTTGTGGTTTTGAATCATTTAGTCTCAGGTGTTATTTATTCAAAAGTTGTGCAAAGTCTTAAAAAAATTTATTGATATTTTGATTTTGAATTTTCATTATTACTTTTTCCTTTTAAGAGTTGTTTATTCTAGTTTTTATGTTAATTATCATGCTCAACATCATTATTCCTACTATTGTTGCTCTATTTTGGGTTATTTGATTAAAAGGGTTTCTAAAAATCCAAAATTTGAAATCTGACTGGTATTTTTTTTGGCCTCATTCGGATAAAAATGCCCTCATTATTTTCTTGTAAAAATATATATTCTTTTTAAAACATCTTTATAGATACTTGAAATGATAAAGAATATCTACATAAAAAAATGGATTACTTAAAAAAAAACATGAAAATAGTTAAATTCACAATTTAGGGATTAATTGATCCCTTTTAACTAAATATTTCTTATATTTTTAGAAATTGTTTCAATAATTTGGATATACGAAAAGTTTGGAGCATGAGTTTTGAGTATGTTTATATATTTCCTTTTCGATTTAAATAATATTTATTTTTTTTTAAGGGCATGTTTGCTTAAGGAAATCATTAGGACCATCTTAACTTTATTTTAGGCATCAAAACACAAGATGGGTCCCACTACCCAATTGATATTTATACTAAAATCTTAATGACAAATGGAAATTATGAAACAAAATTTTAAGATAATAACAAAAAAATTTAAAATATATTTATATATCTATCA
Source organism: Vitis riparia (assembly GCF_004353265.1). NCBI lineage: Eukaryota > Viridiplantae > Streptophyta > Magnoliopsida > Vitales > Vitaceae > Vitis > Vitis riparia. The sequence continues at coordinate 904,423 of NC_048435.1, read as the reverse complement.
AAGAAAATAAAAGAAATACAAGATATAATTATAATTTAATTTTGGGTTAGTTTATGTTGTCTTGCTAGGTTTCCTTTTAGATTGAAAAACCATAAATTTGAGTATGTTGAGTATAAAAAAGATTAACGAATCTCGTCCAAATGTTGGGGTTGAGTTCGGATTGGTTCACACTAACCTACCTAAGTTGTAAGGTTAGGTGTTGTTTGTTTGTTTGTTTGTTTGTTTTTTTTTTTTTTTTTTTTTTTTTTTTTTTTAACTTTTCATTAAAAGTAATTTGGTTTTATTGAACTACCAATTTTCCTAAAAAGCTGAAGGATTTAGATCCAATATGCATATCATACTCCTTAACACCTTTTCTTTGTGTAGCCTATACCCACATGTGGAGAGACATAGAGAGAAAGGGGGAGAGAGACCAACAATTGCAAATAACCCTTTTTGGGTTTTCGAACATGTAAATGGGGAAACAAACATACAAATTGTGAAGAAGCAATTTGAATGCATGACCTCTCGTAAAACCAAGTTCTGATATCATGTTGAATAATTAATTTTTTTAAAAGGCTAAAATATTTTGTTTTTTTTTTTTAGTTATTTCTTAAATTTTAGATTGATAGAAAAAACCAAAATATTTAATTTTCTTTTTAATGCAAAAACTAAAGTATTAGTTTTTCTCTACTTGTTAATACTTAATAGAAATTAAATATCGAAAAAACAAATAACTTAATATTTAATACTATTAAACACTATTTTATCTTAAGTTCGATTTAGAATTAAATAAGAAAACAATTACCACCTTAGTTTAATCCACTTATCATACAATTATTCTGAAATATTTAATACTTTATCTACTTATTTTTATTTTTTCAATGGAAAAACCAATAAATATATTAATTATAAATACACAAAATAAATAATACATATGTTTATTTTTTTATGAAAGGGAAAACTAATAAATTAGTAAATCCAACCACGGTGATGGAGATAATCTTTATATATATGAATAATAACTATTTTATACAAATAATAGTTATTAATAAGCTTTGTGTTATGGTTATAATAATTTTGTTATTCTTGACAAATTATATTACAAAAAAATAGTTATAATCGTGGTATAATATATTATTTTGTTATTCCCATTATAATTAGTTGGATTATTTTTTAATAAGTTTTTCCTCAACTATGAAAAGATTATTAATAAGCTTTTACTATTTGCTTATTAAAATAGCCAAAGGGCAATAAGTTGTCTTCATCTCGCTCTATGTCCAATTTCACTGGAAATATTATTACAAGCATAAGAGCAGGAATAATATGGCTGCATTTTAGAAAAAACTTGCTGAAGATTTTTACCTGGCTTGTTTGGATACAAATACCATATTCTTTTTGGATTTGGCATCATTTAGGGCTTATAGTCCATTTCAGTTTCTTGAGTTACTTCCTGAATTAGTTTCCTTTTGGGAAATTATTCTCATTGCTTGGTTGTCTGGGCTGCTTGAAACTTCTTGTTCACCTGACTCGTGAAATCAAAGAGTAATGCAATTGCCTTTGTCATTGTGTGTGTACTTTGATTTTGGGATTCTCATCCCTGCTCCTTTCATCGTATTCATCATTGTAAAAAGCATGGAATTTTCTAACAGTGTTCCACTGGACCTCACGAGGTTTTATAATGATGGCCAGAATTATGAATCGTTGATCATTCTGGTTTCCCTCCATCCTAACTTTGTATCTGATAAATTGCCTCTATGTTGGATTGGAGCTAGTTGGTGGCTGAATCTTAGTGTTCTGATTATACTGCTAGGTAGCCATAATTGCACCAAACATCCCTGCCATGTATGAAGCTCATTTCGGGGTTCCCATGTCTGGAGCGGTGGTGAACTGTGTTAACATTCGTCTAAATGCACCGATAATTGCTTTCCTTCTTGAGCATTCATCGGCAGCAGTTGTAATGGTGGATCAAGAGTTTTTCCCATTGGCAGAGGAAGCTTTGAAAATCTGGTCAGACAAAAGCAAAAATGATTTTAAGCCTCCACTTCTAATCGTCATAGCTGATGAAAGCTGCGATCCTAAAGGACTAGAATATGCTTTGAGGAAAGGGGTCATTGAATATGAGCAGTTCCTGGAAACAGGAGACCCTGAATTTGCATGGAAACCACCACAGGATGAGTGGCAGAGTATTGCTTTGGGGTATACTTCTGGAACAACAGCCAGCCCTAAGGGGGTAGTGTTGCACCATAGGGGAGCATATATCATGGCCCTCACTGGTGCTCTTGTATGGGGGATGAATGAAGGAGCTGTGTACCTATGGACACTTCCAATGTTTCATTGTAATGGCTGGTGTTTCACTTGGACACTTGCTGCTCTTTGTGGGACCAACATATGCCTTCGGCAGGTACTTCTGAATCCTTTGTTTTTACCTCAATATGTTGGAGAATTCATGCTTATCTTAAAAATGTCTTCAATATGTTGAAATGCTTTGCCAAACACTACAAGGCAGTTTGAAAACAGTTGCAGGCCGCCAAAAGGGGTTTGCTAATGTGTTCATGCTCCTCTGCTTTGTACATTTTTGTAGGTTGCAACCAAGGCAATTTATCAAGCCATAGCCAACGATGGTGTAACCCACCTCTGTGCTGCACCAGTGGTCCTCAACAGCATAGTCAATGCCCCCAAAAGTGAAACCATCCTTCCCCTTCCACGCGTGGTCCATGTAATGACAGCTGGGGCTGCTCCGCCCCCTTCTGTTCTCTTTGCCATGTCCCAACAAGGCTTTCGAGTCACCCATACCTACGGACTCTCAGAAACCTACGGCCCCTCCACAGTATGTGCATGGAAACCTGAATGGGATGAACTACCACCTGAAACTCAAGCCCGTCTCAATGCACGCCAAGGCATCCAATACATCGGCTTGGAGGGCCTAGATGTGGTCAGCACCACAGACATGAAGCCTGTCCCTGCCGATGGAACCACCATTGGTGAGATTGTGATGCGGGGTAATACTGTGATGAAGGGCTACTTAAAGAACCCGAAAGCCAACGAGGAAACTTTTGCAAATGGATGGTTTCATTCAGGTGATCTTGGGGTGAAGCATCCAGATGGGTACATACAACTTAAGGACCGATCAAAAGACATCATCATCTCTGGAGGCGAAAACATAAGCAGCGTGGAGGTTGAAAATGCTGTATACTTGCACCCTGCAGTGCTAGAGGCATCAGTGGTGGCAAGGCCAGATGACCGCTGGGGGGAATCGCCTTGTGCTTTCGTGACGTTGAAGCCAGGGGTTGATAGCTCCGATGAAAGACGCCTGGCAGAAGATATTATGAAGTTCTGCCGATCCAAGTTGCCGGCTTACTGGATTCCAAAATCTGTGGTGTTTGGACCATTGCCCAAGACAGCCACTGGGAAGATACAGAAGCATCTGCTGAGGGCCAGGACGAAGGAGATGGGACCTCTTAAGAAGAGCAAGCTGTAGTAATCTCTCAGGGTAGTCCATGAATGAATAAAAAGATGGATCTTCTTGTTGCCGGTTAGTCTCCCTCGTACTCTGTTAATTCGTTCAGTTCGGGCTATAGGATTTGTGGTTGGGCTACTAATACGGTTAAACATTTGAAGAAAAATGCTTCTCTCATATTCACCTTCCCCAATTGGGACTATCATGTACTGTTACTTATTTAGGAACTCGTTTGGACGACTGAGTCAAAGACCGGGTCAAAAAGCCCACCATGAATAATCAACATTTGAATATTCTATTTATAAAGTCAATTTCAAAATACATATCGATGTGATATTTACATGTATTCTGATGTATGTTATCCCTATCACATACAGATCAGGTTGGTCTGGAATCTTGGACCGATTTGATGTGTTGATGGTATGGGCCATGTTGTAGCCCATTGACAGGCCAGGCCTTGAGATTTCAAAGGTCAGGATAGAAATGGGCCTTGTGGTGGACCCATCTATGGTAGTTCCTAATGTTTTGCTAACCAAAATTTGGTGGGGTGGGATAAGAGCAATGGAGCTCCTTCAATCCATGTCTTTTATATTCTCTGTTTCATTTGTTGTTCCTTTAAGGCCTGTTTGGTATACAAGAAATAAGAATAAAAATAGGATGAAAACAAGGATGAATCATAATCCAATGTATAATAATCAAAATCTTAGTACGAGTGTATTTGGTTTTCATGACAATTATTTTTTTTTAATTTTAAATTATTTTTTATTTCTATTTTCATTCCAAAAAAAGAAAAAAGAAAAAAGAATACATTAATAAATGAGAGATGAAATTAAGAGTTTGTTTGAGCATTGTTGTAACGACCTGCACCCAACCATGTAGATATTGTCCGCTTTGGGCCCAAGGGGGCCCTCACGGCTTTAAAACGCGTCTACTTGGTTAAGAGGAGCCTCTACATATATAGCACCAGGAACATTCTCCCCTATCCGATGTGGGACATCACAAACACCCCCCCATGCAGACACAACGTCCTCGTTGTGTCCCATGAGATTGCGGGGCCAAACAGACAAAGCCAAACAAACCCCCACACCGGGGTTGGGGGATCGGCTCTGATACCATTTGTAATGACCCGCACCCAACCATGTAGATATTGTCCGCTTTGGGCCCAAGGGGGCCCTCACGGCTTTAAAACGCGTCTACTTGGTTAAGAGGAGTCTCTACATATATAGCGCCAGGAACTTGCTCCCCTATCCGATGTGGGACATCACAATTTGTAACGACCCGCACCCAACCATGTAGATATTGTCCGCTTTGGGCCCAAGGGGGCCCTTACGGCTTTAAAACGCGTCTACTTAGTTAAGAGGAGCCTCTACATATATAGCGCCAGGAACATTCTCCCCTATCCGATGTGGGACATCACAAACAACCCCCCATGCAGACACAATGTCCTCGTTGTGTCCCATGAGATTGCGGGGCCAAACAGACAAAGCCAAACAAACCCCCACACCGGGGTTGGGGATCGACTCTGATACCATTTGTAACGACCCGCACCCAACCATGTAGATATTGTCCGCTTTGGGCCCAAAGGGGCCCTCACGGCTTTAAAACGCGTCTACTTGATTAAGAGGAGCCTCTACATATATAGCACCAGGAACATTCTCCCCTATCCGATGTGGGACATCACAATTGTTTTTAAAAAACAATTTTTTTTTTATTTCTATAAATAAAAAATTGTTTTTCAAATTTAAAAACATATTTGATATTTTTTTGAGAAGATATTTTAATTATTTTCATTTGTTTTCTAAAATTGTTTTAAAAATAATTCTATAAATATAGAAAATGATTTAAAATAAAGTATTACAAGTAAAAACCATTTTTAAAAAACATTTACAAACACAAAATATAGTTTCAAAACATGTCAAGTTCTCAAATAGACTTTTATGTTAGTAAACATCAAAAAACTGTTTTTTAAAAACTATTTTTAGAAACTATTTTGAAAACGTTTCCAACAAGTCAAAGATTTTCATTCTCATTCTTCATTACATGATTTCAAACGTCATTTTTCTAGCAATAGAAGACTCCATTTGAAGAACTTTCAAATGATGCAATAGGATTACAAACCAAAAACAAAAAAAAAAACAAAAAAAAAAAGGTCAAGCAAACGTTGATGCTATCATTATTGGCCAGGCTTTACAGAGAAAGTGGTATTCCAAATGAGGAGGAAAGCTTTAAGGATAAGGAGAAAGCTGAATTCAGAATGGTTTGTTGGCAGATATATCTTCAGTTGCGTCACTGAGATGGTATTTTAAAGGATAAGAATCTTATATATTATATTATGCATCCATCCATCCATCCATAATCTTGGGCATGCTACAATGCTCCTTCAATCCACCCTCCATAAAGTTAGGTCCCAATCCATGCAAGGTGGGATGGTTCATATTTCTTCATGCTCATCCAACTTGTAGCATCAATGGACCCATCCCCTTTCATCCAGTTAGGCCTCTTTCTTCTCCAACTCGTCTACCTACCAATCATTACTTCAATTTCACGTTAATGCTGAATAAGACATCCTATATTTATTTTTCAACTAACCCTACTATGTAGGTTGTTTGAAACTTCTAAGAAATAAGTTGGACAATTTTTTACTACAAATTTTCTTTCCAAGAAGCAAGAGAAAATATTGATATTTCAATTTTACAAATATACATATCATTCAAATGGATTGAGTTGCAAAGTAGTTGTTCAATGGGGATCCAATAATGAAAATATCACTGGTTTGATTTTACAAAAATATGGATATGGATATTGATAATAATTTTCTTAAATTAAATATATCATAAAATCATAAAAATAACTAAAAATATGAATATTTTTAGATACAAAAATATCAATGTTGATAGAAATTTTCTTAAAATTGAAAATATCATAAAAAATGACTAAAAAATGTGAAAATTTTTAGATAAAACTTTGATAAATAAGAAAATAATTAATAGTACGAATATTAAATTGGGTTTTTAAGAGAATAATGTACAATAGTATCAAATAATAAAAAAATATGTATTGATATTGATGTGTATTACCAAACAATTAGTGTTTATCATGAATAAAAAAATTATTTGAATCTGTCTTTATATTACATATAAAATTTTATATGACCTTAGTAGACTATGTTTTAGTTTTGAAATTTCGTTGAAAATTTGAAAACATAGATGACTTAGGTATACCAAGATATTTTCATCATTTTTTATGGATAAAGATAATTAAATATTTAATGAAAATATGGGAAATATCATAAATACTGTCATCCTCATATTGTTGACCATAACAATGACACTTAATGAAGAAAAACTTGGGACATTAAGGTTATGTTTGTTCCCCAAAAATACTAAGAAAAGAAAAAAATGAAAAGGAAAATGATTTTTTTATATTTGGTTGTCCTATGAAAAATATCAAAGAAAATCAAATATGATTAAAACTACTTAAAAACTTATGTATTTTTAAATTATTTAATCTTTATATTGATGAGTTAAAATAAATAAAATGAGTTTGAAGTAACAAAAAAAATAATTTATCAACTTTTAATCTATTTTTTTATTTTCCTTCACTTTTTCTTTCCCTCTGTTTTTCCTTTATATTTTCTTTCCCTTGCATTTTCCTTCAAATTTTCTGGGAATCAAACATAGCCTAAAGGTTTTTAGTTGGGAAGCAAAACTGGGGACATTAAAGGTTTTAGTTGGGAAGCGTTTTTGAAAATGTTTTTTAAAAATTATTTTATAATGTTTTGTACAACAAAATTATGTTTCTAATTTGGTTATTTATTTATTTATTTATAATTTTTAAATATTTTTTAAAAACAAAATTTATAAGTAGTGTTTTATTTTTAATCATTTTTTATAATGATTTTTAAAAAATCTTGTATATATTTTTTTTCTTTTCGAAAATAGCTACCAAAAAGCTTAAATCTAATCTCAACCTTAAAGCTAGTCTCAAAATATTAAGGTGGTGTTTATTTTTTTGGTTTTTTGCTGAAAACAATTTGTTTTAAAAATTTATGTCGTTTATTTTTTTTATTTTTTTATGACTTATTATAAACTTTTTACTAAATAGAAAAAAAATTAAAATATGTAGTTTTTTTCTAAATAAAAAAGTAATTTTTTTACTTTTAATATTTAATAAAAATAAATATTATAAAAATAAATAATTTAAGATTTAACACTATTAAGCATTCGGATTCTATTTAGTAAAAAATAATCCTCAGCTAAGTTCTAAATAAGATGATGAGGATAAGGTTCATCGTTAAGAGGAAAGCAAGCCTTATCACCATTTAACACCCTAAATCAACACTCAACTTTTTGTCTTGATCAATAAATGAAAAATACTTTTAGGGTTGATCAACAAATGAAACAAGGACTTAGATTCTATCGGCGAGTCGAGGTCAAATTCAAATTGGGATGTAGAGACGAGGAGACAGAAGAGGATGGAAGGAGAGGCGATTGGGCAGCATAGTGACATCAATCCAGAAGAGTGTGCTCCGACAAAACAACCCCACAAAAGCTCTCATGGGAACATCAGCCTCAGACACATATAACGGAAATAATGATGGTGGGTTGGCCAAACACTCCCTTAAGACTTGAGATGTTTGGTATTCGAAGGTCCTTGTCTCAAGCTGCAGATGTGAAGGTTGTTAAATAAATAAAACCGATTTTCTTTTTCTTTTTCCCCTTGCCTTTGTAAAACGAAGCGTTCCAGCTTTTTTGTTATCCAAGGAATGATGCAACATTCAAGTTGTCTCGAACCTTCTTAACCAATTTTCAGCTAGTTGAACTGCCTTTACTTTTTCTTTTCTTTTTCCTTAAAGAAAAAAAAAAAAAACCCCTTCTATGTATATATATAAATTATGACATTTTGCCATGAGTTAATGAAGAAAAAAAAAATTTCTTTTTCATGACAATGATTTTTTTTTTAATTATTAATTTTTTTTTATTTCTATTTTCATTCTAAAAAATAAAAGAATGAATGAGAAATGAAATTAAGAGTTTGTTTGAGCATTGTTTTTAAAAAACATTTTTTTATTTGTATAAATAAAAAATTGTTTTTCAAATTCAAAAACATATTTGATATTTTTTGATAAAAAATAGTTTTTTGAGAAGATATTTTAATTATTTTCATTTGTTTTCTAAGGTTGTTTTAAAAAATAATTCTATAAATATAGAAAATGATTTAAAATAAAGTATTACAAGTAAAAACCATTTTTAAAAACATTTACAAACACAAAATATAGGTGCGGACCCCGCATTTCGGCTCATGCGTTTCTCATTCGATGGCGAGCTCGATTTTATTTGAAAAATTGATTTTAATTGATTAAGAAAATGACTTGGAGTCGCCACCTATTTAGTGTTTTATTTTTAAGAGGGTAAACAAAATAAGAAAGAAAACCCTAGGTGTGACTCTTTGTTTTGGAAAAAATTGGTCTACAACAAACCGGATCGGGTTCGGGGGTCAGGTTACTTATCGGGAAGGTATGGTAAGGACCGTAGCACCCTTCTAAGTCTCTAAAGTCGGGTCTCTACTAATAAAATAAAGCAATCATGACAATTGATGATGGAATCAATGAATACTCAGAGTGATCATGCACATGTGAGAATCTAAACATGCATACATAAAATACCAGAATGGGAATAGATACGTACCTGGGTGACGAGCCACAATGCGCTTATCAAAAAGTGAGGTTAGTGCACAATTAAAGAATAATTTCAAGCATGTCATAGGGCAGAATAGAAGCAATCATGCATGGCAACTAAATCAATTAATTATAAAGTCACATATGTCGGGCTCCCACCAAAACCCATTTATTTTGTATGAATTAATATCACAGATTCCATTATTCCGGAATTATGAAAAAAAAAATAACAATCATGCCTATTAAAATCAAGAGGAGCAGAAGATTGCGGGCGGAAATGGATCCGGCGAATCGCGAGTGTCTAATGAGCCAAGCTATCCGGAAAATCTGAAGTGTCGGCTGGACAGAATTCCGGATGTGAGACATCCGGAGAAGGTGGGGCGTCGGTCGGACAGAATTCCAGATGTGAGACATCCGGAGAAGGTGGGGCGTCGGCGAACAGAATTCCGGATGTGAGACATCCGGAGAAGGTGGGGCGTCGGCCGAACAGAATTCCGGATGTAAGACATCCGGAGAAGGTGGGATGTCGGCGGACAGAATTTCGGATATGAGACATCCGAAGAAGGTGGGGGTGTCGGTCGGACAGAATTCCGGATGTGAGACATCCGAAGAAGGTGGAACGTCAGCCGGACAGAATTCTTCCCCGGGTGGAATGATAAATAAATAAATGAATAAAAAGAAATGTAGGCACGACCCCACAAATCAAAAGCATGTGATGAATCTTCTCTCAAAATTTTCCAGAATAGAGAGAATGAGTAAGTATACTCCAGGCATCGAGGATAAGCCGCTAACAAATCAAGAAACAGAGGAGAGCAGTTTAAAATAGTCGGTGTAAACAAGTTGAGAGCCAAGTTAGAAATCAAGCACAACATGGAGGCAAACGAACTCAGATTCCATAAGAACATAATAAAATCTCCAATGCCCGCACCCAAACACCAAAATAGAATCTTATCGATATCCAAAAACAAAATAGAGAAGGTAATGAACAAGATCCATGCCTGAAAAGCTTCCTCGCAGATGGAAGCTCACCTGACTTCGAGCCCCTGTTTTTATGACCCTTCTGGAAGATGCCTAGATCCGCACCTCCTTTCCAAAGGCTACTCTTCGAACTCTCCTCTCCTCCCCTCGTTCTCCCTCTCAGCCGTTCTTCTTTTTCGTTTTTCTCTAATGTTGTCTCCCTTTTTTTTTTTTTTTTTTCTTCCCTTTTTCTTGCAAGCCACTCTTCTGCCCTCCTATTCACCGGTCAGCCAACATGGCTTTCGCAACCACCCCCTTCAGCTGCACGCCTCATGCAGACGACCTCTTGTTCTTAGCTGGGGGTCCCCTACCTCTACAGTCTGCAGCTTTCCAAATCCCCTTTACAGGTGTCGAATTCTGATAGCTCCTCAAAACACTAATCTGATTCTCTGTTAGCCTCTCCAAAGACGCCACGTGGTCTCCCGGGATCGTGCCACCTGACCAAATAACCTGCATGAAAGGTGAGAACGAAAGTGCCCCAAAATGGGGGTCTATAATAGGTTTAAAACATTTCAAGTTCTTAAACAGACTTTTATAAAACTGTTTTTTAAAAACTATTAATGTGTTTGTTAAGTTGTTAATTAATGATACTATTTCATATTGTATCCATGTTTCTTTTTGCTATATACGGTCTATTCATTTGTTACAATTTTCATACTTTTAACCTAATTAATAATTTAGACGGTGCTACTCAATCTCATCTACTTATCTATAAATGCATTCAATTCGACGATGAATGACTCCAGCCTTCCCCTATTTCCTTTCTTCCTTCTACTCCTTTATTACTTTTAATATTCCATTTATTTTAAGTTTCATGTGAATCCAAATGGAAAAAGTAGTTGTCATAGCATTATTAACACTTAGCTGAAAATGGACTACAAATTTACAAGTACCCAAAATTTGATTAGATTTCTTTAAGGTGCTATGAAGTGGACATATAGAAATAGAGAAAATGTAATACCTTGGAAGTAACAAAGAACTCTTTTTCCTTTCTTGTGAAATAATACAAGGTGTACTTCATACGCATCACAATGTGATATCATCTTTCTTGGTAGTTTCTAAAGCTTTAAAATTCAGAATTATTTATTAACTTAGGTTTGAAACCTATCTTGAAAATAGTTTCTATTTTAAAAGGACAAAATAAAAATGAATTTTACTTTTATTTTTTTAAAAATATTAAATAAATAATAATTTTTATATAAGATACAAAAAATTTTAGAGTCTACAATGGTTTTAAATAATCGAGTTATAAAAAAAAATATTATTTCAAAATTTCAAGTTTTTTTAAATGATTTTTAAAGGAATAAATGTTTAAATTTATATATATATTTTATAAGATATTCAATTTTTATACACAAGTTTCTAATTTTTAAAATAAAAAATAAGAAGTACATCCAAATTGATATTTAAAAAAATATTTTTTTTGAGAATTTGTTTAGAAAATAAGTTATCTTTAGAATAAATTTTAATTATTTTAATTATTTTTTGTATAGTACATGATACTTTTGTGAAGAATAAATCAAAAAAATTGTTTTACATATTTAAGTTTCCAAATTAATTTTTTTTCTTAAAAATATTTAAAAATCCTTGTTTCAAGAATTTTTTTTTTTAAATTATTTTTGAACATGTTACAAAAAAAAAAAATCTATAAAATTTTAAGTTAAATGTGAAATGATAAGTTCAAAGATTACACTAACTTTTTAAAAGTTAAATGATAAATGTTTTTTTTGGATTGATTTATTTTAGCATTTCTTTATTTATTCAATCTAAAAAAAGAGGCTTAGATTTTGAATTAATTAATTTTTTGCTTTAATTTAAACAACCCAAACAGGCCTAAACTTTTATTCCTTCAATTTATAAGCACAAAGAGGGTGGAACATGACTTTGAAATTAACCTATAGTCATGAAACTTTATCTTAAGATTTTTAATTCCTTTAATTGATACAATACAAAGAAGATTGCATTTGTAAAATAATTTAAAGAAAAAAAAATACCATACAACAAAATAAATTATATGCATTGAAAAAGAAAAAGGTAAGATCCTCCCTTAGATATTTTTTTATTTTTATTTTTAAAAATAAAAATAGAAGTGAATTATATTTAGAAACATAGGAACTTTTATGATAAGTTTTAAAAAATATTTAAAAAATTAAGAACTTGTTTAACCGTATTTTTTAAACTTGTTTTTAACAATAATTTTTAAACCGGTCAAGTAAAACTAATTCCTACTTGTTTTCTATTTCACTTTGACGATTAAATAGTCTTAGAAATGTTTAAAAATAATTTTATATTTTTAAAAATAGAAAATCGTTGTTAAATCATATAGATATATTCTAATTATTACCTCTAATTTTAAAAAATAAAAGGTATTTTATGTTAATGATTTTAAATTTTATACACAAATTATTTATATCTTTTTTAAAAGTATGTGGAGATTTTTTTTAAAATAAAAACAAAATCAATAAATACCATGATGTTAAAATCTCTTTAAAAAAATCTCTTAAAAATACGGTAGCTTAAAAATCTCTTTAAAAAAGAAAATCCAACAAAGTGGGGCCAACCATGGCTGCCAACTGATGATTAGCCAGAGGAGAGATTCCCTAGTCCGTGACCCCATTTTCCGTCTATCCAAACAGGGGCATTACAGCCATTTTCCCTTTACTCTACGTGATTGCCTAATATGCGTGTTACACTCACTCATCACTCTCCATCTCCACACCCCCATCGACGTGTAAACCCAATCATCTACACATCATTCTCTTCTCTCTATAGTCTATATATACCCACACCCCCTCCCCCCTTTTCTCACACAAGAACAACTAAAAAAGATGTCTTACACCCAATTCTCAGTTCTTCTTCTCCTAGCAGCTCTTCTCTGCTCATTCGCAGAAGCTCGAGAGCCTTTCGCATGCGACCCACGAAATGGGGTCACCAGAAACTTGCCTTTCTGTAGAGCATCTCTGCCAATCCAAGAGAGAGCCAGAGACCTAGTTGGAAGGTTGACATTGCAGGAGAAGATAAGGCTGCTGGTGAACAATGCCATAGACGTGCCCAGGCTGGGGATTAAGGGATACGAGTGGTGGTCGGAGGCTCTTCATGGGGTCTCCAACGTGGGTCCCGGCACCAAGTTCGGCGGCAGCTTCCCCGGCGCCACCAGCTTCCCTCAGGTCATCACCACCGCCGCTTCCTTCAACGCTTCTCTCTGGGAAGAGATCGGACGGGTATGGCTTCTTTGTTTTCTCTTCATTTTTTTGCCATTTTCCGTGTTCATTAATTTCATCATTTTATTATTATTATTTTAAGATTTTCGATTCTTTAGCATAGGAAATTCCTTGGTGGTTTCCACTGTCTCTCTGGGATTGAGCCTTGAGGACCACATAAGAGGCCAAAATTTTCAAGATAGAGACCCGTGATTAGAAAAAAGAGTGGTATGATGGAGAAAATGGACTTAAAGACTAAGAAAATAATTTCAACCCGGAAAATATTCTTAATTTTAAAGTCTATCCATAATTCTCGTGACTACTTTTCTTTTCCTCTCTCAAAAATGTTTTAATTAATTTATTGTTTGGCGCACATTTAAGTTTAATACATCCAACCTAAAATAACTAGGATTTTGAATATTATTTTCTACAATTTTTTTTTTTAAATTTTAATATAAGAACATGCCATGAAGGCTGATTTTATTCAATAACGAACAAGAAATCCAAGGCCAAAATTGTATTTCACCCACACTATTATTTTGGTGGTCCATTGTCATCTTAAATGGGCATGCCTCTATCAGAAAAGTACAGGTATGTCTACATGAGCAAGTTGGAGAGGAAGGAGCCCATGCTTACGTTTGTTATTCCACAAATATATATATATATATATATATATATATATATATATATATATATATATATATATATATATATATATATATTTTATACAAACAATAATAATAATAGTTGACGGCTTGTAGGTGAAGCAATGAGACAGGCCTTGTGTATTTTTTGTAATGGAGAGTTTGGTAGGTAGAAGTGGACGTGTAGGGCAGGCCTCATCTAGTCATGTGTACATATTTTTAGTCATAAATGTTAGGAAGAATATGCAGAGATTGTTGAGTCATGGCTTATCCAAAACCTTTCATGTAGTTTTCACTTCTCTCACATAATTGATAATTCCTTTCACTTAAATAAATAAATAAATAAGTGCCCTTTTGGCTTTAGATAAAAATTAATAATTCAATTCGATATTATTATTATTATTATTATTATTATTTTAAATTATAAACTTTTTAAAGCAAAATTCGGAAATGATATAAATGTTTTTGTTGAGTCTATGATTACAGTTGAGAGAAGACTTATGATGGAGTTTGAAGATGTTGATTTTTGAGCTCTGGGCCCATGCCAAATTCAAATTGCTTGAAACCTATACTATATGGTATTTAATTCACTCTGAAGATGCTGGTTTCATAATTGTTCACTAGAAAAAAACAAAGAAAAGTTCTATGTGATGCGCCTTTCTCTTGCCTTCTTCCACTTTTGATCCGCATGGTATTATTAATTTATTATGTGTACCGTCATCTAATAATTTAAATTTGGTTGTGGACTTCTAATGAGCTGGATTGTATATTCTACTGTTGCGGATTCAATATCCTATAATTTTCCTAAAATAATTATTGCAAGTTGTACTTTCCCATCATGGCGGGGACAACCAAACTCAGCCCCACAATGTGTTGGTTGCAAGCTGCAACGTCCAAGTCAGAGTAGTTGATTCCTGGGACTTTAATCAGGAATAGAATTAATCTGACCTTTTCATGACGCAATTCCAAAGTGTTGACGAAAACTGCCTTCCATTTTTATGGGAGTTGAACATTTTTAGTGTGTGTGTCCAGGTGGTGTCCGATGAAGCAAGAGCAATGTACAATGGTGGAATGGCTGGTCTTACGTATTGGAGCCCGAACGTGAACATATTCAGAGACCCCAGATGGGGCCGAGGGCAGGAGACTCCAGGCGAAGACCCCGCCGTGGCCGCAAAGTATGCAGCGGCGTACGTAAGAGGCCTCCAAGGCAATGCCCGAGACAGATTGAAGGTAGCCGCATGTTGTAAGCACTACACCGCCTACGACCTTGATCACTGGGGCGGCATCGATCGATTCCATTTCAACGCCAGAGTAAGCAACAACTTAATTCCCAATGATAAAATCATAAAACCCGAAAATTAATCGAAACCATGCATTCCTGGTATGATTTTCCCAAAATTCCATGGCGGTGTAGGTTAGCAAGCAGGACTTGGAGGACACGTATGATGTTCCGTTCAAGGCGTGCGTGGTGGAGGGGAATGTTGCCAGTGTGATGTGCTCGTACAATCAGGTGAACGGGAAGCCCACATGCGCTGATCCTCATCTCCTCCGCGACACCATCCGCGGCGACTGGAAACTCAATGGGTGAGTCACTGACTCGGTGGCCATCACATCTCAAAGTCTAGGGATTTAACTTATGAATTTCGGAACGTAACTCTCTTCTTTTATGTGGGACAGATACATAGTCTCGGACTGTGACTCGGTCGGGGTCTTCTACGATGAACAACACTACACTGCAACACCTGAGGAAGCTGCTGCTGTTGCCATTAAAGCTGGTTAGTAATCTTGATTGGAAACTGTTTTTAAAAATAGTTACCGTGAAAATGGTTTCAAACATGATAAAGCGAGAAAATTGTTTTTATATTTGAATTACCAAAAATAATTTTATTTTTTAGATAGACCAATTCTCTCAACTCCGTAGAATCTAATTACTTTGTATTTGTGATTTTCTGTAGGTTTGGATTTGGACTGTGGGCCGTTTCTTGCGATCCACACAGAGGCGGCCATAAGGGGAGGGAAGCTGACCGAGGCCGATGTAAATGGGGCCTTAATAAATACAATTTCGGTCCAGATGAGATTGGGAATGTTTGATGGGGAGCCTTCGGCCCAGCCCTACGGGAATCTTGGCCCAAGGGATGTTTGCACTCCGGCCCACCAGCAGTTGGCCCTTGAGGCGGCCCGACAAGGCATTGTTCTGCTTCAGAATCGTGGGCCAGCCCTGCCACTGTCCACGAGCCGTCACCGGACTATTGCTGTTATTGGGCCCAATTCTGATGTTACCGAAACCATGATTGGGAACTATGCCGGTAAGTCGATTACATTGGGTTAATCTTTGCCCCGGAACCTTAATTTTATCTATCTCTACATTTATATACAAAATCAAGAGCATTTCTAAAGAAGCAACTGGATGAATCCATTAGAAAAAAATCATAGTATTTATTAGGTTAATTCTAGTATGACTCATTATTGACACTATGTGCAGGTGTTGCATGTGGTTACACAACTCCCCTGCAGGGAATTGGGAGATATGCAAGGACAATTCACCAGGCAGGTTGCTCGGGCGTTGCCTGTAGAGATGACCAGCTATTCGGAGCGGCGGTGGCTGCTGCTCGGCAGGCTGATGCGACAGTCCTAGTGATGGGGTTGGACCAATCCATTGAAGCAGAATTCAGAGACAGGGTGGACATCCTCTTGCCTGGCCGCCAACAGGAGCTCGTATCAAAGGTAGCCATGGCCTCCAGAGGCCCAACCGTGCTGGTCTTGATGTCTGGTGGCCCTATTGATGTGTCGTTCGCTAAGAACGATCCCCGCATTGCAGCAATCATCTGGGTGGGTTATCCTGGCCAAGCCGGAGGAACTGCCATTGCTGATGTTTTGTTTGGAAGAACCAATCCAGGTAGACTTTTTCTTCTTTCACAGGAATGTGATCATACTCAAACATATATATTTTTATATATACCGGTTGATTGTATGTATTGGGTTTTTGAATATCAGGAGGGAAGCTGCCTGTAACATGGTACCCGCAGAGCTACCTACGAAAGGTGCCAATGACGAACATGGCGATGAGGGCAATCCCTTCAAGAGGGTACCCTGGGAGGACCTACCGTTTCTACAATGGCCCAGTGGTGTTCCCCTTTGGACATGGCTTGAGTTACTCCACTTTTGCCCACTCTTTAGCCCAAGCTCCGACCACCGTTTCAGTCTCCCTCGCCAGCCTTCAAACCATCAAGAACTCAACCATAGTGAGCAGCGCAGCAGTCAGGGTCAGCCACGCCAACTGCAACACACAGCCACTGGGCTTGCACATTGATGTGAAGAACACTGGGACCATGGATGGGTCTCACACACTTCTCCTCTTCTCCACTCCACCCCCTGGAACATGGTCTCCAAACAAGCGGTTACTGGCTTTTGAGAAAGTTCATGTGGCGGCAGGGTCTCAGGAGAGGGTGAGATTTGATGTTCATGTCTGCAAACACCTCTCTGTAGTAGACCACTTTGGAATTCATAGAATTCCAATGGGTGAACACCATTTTCACATTGGAGACCTCAAGCATTCCATCTCCCTCCAAGCAACTTTGGAGGAGATCAAATCCAAGTAAATACCAGGAACTGATCATCACCATACCAATTAAAAAAAAATAAAGGAAAATTAAGGAGAAGAAGCCATAATGGCATATCTCTATATATCAGTAGGAGATGAAAAAGACTCAAAAGAGTCCCACTACAAATGTAAAAATGACGAGATCAAGTTCTCAGGCACTAAAACCAAAGCCAAAAGACAATTAATACAATAGGGATTGAGTGGAATTTAGACAAAATTAGTGAGTGAAAGCAATAAATTATGCTAGAAACTAGCTTAAACCCAGTCTTTTTCTCTTGTACCTTGCCTCCCAAATGTCCAGTATCCTTGTGTATTGCTCCAAAATGGGCTGTAAAATAAACTCTTGATTACAGTTTCTATGCAGATTTGTTGATCCTCTTATGGGCTCCCTACTAAGTTAAATATTTTAATTATGTCATTTTTTTTTTCCTTCTAGAATGAATCTTTCACTCTTTGCCTTTCAATGAATCCTTAAGTCTATCCCTGGGATAAGTATCAATGGGAAAAGGACCATCTTGGTGGGTAGATGGTATCAAACCCAGTAATCCCTGTGGGCAAGCAGATGTCAGATTCTAAATGCCAAGGGCCAATGGTCTGGATGCTCATGCTGTTTTTAAAAATATTTCCAAAAACAGTTTTTAAGATCTAATATCTTTTGGTAACTTGAAATTTTCTTAATTTGCTTTTTATATTTTTAAAAATAATTTTTATATGTTGTGTTTTATTTTAAATTAACTTTTAAATTTATATAATATTTTTAATATATTCGGGTTTTGATAAAATATAGTTAGTTATTGTAAATTTAAAATTTTATTAAATACTTTTTTTATTTTGAATCAAAATAAATAAGAATAAAATTATGGATGGAAAAGAATAGGAAACATATGTGACGAAATTTTAAATTTAGGGTAATTGTATGTATTTAAGTCAAATTTCAGGGAGTAGAATGAAATTAATCGAACTCTTCTAAGAATAGCTAGTGAAGTTGGAGCGGGGCTTCTTTAACATGAGTGACGCCATGCGTGAGGTTGGAGCAAGGCTTCTTTAACACGAGTGACGTCATGCGTGAGGCTGGAGCAAGACTTCTTTAACATGAGTGACGTCATGCGTATGACTCTTTCTTTTAAGGACCATTGTGTTTTGGGTCCACGGATTCAAAAATTAACATTTAATTCATATAACTTACGTAATTAATAGAAAAAATATAAGATGTTAAGAGATCAATATACCATTCAAATTTTTATATTAACTTTTAAGATATAAAATAGTAATAAACTAACATACTCAATAACCTTTCACATAAGCCTTTTTAAAATTTGGATTTTAACAATTTGGATTTTAACAAATTTCACACCAATATTCACGCAACTATAATAATTCTATTTTAATAATTTGAATTTTTTATTGTTTTTGATTTTTTTTTAATAAATAATTGAAAACCAGAATTATTTTATATTTTAAATTATAAATAAAGAAAAATTATGTTCAAAAACTATTTAAAAAAATACTTTCTAAAAAAATGGTAATATGATTTATATTTTTACATTTTCTTTTTGAAAAAACATTTAATTAAAAAGTGAAAACAATTTTTAAAAATAAAATTTGAAAACCTTGTTTAGTACTAATTTTTTTATATGAAAATAATAAAAAGAATTAAATTTTATTCATTGATTATCCATTTTTTTTTCATTAGTTATTTTAATAATATATATATATATATATATATATATATATATATATATATATATATATATATATATATGGTATGTTTACAATTAAACAAAGGAATTGATCAATTATGTGTTTTTTGTGTGACTATCTTTTACATGAAAAATAATTAAATAACTAAATTATATATATTTATTACTCTTTTTAATTTTATTTTCTTTATTTATTTTTTATCTAATAGAAAATTTTAATATATCCAAAATTAACAAAGTAATAGATTAATTGTGCACATTTTGATCTATTAAAATAAATTACTTTCTAATTTAAATAAATAAAATGAAATAAGTAAATAAATTTGGGGTTATTTCTATTTTTGAACATATCTTATATTAATATTTTTTATGGTTGAATAAAATTTTTATTATTTTTTTCTTTAATTCCAAAAATAAAATAAAATAAATAAATAAATTTGGTATTTTCTAACTGATCTTATATTCATATTTCTTATGGTTAAATAAATTATTTATTTATTTTTCTTTATTTCCAAAAATAAAAGGAAATAAATAAATAAATAAACTTTGCTTAAATAATAGTTTTTAAGTAATTTCTTTGTCTTATTTTTAATTACATTTTGCATTGAAAATAAAATAAAATAATGTTTTATTTGTTTTAATTATTTTAAATGTCAAACTATTGGGAACATAGTTTACACACTTATGTGGATATAATTTATGCATATATATATATATATATATATACATGAAATTTATACCATTATATAAGGTTATTACACTAATTGCACAAGGGGTGTACAAGATTGTACATTTTGACTAACTTTTTTTTTTTTCTTGTCATCTAAGGATTATACGCTCTCCTACCACAAATTCTTTTATTTCATGTACTTTATTTAACTCGCATATAACAATTCAAATACTTACCTTAATAATTATGTTTAGGGAAAAATTTTGTTTTTATGTTTTATATCATGGTAAATGTTTAATTGGACAAGACAAATGTTCTAACTATACAAGGGGTATACAAGGCTATCATTTGTGAAAGATTTCAATCAATTTTGGGCAATTTTTTTTTTTTTTTATCTTGTCATCTAAGGATTACACACTCTCAAGGTACACATTCCTCTATCACACACTCATCTTATACATTTTATTTAACTCGCATATGACAATTCGAATACTTATCACATTAATGATGTTTGAGAGAACATTTTGTTTTTCCATCTTCCACTATTTTTTTAACTAAACCAATGAAAATATGGTTAATCTACCTATGGTTACACATTGAGTAGGGGGTATATGGAATTTGAGTCATTGTACAAGGTATTTACACTAAGTGTACATGATAAATAAACTGTATAAGGGTGTATAAGACTATTATTTGTGAAAGATTTTAAGTGATTCTGAAAAACTTGTTTGTTTATTTCCTCTAACCAATGATAGATGACATTTATTACACATATTGGTTAAATATACATTCATCTCATGCACTTTATCTAACTTGTATATGGTCATTTAAATAGGTATCTCACTTATGATGATTGTAAAACAAAATTATATAACAATTTTTCTTCTTTTTTAAAACAAAACCAATGCAAACATGGTTAACCAACTTATTGTCGGATATTTATGAGATGATGTATGAAATTTGAGTTATTGTACAAGGGTATTATACTAACTGTACAAGACAAATTTACTAATTATACAAGGGTGTATAAGATTACTTTTTGTTAAGGATTTCAAGTGATTTTGAAAAACTTTCCCATTTTTTTCCACTTAAGGATTTTTCCGCACTCAAATTCTCTCACTCAAGAATTGTTTCGAATTTTATTTTTAAATTTCATCAACAAAATTTTGTAATTACATATTTTTTTTTTTGTAGTTTTAGCAATGTTCTTTCTTTCCACTATTTTTTTTTTGTGAAATTTTATCCAAATGAATCTATATTTAAAATTATAATCATATTTATCAAATTTATTACTAAAATTATCTTTAATTCTTTTAATATATTTATACTCATTTATTTAAAAAAATGAAAAACTAATTTTTTTTTGTAAACATGTTCTATTACCTTTCAAGTAAAAAATTAGATAAGTTTGAAAGTCAATAAAAAAATGTAAATACCACATTCAATAATTTTTAGATAAAATTTTATATAATATATTTTATTTGAAATTTAATTTCTAAAGTTTCATTAAAAAATTGAATTGACAATTTTCTTGTTGTGAGTGAAAATACTTTGCATTAGTCTATCTAGATAAGAAACATTATTAATATAATATTAGAACTTCATATCTTAGTTATTTTTTTCAATAAATTTATCTTTTAAAAATTAAAAAAAATTAAAAATTTAAAAACTAAAAGGATATATATATATATATATATATATATATATATATATATATATAATAATAGTGAAGTGATAGTCAATTTAATTTTTTTTAAATATGGTTAATGTAGAAAATATAAAAAATAATTAAAAATAAGAGAAAAGTATAAATGAAAGGGTAATATAAATTTAAAATAAAAAATGAAAATTAAACTAAAAGATAAATACAATTTAAAAAAATATTTGGATGAAAAATCCCAACATTTTTATCCTTACTTATAAGAATAAAAAGATTCAATATCTTTAAAAATGAAAAAAAAAAATATTATTGCTTTTTATTTGACATAAAATAGAAATATAGATTGAAAGAAAAAGAAAAAAGAAGTTAGAAATGAGTAATACTTAATAGGAAATAGAAAAGGGAAAAAAAAATATAAAAAAATTGAAATTCACATTCACTGTGTGCCCATGTAAGAGTTAAGGGTATTTTAGGGATTAATGAAGGACAATATCCTTCTTCTCAATTTTCAGACTTTCTTTGAGTGTTGGGCTTATATATGGACTAGAAGTTTTTTTTTTTGACCCAAAACACAATTTTCTCTTTCTTTTAAAAGCATGATAGTGGTATGTCATGCCATTATGGTTGGTGAGGTGTCAAGGGCTTGTTTGTTTCTTTCACGATTCCTTTTAAAATTTAGACAATTTTACTGTTGGTTGCTTTTTAGCTTATCATTTTTAACGATATTAATAAAAAAATAAAAATAAACATGTGAAATCATTTTTTCTTATATAACGAAATACAAGAATTAATTTTATAAATATTTTTAACAAGTAGAATCAACATTAAATAAAAATTTAATACTGAATGATTTTTAGATATTTATAAATCAGAAATAGCTGAAATATTTAATTACATTTAATCTGATCTGGATTTAAGTTAAAATTAATTTTTAATATGAATATTTAGATATTCTTATTAAAAATTTGTGCCGGCTAGTTATTATTATTTTTTAAATAAAAATTTTGCTTAAAATAAGCTGATTTGGACATCCTCAAGGCAACCTATTGTGCTTTTGAATGGAGCTGACTTTGCTAAAAATATGATAAAATTAAATTGACTTAATCAGAAGTCAACCATATTGGGCTCACACATGTACAGGTGAGCTCAGCCCAAATTTTAGATTTGAAATAATAATAATAATAATAATAATAATAATAATTAAAATATGATCTTGTTATGGTTCAAAGCCCAAGGAGGTGAGACAGAAATTGAACCGTTGGGAACATTAATAGATTTATTGTGAAGTTTGATGAGTGGATAAATCAGTGTGACATGGACACTCTGATATTTATCATCCTCGTCATAAAAATGTGTGCTTTATTTTCCATACGGGTTTTAAATAATGTAATTTCCTACAAATAAATAAAAATAATAAATTAGTAATATAAATGCTAATATTTTCTCCTCAATAGCATACGTGGACAAAATAGAAATAAACATAAATAGAATATAAAAACGATTTTTTTCTTAAAATTTTATGCTTTATTTTTCATATGGGTTTTAAATAAGGTAATTTCCTACAAGTAAAAAGAAATAATAAAGAAAAAAAATTAGCAATTAGGTAGTAATATAAATATTAATATTTTCTCCTTAAAAACATAATTGTACAAAATAGAATTAAACAAAAATAGAATATACAAAATCATTTTTGTTTTTAAAAATTCTTTTATAATTTATTTTTATTTTTGTTTTTAATTTGATAAATTTTAATGGTACTTTTTTTTAAAAAAATTTTGTTATACCTGAATGATCATAATCTCAATATATATATAGTTGTTGTTTGACAAATAAAGTTAAAGTGACTTAGCATTTTTCATCATTATGATTAATGATTAATTAATGTACAATTTGTTTCATTTTTTATTTTTTTTTTGGAATTCTGTTAGTGTCGGTAAGGAGGGGTGAGGGGCACGTGAGGAAGAGAAGGGCGTGGGGTGTTTGGGGGAAATGGGGCCCTCCTGATAGAGAAATACTAACAGCTTTAAACGGAACTTCTCTACCGCCCTTCACTCCCTCTCTCCTCCACCCCTTGTGCTTTGCTTCTTAGTTTTACTTCTAAATTCTCTTCCCATAATTCCCATATATCTCCTAGTATCCTTATCTAACCCCCGCACTCCACCCCCCTCTTCTCTCTCTTCTCTTTTCTTTTTCTCTTTCCCCTTTCTCTCCCCCCCCTCTCTTTCCTCACTTGTCCTTTATCTCTTCTTCAAGGTATTCTCAGATTCCCTCTCCCTTGTTTTCTTCTTCTTGTCCGCTATTTATTTGCGGAATTGCGTTGCGTTCCTGGTGTTCTAGTTGCAACTTTCCTTTCACTTCCTGCTCCGGAAGAAATTGTAATTGCGGAATTGTTTTTGTTCTTAGTGTTTCTTGTGGTTTTCAGTTTTATTCGGAGGATTTGGGTTTGGGTATGAAGTTTCTGTTGGTTTGATTCACAGGAGGGTTTTCATGGCGGATTGCAACAGGGGAGACGGCTTCTTTCCTTCTTCCCAAGATCACGAGGTACCCCGCAATTCAACTCTTTTTTCTTGTTTTCTTTACAGGGAAATTTTTTTTTTTCTGATTTGTTTCTGAATTTGGTGAATTATGTTATCGAATTTCCCGGAAAACTAATTCCTGAAAATATGTAAATGCCATGTGATGAGGAGGGGACGAGTTTAGTGGGCTTCACCGTATGGGCTGGCCCATTTCTGTGAGCGGCGCGGCCTATGATGTAATGTGGGTCACATTTAACCCGTGATCAGAGATTTAAGTGTGGTGGTTGCATGTCAAGGGAGACGTGTCTATGGCGTATGATACACATGGCAAACATGCGATCATTATTTTTTATTTGTTTGTTTTTTAAAAAAAATTTAAATTTTTGTTAATTTACTTATTACTTGCATTTTTTGTGGTGACTTCTGTATATGGGCCGAAACGGTGGAGATATTTTGAGGATGGGTCAGGCCCAAAGAGGCGGTTGTCCGGATCTTAAGATCTGGGTGGGATCCGTTGGGATGGGGAAATCACGTGTGGAGGGCTCCAGGGTAGTACTGTAGGTGGTCCCAAAAGTCACGGCTGTGAAGCCTGTGATACGTACACATCAGATACATTCTTGAAAAATGTCGGCAGCAGTGTACGGTACAACAGTATCACAGAGTACACGAACAAGGATGGCTGTTTGTCAGCTGGTTCACGTGGACCTTGTCTTGTGAATGAAATCACATATTTGCCCCTGAACTGAGCAACACCTCATGTGAGCTTTAGACAGACCCCCTTTGCTGCAATGGAGATTAATTTTGGGGATCTGAACTCTTTTCTTCTTCTTCTTCTTCTTCCGGTTTTTTATTTTATTTTATTATTTTTTATTATTTTTAAAGCATATAATAGTCATTATTATTATTTTTTATTTTGAAAAGGATATTTAGTCAAGAGGATAAAGATAGTTCCTAATTAGAAAGTTATAGTGATATATATGGCTTACTCTATAGCCAACAAGATATGATAATGGATATTGGGAAGAACAGAGAAAAGATGGGAGCATTGGAAGGAAAAAAATAAATGGATGATAGTTTTATTCAAATGGGATTTAATTTTCTTTTGTGTTTTAAGGACTATTTTATCCTTTTTAATTAAATATCCTTTTTATCTCATGCTATAATTACAATCATTTTCTGATTAAGACACATAAATTTCTTGCCTTGATAGTCAATTTTATGTACCTAATGTTCCCATGTGAACCTATGTGCTTACAATATGTGTTGTAATGTGAAATTTTGGATTTAAGGGAGAAGGTCACCTTGTTTACACAAAGGAGGGGAGAGGGTTAACCCCTTACAGCCTCCATATGCTTTATGCCCCTCGTGTATTTAATATATATTCGACCTCCCTTGTAGGGATGACATTGACTTGACTCACATAGCATAGGGGTGACATTGAGCCAACCCTCTTGACAAGAGTGTTGTTGAGTCGAGCCCTTGTGTAGCATATACTCGACCTCCCTTGTAGGGATGAAATTGACTCGACTCACATCACTTAGGGATGGCGTTGATCGAACCCCCTTGACAAGAGTGTTGTTGAGCCGAACCCCCTTGTATGAGTGGCATTGAGTCAACACTCCCCATGAGGGTGATGTTGACTTGCCCCACCCCTTGTAGGTTGATGTTGATCCTTCTTGCAGATGGTAACAACACACAACCCCTGGCTCTTGAGGCTTGGCTTACATGGTAAAGGGATGCAGAGGGTTTATGAGAGGTTTCAGGTTCAAGTGCCAAAGGGGACAAAAATTTACCTATAAAAAAAAACAAAAAAAACTCCTCATTCCATGATGGCATTTGCCCCTACTTTATATTGCTCCATTATCTCTTCACTTAGTGTCCACAGTCTTTCAAAGACTCTCACTAAAGATGTGATTCGTATATAGACTTCGTATATTTGATGGTGGGGGTTTGCCTTTTTGGTGGATGGAACCGGACACTTGTAAAGCTGGGATAAGCCGTTTTACTTGCTTTAGGCAAATTGAGAGAATGGAGAATGTCGCCATTAAGGGACTTACTACCATTGATTGCCATGCCTCACAGTGAGCATCGAAATGCCGGTTGAAGGGCACATTGATACAAGCTTATGGAGGCCTCCAATTGGCCTCGTTGACCAATAGGGTTGAACCTTGGCCTGTTATATAGAAGGCCCTAGAGTCCAGTTATAAAGAGAGAACAAGATTAAGATCACTTTAAACTTAGGCTTCTGAAGAGTTCTTTAGTCCATCTCTAAGGGTCTTCCCTTATGTGCTCCTTAGTACTCCATTCTCACTCTAGGACCATTCCTCTTAGTTTGTTTTGCTCTTCCCTCAAGCCTCGAGACCTATTTATTTAACAATAGCAATTGATTTTAAAACATTCACATGACTAAGAAGAAGGTATCAGACTAATGGGTATTGTATAATCTTGCTACTAAATATACTAATGGAAAGTGCCATCCTATGATATCAAAGTCCCCATTTTTAGCTTGAATGGGATGTGTAAAGATATGAACAGTTTGAGGATTTTTTTTTTTCAGTTTTGTTCATTCATGATTGAGATTGAGTAGGGATATGATTCTACTTTATCACCATGGAATAATCCAATGAAAATATCTTCTTTCTTCTCCTTCTTTGGCAGCTAACATGTTCCCATTTGGGCCTTTCCGGGATCTTATTTGTGTGCTCCTCATTTGTCTGGGTTTCACACTGTGTCTTAGTCATTTCCTAATATAATTTTTCTACATTTTCTTTTTATGATAGCTGAAGTTTCCATCAAAATTTCCAAGGCCATTTTCCCCATTTGAATTTATAACTACAACATAAACATTAACAACTCTCATATCATTGAGTCTGCTACTTGTGTTGACATGGTGTATGATCATGATGTTTGGTGAATAAGCTTTCCATGGACTTTTTTTTCCTACCTTTTTCAACCTGTTACACACCATGTATTGTCATATGCTATATATAAATTTATAATCCTTCTATATAATGTGCAAATTATAGGCAACGTCCGAGGTGAAGAAATATGGAGGACTTGCGCCAAAGAAGAAGCCTCTGATTTCGAAGGCAAGCAAAACTTTTCCCTCACCCCTCTTTGGATTTCAGTCTCTTTTGTATGCTTCATTTGAACACCTGAAAGTAGAATCAAACCCGTACAAATTCATAAATATGTTGCAGGATAATGAACGTGCCTTCTTTGATTCAGCAGACTGGGCATTATGCAAGGTATTTGCCCCAAAAAACTTAAAATAGATTCTTCTTTTTTGATTTGGATAGACATCAATCTTCATATAATTCAGAGCAAAGTTCTCCTTTACCACAAAAGGTTTGCCAGTGATTATCGTAAACTTGAATCTAGGACTGAATATAATAAACATAGGGATAGATAGTTGCCCATTTCTTGAACTTGATCTCAAATACCTTTTCTCCCCTTCCCCTGAACAGCAAGGTGCAGGAATGAACCAAAAATCAACAGTGGCCGTAGAGACATTGCGCCCAAAGTTACAGGTATTAAATGGAACACCAATACAATCCCAACCTATCTCGATCTGTTCTATAGTTTATGATGAGTTGATTGTTTATGTAATCAAATCAAACCGACAATCTGCAGAGAACGCCACACCAACGGCTCCCCCCTCGAAGACCTGCTTGTACTTCTGGCCGTGATAGCCTCGTGAGTTGTCACTTCTCAAAATCAGACCTCATGCATAGCTTAAAAAGACATGACAATCATATCGACAAAGACATTTAAGTTGAATGGATGGTTTTGCAGGTGGAGTAGAATCCGGGCAAGGTCTCAACCGAGTGGTTTAATGTGATAGAATGGCAGCCCCACACGTTGTACATTCATGACATTGCGCACATTCCATTTGGCTGATTGAATGCTTTGAACGTTGAGTTTCTGTTAATAAAATAAGTCTTCCAACATGAGAAATGAGTAGCAGTAGCTTAAACACGTTGGGCATACCATTATCCATTGTTAGTTTATAGTACTCCATGGACCATAATGGATTTCCTTCCTGAGCTCCTGATAAAGAAAATCATAGGAGCCCATGGGCTTCAATTCTGGAGACACCCAGAACAATTTTGCAGCACGGGGGCACAGGGAAGTTGAAGTGGAGTGTAATTATGTGGGTTTTTTACAGGGAATTGTCAGCATTTGGATATGAACATACAAGGAAAAAAAATTTGTCTCCTAAGCTCCTGATATAAAATGGAAACAGAGGCATTAGTTAACCAAATAAAAGGCGAATCAAGCCATGTTTTGGTCAGGTTATGTTCATCAACCTCATTTTTTCCACCCACATCCCAATGCTTCTGAGCAACACTCAAACCACCCAAATTGGCGGCTCTTGTTTATGCTACACACTTGTTCAAACTCCTGATGCAACACTCTGTTGAGTGAAGAAACAGAAGTGATCTCCTCCAATTCCGTTTCATACAGTCCACGTTTCTTCACAATTCTCTCCCAAACTTTCCCTTTCTCACTCATTATCCCCACAAAATCGAACTTCTGGACTCCTCAAATCCCACAAACTCAACGTGCAACACCTCACACAATACTTTCCACATGCTCTTCCAAGTAAAAAAGTCGCCGTTCACGCAATTAGATGCTTGGTTCTTAGCCTTATCCGAAACAGCCGCCCATATTTTCTGATCGCCGGTGCACGTGCGTCCGACCATGTCGCAGAAATGCTCCCACGTGTATCGAGCTCCCGGGAACCGAAATGGCAGGCCTGCGTGGTTACATATGGTTGCGTATACGGCAAGGGTGAGCAGCAAGTTTGTGACTTGACTTCTGTGTCCCTTCCAAACTCTACCATGCATGAAGTAATTTTCCATTAAATGGACTTATCTTGTCTTCTGGTTTTCCTGTTTAGTTGCCTCGAAAAAGTAGGATAGGGAGAAAAGTTGTTGAATTTTCAACCTTTCATTTTTCATTCGTAACAATCCTGTCAAATTGTTGTCAAAACGTAAGGAGAGAAAATAGAACAAAAAACCCAAGGATGGACGAGGTGACACGGGAACAAAGGGAGTGAAGTACATTTTAATCTTCTAATTTAGATATATTTTTTCTCTCTTCGGATTGTCAATTATTTCTCATATCAATTATAGCTTTAGTAATTGATATATATATTTTTAAAAAAAATCAAATTTAATTAGAAACTTATATATATTTAAATTATTTAATTTTTAAATAAAAGAAGAAAAATAAATCAAATAAGTTAAGAGACATATACAAAAAGTAAATCTATTTATTTTTTATTTTTTTAAGAACCACATGCAGGGCTAAAATTTGTTATCCCAAAATGTATTTTTGATGCATTACTTGAATATGATTTATTTTAGACTTTTTGTGATATGGAATATTATTCCTTTAATTCGTCATCCCTTGAAAAAAAAACACCCAAGTTCTCACAGAAGAAATAACCGCATAATCCCATTCATGAAGTATATAATCAACAGAGGAACTAACAAGACAAGACCCAAGAACTAAACCACAAAGATCTTCCTTAGGTGCTAGTCATAAAATGTAAACAGTAGAGGAGCTTACAAGTTACAAGTTACAACACAAGATCCAAGACCCAAGCCACAGCCACCAACAAAGATCTTCCTT
Organism: Vitis riparia; assembly: GCF_004353265.1. NCBI lineage: Eukaryota > Viridiplantae > Streptophyta > Magnoliopsida > Vitales > Vitaceae > Vitis > Vitis riparia. The sequence goes on along the minus strand of NC_048435.1, from coordinate 874,659 downwards.
AGGGTATTATTTTCATCACTCTCAATCTCTCCACCCATATGCCTATGCTCTGCAGCGTATCCACATGGCCAAACCACCCGCAACTGCGACTTTTGTTCATGCTGCATACATGCTGAAATTCGAAATGCAGAACTGCTTTCAGCGCTGCAAAACAAGTGATCTCCTCTAATTTGCTCTCGTACAGTCCATGTTTTTTCACAATGCTCTCCCAAACTTTTCCTTTCTCACTCATCATCCCCACAAAATCAAACTCCTGGGACTCATCAAATTCCACAAACTCAACCTCAAACACCTCGCACACTACCTTCCACATGCTCTTCCAAGTAAAAATGTCGCTGTTTACGCAGTTGAACGCTTGGTTCTTAGCCTTTTCCGAAACCGCCGCCCATATCTGCTGCTCCGCCAGCACACGCGCGTCCGACATGTCGCAGAAATGATCCCAAGTGTATCGGGAGCCTGGATACCGAAACGGCAAGCCTTCGTGTTTACATATGGCTGCATAAACTGCGAGTGTGAGCAGCGCGTTATACGTGCTCCTTGAAGACGCGCCGATGATGATTGATGATCGGTGAACGGAGTAGGTGAAGGAGGGTGTGTACGAAGCTAGTAGGTCTTCGAGCGCGTAGTAGAAGTTCGGGAATGGAAGTCGAGGGAAATCCTCCCGAAATGGAATCTCCGGTGCGGTGAGCTGTTTCGAATTTTCCGGGTCGAATATCGGGCCCATGTAATGTTTGGTACCGGTCTGAAGAGTCACGTGTTGGAGGCGCGATGACGGCGCCGATTTGAAAACGTCGAGTACGTTGGACAGCATGGCGGCGTTGACGGTGATGTTGAGTTCCTCCGTTTCGCGGACTTGGATGGCCACCCAGAATACGTGCGTGACTTCGTTCGAAATCGGAGAGAGCTTGGCCCGCGTGTCGTCGGAACAAACGGCGTCGAATGTTATGTAGTGGTCGACGATGGAGATGGGGAACCAGGTGGGCTGGGGGCGGCGGGCGGCGCCGTAGACTTTCCAGGGGCCGCCTGAGGCACTAGGCTTCTTGAGGGCTTCGGCCAAGCTCAAGCCGGCCATGCCGGTGACGCCGACGATCAGCGCGACTGATGCGTGAGGAATCTGATCTAGCTCCATAATCCAACGGAGATCCAAGAGTGGTGACTCAAAGGATGAAGGATATCTTTGCATGTGGCTGGTTTCGTGGTTCACATGCAAAAGATTCTGATCAATATGGTCGGTCAAATTTAAAACGTAAAGATTCAAATATGGAAGTATAAAAAATGTTCAAAATGATTTTTTTTATATTTGTTTTTATTGTAAAAATATAAATTAAATTAAATTTAACTAAAATTAATTAAGAATTTATATATTTTAAAATTATTTAATTTTTATATAACAAAAGAAAATAAGTGAAATAATTTTTTTTTTAAAAAAAAACATTATTTCCTTTATTTATTTATTTTAAATTTTGTCCTATTTTCTTTTCCTCACGTTTTGACAACAAGATACAAGAACAAACATTTAAAACTACTAACAAATGAAATTGAAATACTAATAATAACACTTAAAAAATGTATCGTGCAAAGAAGTAGAAATGTAGCTAAACCCATAAATGTAGCAGCTACCCAAAAACCCTTAGCCCAAAGGGTCATATCTAACCTACTCATTTTGTCAATGCATTTTGAAGCCACCTAAAAATTGGGTCCACCTAAAACACTAACCAAATGTAGCTAAACCCTTAAATGTAGCTCCCCAAAACCCTTAGCCCAAAGGGTCTATGGACCCCGCATTTCGGCTCATGCGCTTCCACTCGGTGGCAAGCTCAAGCCGGCCATGCCGGTGACGCCGACGATCAACGTGATTGATGTGTGAGGAATCTGATCTAGCTCCATAATCCAACGGAGATCCAAGAGTGGTGACTCAAAGGATGAAGGATATCTTTGGGATGTGGCTGGTTTTTGTGGTTCACATGCAAAAGATTCTGATCAATATGTTCGGTCAAATATAAACAGTAAAGATTCAAATATGGAAGTATAAAAAATGTTCGAAATGATTTTTTTATATTTATTTTTATTGTAAAAAATATAAATGAAATTAAATATAACTAAAATTAATTAAGAATTTATATATTTTAAAATTATTTAATTTTTATATAACAAAAGAAAATATGTGAAATAATTTTTTTTAAAAAAACATTTTTTCTTTTATTTTTTTTAAAATTTTGTTCTATTTTCTTTTCCACACGTTTTGACAAAAAGATACAAGAACAAACATTTAAAACTACTAACAAATGAAATTGGAATACTAATAATAACACTTAAAAAATGTATGGTGCAAAAAAATAGAAATGGTGACTCAAAGGATGAAGGATATCTTTGGCATGCGGCTGGTTTTTGTGGTTCACATGTAAACATTGAGTAAAAACATTTGGAAAATGCTATGGCAAAAGATTCTGATCAATATGTTCGGTCAAATTTAAACCGTAAAGATTCAAATATGGAGGTATAAAAAATGTTCGAAATGATTTTTTTATATTTGTTTTTATTGTAAAAATATAAATGAAATTAAATATAACTAAAATTAATTAAGAATTTATATATTTTAAAATTATTTAATTTTTATATAACAAAAGAAAATAAGTGAAATAATTAAAAAAAAAAAAACATTTTGTAGACCCCTTTTTGGGTGTGCTTTTTGCAGCCCATTCTTTGTAGGTGGAGGGTTCCCGGCGAGCCACTTGTCGCCTCCTTGGTGGTTGGTAGGGAATCACGTTGGTGGTTTGAAGGAGACAATCAGAAGGTGACACTTAGAGAAAAATGTTCTGGATGAGCCATTTTTGTTAGAGGGGAGCGTACTAGCTACCAGGGAAAAAAATGGTGTTTTTGTTGCTGGTTGGAGATTTTTTTCAGATAGAGGGAGGTGCGTTTTGAGACATGTTGCTCTGGAGATATTTTGAGGGTGAGACTGAGGGGAAAGCAGGCTGAGAAGTTTTGGGAGCAGAGGAGTGTCCCTTTGGGCTTAGGGGAGCAAGCTGAAGGATAATAGAGGAGAGTGAGAGACGTTGTGGTTGTTGGAGGTTTTGTCACATTGGAGCTTACTATTCTGAAAGATCGGTGAGAAGAAGGAATACGCAGAGGAATCATTATGAAAGAAGGCGTCTCATGTATTATTCCTATAAACTATTGATTCTTTTCGTGTTAATGCCATTTTGTCGAGAGACTCTGTTTTGATGTTGAAGTATGTTCACACTCATGTTGTGTTTGATTACTAACCTGTCCTTATAGGATTTTTTTTTTTTTTTTTTTGAGTTTTCTTTTTTTCCTTCATGAGTTGTTGGCCATCACAATTTGATTGCTCTTTGCAAACCTTCTTGAAATTCATTTTGACCCACCTCTTATATGCGAGCTCATGGACTAATACACATGGTTCAAAATCTCGGTCAAGACCGGTACGACTCGGCCGAGTCGTATCCGCCTCGACCATGGCCGGTACCGGACCGATACCCGAGTTGGAGTAAAAATTGTGGAGAAGATCAGATGAGAGGATCAAAACCCACGAAAATGAAAAATACAGAGTTAGAACCCTGCATCTTGGAGTCGTTGGCGAGGTCGAAGAAGCACGTCTGCTTGTTCGGATCGCCCAAATTCTCGTCGGAGATGGAACTGAGCGACATGAGGAGCAGAGTCGCTGGACTTCGGCACCACTGTTATCATCGACGATCCTGATGGGTTTGCAGTCGGGACAGACTGTGTTATGGAACTTTTGCAAGGATTTGCCTCTGGTGATCATGTAGGTTGACATCCCACTTCTACAATCACCTGTTGAGGCACCACAATCCAGATGCCAAGCTTTTCACCAAAGGCATGCTGTCCTAACTCACTGTCAAACCGTTTTCCAAAAGCATTTCACGCATCTCAACCATTTGCCTATGAAATGGGTATCTTTGATACAGATAGGTGTTTGACCGGAGGGTTATGGGTATCTGCGACAAGGATTTAGGTTTTAAATAATTTGTATTTATTTTTTAATTAGATTATGAGTATTTGGTGGGATATGGATTTTAAATAATTTGATAAAAATTATAATGATAAAAAATAATTAATAAATATTAGACTAATATCAAATAAATATTTATATATAAATTAAAATTAATGAATATATTTTATAAGAAAAATTATATTTATTTTTTTAAAGATGAATCATGGTTTCATTTTTTTAATAATTGAAAACATTTAAAAAAATAAATTCAAAACATTTAATTTAAATAATTTTTTATTAAAAAAAATTTACTTTTTATTATTTTCATCTTCAATAAGAAATATTTATCATCAAGTAATTAAATTAAAATATTTTAAAGATTTTTAATATTATTATAAATCATCGCAAAAATATGCTTTTATTATAATTTGAATAATTTTAATATAATAGAAGTTTATTTTATTAATTATTTTACTCTACTTATTTGTATTTTATTTTATTTTAATAATTTTCATAATTTTTTAAAATTATTTTGAGCTCTTAAATTAATTTTTTTTGCATATCACCTGATATCGATCCGAGATACCGAGATCGATGTGCCTCAGGACCTCTCGAGTCAATGACCGATACCGCGACTTTGAACCCTGCTGATACATGAAATGAAGCTAGTATGGTTTCATTTGATACCCATTATTCTGTGTTCTGTTTGCTGTTTCTTCTGTTCCTGTGCTTCGTTGTAATATATATCAGGTTTCCCATCTCTGCTGGAAGAGGGTGACACAGGAATACGTTTTTAGACTAAGGGTATGAAGGGCCACAACATGCCTATCATGGCTAGATGACTTTATGCCTATATCTGTTGAACATATGAATAAGGAAATCTGGATCGAGTTCTGGAAATAGTATGAAAACTTTCAGCATGCATTCTAGGTTCAGTCAACCTCTAGGATGACAGTTCGGTGATGGTGAATGGAAGCTTTGTGAAAGAGGCAACAAAGAAAGAGAGTGGCTACAGATAGAGACATGGAGGCATACATTCCTTTTGGCATTTCAAAGCCTCGAGATAGTTTATGGTCGCTTGAGTACTGCTCCACTGTATGTATTCATGTCAACTCCAAAAGAGGATATCATATTAAAACAGAGGGTATATGAGCTCCTCTCCTTTATGTTCTGGACTATAACCATCATTCCTCTATTGAAGTATGCCTCCATAGTATTGAGAGCTGATGACAGTGGAGAGGGTGGTCATTTTGATTTATACTCATTGCTTTGCCGGCATGCCAAAGTGGGTCTGCATCCAAATGATAGAAGTGCTAATGAAGTTATGAAAAGCATAAGTGCACTTGCTTCTAAGACCAAGGTGGAATAAGGAGGCAGAAGAGCCATTGAAATACATAAAAGCAGTCACTATTTGATGTTGTTTTTGGCTCTATTCGGGTCTTGCATGATGTACCTGATGAATTTGAGAGATTATTACAGCCATGAAGTGGATGACGCCTTCCTCTCTTTGCATGGCAATACGTGGCCTTCACAAAACCCATACCCGTCACCATGCCTCACCTCATCCATTTCCATTCTATCACCCCTCATAATTTCTTTTAATGTCCATTAATCTGCATTCCAATCACCATTGCCTCCCTATCACCCTACATAACCCATTTTCGGTTCACTTCATTCCCTTTCTAAGTGCATGAAATCCTATACATGGTCGTCTTCATCTTATTACCTTTCCATCATTCATGCCTTTCACACCTAGGATGTCATACCAGCTTTCCATTCCATGCTCATCATGTCCATTACATATTCATGCTCACCATATTCGAAATCACCCATATTCTCCATACCCATGTATATACCCATTTTCCATACCCATGCCTACTATTAATCCTTTCTAAACCCATTAAACCCATTTCATGCTCACCACCTCTCATTGTTTGTTCTATCAACGACATCCCATACCCCTCACGTACACCCATCAAACCCGTTATTCACTTCTCATTCACGTGGGTGGACCTCCATGCGCATGGCCACATCATACCCATATTTCATGCCCCCATGCATATATTCACACTCACCGAATCCCTCCAACCCATTTCATTTCATTACTACTCCACCTTTCATACCCCTCATATCCTTTCTCTCTACACCACACACTCTACAAACTCATTCTTACAAACATCCATCAAACCCTTTCTTCCCACCTTTGCATGGTTGTACATGGTCATATAAAAATCTTTGCAAACCTCTTCACCAAAAATCCATTCCATCAAACCTGAATCTCAAGCCAAGTCATACCCGTTTGAAACGTCATGACAAACTCATCCATCTACTCATTACACCCACTGCCAGTTGCTCGGATCACCACCATTTCTCTCAGTTTCCCTCAACATTCTTGTTTTCCTAACTATGCTGCTCAAGTCGTCCGCCTCGTTCTCTCATTCCTCTTCCACTTCGTGAAGGGAATTAAACCGAATTCCCAACTTGTGAGAAACAAAAAATAGAGAAACACACGCCAAAGAAAAACAATCACACGCACAAGACAATATTTACGTGGTTCGGCAATTTGTCTACGTCCACGGAGTTGCAGGGATATCACTATTATCAGGGAAAAATACAAAGTACAACCACAATGGCTACAATATTTTCTCTCTATATATATAACATGACAACCACACCACACTAAAAAACCCTAATTACAAAAGGTGGTTCCACAATGGGCTAAACAGGCCTCAGTAAATCTCCCATTAAAAAGCCATGCAATATTATTCGAGTCAGGTTATCAAACCGGATCAAACAAAACTAGGCTCCACAAAGCCCAACAAATCTCCCACTTGGAGACTAGTTCAATCACCAACATCCAACCGCTATCTTCCAAGAAACAATCTCTCATCCCTGCAACTCATCCTCATGTCCTCAAGCTAGAAGACCAATTGAAGTTGCGCACAGCTTCAACTTCTCAATAGTGACACCCTTAGTCAACATGTCTGCCGGGTTCTTAGATCCACAAATCTTCTCAAGTATTACCAGTTTATGTTCAACAAGATAACAGATAAAGTGGTATTTTGTTTATATATGCTTTGCCTTTGAATGAAAAGCCGAATTTTTGGTAAGAAAAATTGCACTCTGACTGTCACTGTGTAGAATGCCCATCTCCTGCTTCTTACCCAATTCATCTAAGAAACCATGTAGCCAAATCATCTCATTTCCAGTTCTAGTTGCTGCAACATACTCAACTTCTGTAATAGACAAAGTAACAATCTTCTGTAAATTTGAAGCCCATGATATAGTTGTACCACCTAGAGTAAAAACAAACCCAGTAATACTCTTTCTATTATCAATATCACCAGCAAAATCAACATCTACATAACCTTACAGTTTCAAACTTGCACCTGTGAAGCAAAGACATGTATCTAATGAACCCTTTAGATATCTTAGAATCCACTTGACTGCCTCCCAATGTTGCTTTCCAAGCCTACTCATGAATCTGCTCACAATTCCCACTGCATGTGCAATGTTTGGCCTTGTACACACCATAACATACATCAAGCTGCCAATAGCTAAGGCATAGGGCACCTTGCTCATATGGTCCATTTCTTCTTCTGTCTTCAGTGACTATTCTTTGCTTAGTTTGAAATGATTACCCAAGGGTATGCTCACTGGTTTAGCTTCATTCATGTTGAACTTGTTGAGAACTTTCTTCACATACTTTGACTGTGAAAGCTTCAATGTACCATTAGCCTTGTCCCTAATGATTCTCATACCAAGGATTTGCTTTGCAGCTCCCAAATCCTTCATTACAAACTGTTTGGACAATTGTTTCTTCGGATTATTAATATTCTCAATATCAGACCCTGCAATAAGCATATCATTCACATACAACAGTAATATGATGTAAGAATTGTCAAAAGACTTAACATAATAACAGTGATTAGTTTCACATCTCTTGAACCCAATTCTATGCATAAAACTGTCAAACTTCTTGTACCACCATCTAGGAGCTTGTTTAAGGTCCTACAAGCTTTTTCTCAGTTTGCAGACTAAATTCTCTTGTCCCTGAACAATGAACCCTTCTGGTTGAATCATGTAAAGGTCTTCCTCCAAGTCACCATGAAGGAATGTTGTCTTCACATCTAACTGCTCAAGATGTAAGTTTTCTGCAGCCACCATTCCCAGTACAAGTCTGATTGTTGACATCTTCACAACTGAAGAAAATATCTATGTGTAGTCAATGCCCTCATTCTGTTGGAACCCTTTAACAACTAATCTGGCCTTGTAACGTTTGCTATCATCATGCTCATTCTTTATTCTGTATACCCACTTGTTGTGTAAAGCCTTCTTTCTTATTGGCAATTCAGTCAGTTCCCATGTTTGATTCCTTAACAAGGAATCTATCTCATCCTTCATGGCTAACTCCCACTTGATTGAATTCTCATCTTGCAAGGCTTCATCATAACACTCTGGCTCACTACCATCAGTCAATAGAAGATAATTTAAAATAGGTGAATAACGCTGCGGAGGTCTAATGTTCTTAGAAGATCTGCGAACTTCAGCTACAAGTATACTCAGATCTACCTGTGAATTTACATTCTCCTTATCTTCTTCACCCCCCTTTTAGATAGTACTTTCAGTCAACTCATCTAAGTTGACAAACTCAAATTTCTTTTAATCTATCTTTGTAACATCTGACACTACGGTTGACCTGTCCTTGTACATAATCTGTTCATTAAATATCATATTTCTACTTCTGATGATTTTCCTATTTTGTTCATCCCAAAACCTATAACCAAATTTCTCATCACCATAGCCAATGAAAAAACATATTTTTGACTTTGCATCAAGTTTACTACGAGCATTAGAACCAATATGAACATAAAAAACACAACAAAAAAACTTTTAAATGTGAAAACTTCACCTCTTTATCACTACAAACCTCCTTAGAAAGTCTGAACTCCATGGGAATTGATGGTCCTCGGTTTATCAGGTAAGCTGTAGTGCTAATAGCATCAACCCAAAAAGTTTTTGGTAGTCCAGCATGCAACCTCATACTTCTAGCACGCTCATTGAGAGTTCTATTCATGCGCTCAGCCACACCATTCTGCTGTGGTGTCCTAAGAATGGTCTTCTCCATCCTAATTCCCTATGTAGCATAATACTCACTAAACCCTCCATTTATGTACTCTTCTCCATTATCTGACCTGAAACATTTTACTTTCAGACCTATTTCTGTCTCAACCATGACCTTCCACTTCTTAAAAGTTTCAAATACATCATATTTATTTTTCAGAAAATAAACTCATACTTTTCTACTTGAGTCATCAATAAAAGTGATGTAGTACCTTGAACCACCAAGGGATGCAATCAGAGAAGGCCCCCACAAATCAATGTGTACTAGTTCCAATTTTTCAGCCTTCGGTGTCCTGCCAGTTTTCAAGAAGCTCATATTTTTTTGCTTTCCTAAGATGCAACTTTCACACATGTCAAAATCAATGGACTTCAATTATGGTAGTTTTCCTTTTGACAACAGCATCTTTATCCCTTTCTCATTCATGTGACCAAGTCTAGGATGCCATAGGCTTGTATCAGTACTTGCATCAGCAACTGCAATTGTGTCTCTTGGACATGAGGTTATATAAAAAGTACCAGTCTTCTTTCCACGAGCCACTACCCTAGCTCCCTTTGTAACCTTCTAAGTAACACGAACAAATAGTATTGCATGTCCTTCATCATCAAGTTGTCCAACAGAAATCAGATTCCTCATCAGGTCAGGAATATGTCGAACCTTCTCCAGTAACCAAACAGACCCATTGGGCAACGATATCCGGACATCTCCCAGACCCACAACATCCAAGGCTGAACCATCAGCCAAATACACCTTACCAAAATCATCTGCAACATAATTCTGTATGATTTCTCGGTGTGAAGTGGTATGAAACGAAACTCCTGAATCCAAAACCCAATCATCAAGTGGACTGTCTACTGCAAGAAGTAATGCATCTTGTACCTCTTCTGTTACAACATTAGCATAATCATCTTCATTCTTCTTCTTAGGGCTTTTGCATTGCCTTTTAAAGTAACCTGTTTTCCCATAGTTCCAGTATTGTACTTGTTGGCCTGATCTAGATTTGCTTCTATTCTTATTAGAATTTCTGGATTTTGATCTACCCTGGTTTGAATTTCTATCATTACTTCTGCCTCTTGTCTCAAGGTTTAGGGCAGAACCAAATCCTGAGGTTTCGTCTGCATCTCTTCGGCGAATCTTCTCAACTAGAATTAAATCTCGTATATCATTGTACTTGAGCTTTTCCTTTCCCGTAGAATTGCTTACTGCCATTCTCATTGCCTCCCAACTGTTTGGCAAAGAAGTCAAGACGATCAAAGCACGAATCTCATCATCAAAATCAATTTCTACAAACGATAATTGATTTGTGATTGTATTAAATTCATTCAGATGTTGTGCTACTGATGCATTCTCTACCATCTTCAAATTAAACAATTTTTTCATCAGATGCACCTTATTGTTTGCGGACGACTTTTCATACGTACTGGACAAAGCCTTCATCAGATCTACTGTGGTATTCTCTTTTACAACATTGTGTGCAACAGACCTAGATAGAGTTAACCTAATAACTCCTAGAATTTGTCTGTCAAGAAGCGCCCATTCCTCAGCCTTCATACTCTCAAGTTTTGTCCCCAAAAGAGGCAGATGCAATTACCTCCCATAGAGATAATATTCAATCTGCATCCTCCAATACGCAAAGTATGTGCCATCAAACTTTTCTATTCCAGACGTCTTTCCTGCTTCCTCTGCCATTGCTCCCACTCAAACCTAATCCTAGGCTCTGATACTAGTTGAAGGGAATTAAACCGAATTCCCAACCTGTGAGAAACAAAAAATAGAGAAAACACATGCCAAAGAAAAACAATCACACGCACAAGACAATATTTACGTGGTTCGGCAATTTGCCTACGTCCACGGAGTTGCAGGGATATCATTATTATCAGGGAAGAATACAAAGTACAACCACAACGACTACAATATTTTACCTCTATATACATAACATGGCAACCACACCACACTAAAAAACCCTAATTACAAAAGGTGGTTCCACAATGGGCTAAACGGGCCCAACATGCCTCAGTAAGTCTCCCATTAAAAAGCCATGCAATATTATTCGAGTCGGGTTGCCAAACCGGATCAAACAAAACTAGGCTCCACAAAGCCCAACACTTCGTTCATTGATGTTCGCACGAATGCGTATTCGTCATCCGTTTTACAAGCTCCAAGGAGGAAATAAGAATGTTTCAGCATTGAATTTGTGATTAAGGTTTGCAAGGAGTTTGGTAATGTATCAACTTTAGGCGTTTGGTTTGAACCATTCGAAGAAGTGAAGATGGACTGTCTCCTCGTCTCAATTTGTCCTCCAGTTTCTTTCGCCCATCTGAAGTTCTCTAGTCCATATGAAACAACCATCAATGAATAGATCAGCGGTGGAATGCAATGTCTCTTATGCCTACCCTACTCGGTATGCCTATTATGGTGGAGATAATATTGCTTTCGAGGGTTTTACTAAATTTTGCAAGGAATCTAGTACAGAAGAAAGAGAGCAATGCTGAGAAATTGATGAAATACTAGAATATACATGCAGGAAAAGTGAAGTTACGTGTCATAATGAGGCTACTGTCAAGACTTGATAATGATGAAAAAGGGGATGCATTGCATGCAGTTTTACATGTAAAATACCTGTTAGTGTGCTGGAAGACTATAATGAGCAAATCAGAGACCTGTTTGCCACTTTACCCACCTCAAAGAAGTTAGAGATAAAACCAACAATTGAAGGGATCCAACGTGTACCATGGATTGTGGAAGCCAAAGTTGAGAATATTTGGGAGTTTTGGGATGTTCTGTAGATTGGAAGCAATGAAAGGGCTTTAAGATTGAACAACTTGCTTCAACTCAACGGAATAACTGTTTTGAATAAAAATTCTGGCTAATTTGGCAACATAACATAACTTGCAATCCCAACTGCCACTTTGGAGCATTGGGATATTACTACATGTGGTGGAGGGTCATCGATCTCATGCATGCAACGAAAAAGGATATGAAAACTGCGGTTACAGACTTGAAGATGTATCTGGAGCCAAAGATGAAAATATCGGTAATCACGGATATATCGATACTTCAATTTTATGGATATATCGGCGGATATTTTGGAAAAAAATATTGGTAAGCTTAAAATTGTTAAAAACTCATAAAAATGTAAGGAAAACCTCATAATAATATAATTAGAAGTATAATAGACATTTTAAAGTTATTTTATTGAAAATTTTGATATATGTATAACATGATTTATCATATTTGATAATAATATCATATGTATCGATAAAAATATGAATTTTATAAGTGTACATTTATTATTAAATTACACCTAATATTATGATATTTGATTATAATATGTCTAATTTTAAAATATATATTAATATTAAAATATGATCCATTTAATTCAATTGTATTAAACAATATAAAATAAATTATGATATATATATATATATATATATATTATTTTTAATATTTAATTAATTATTAATGATATTAAAAACATTATGAAGAAAATTATATAATTTTTATATTTTTGGTAATTAATTAAAATATTTTGCATTTAATTATAATTAATTTGCTCTTTAAAATATTTTTTTAATATTTTCTTTATATAATGAGTTTAAGTATATATATAAATTTATTGCACATTATATATCAAAGGGTAAGTTAGCCTAGATGGTAAGTGGGTGAACCCCAAACCTTTTGGTTTGGGGTTCAAATCCCCTCTGACCCAAATGGGGGGCGCACTATAGTGCATTGACCGCGGCGAGAAATCACCGATTTCTCGAGATTTATCCCGAAATATTGTCGGACCAATATTTCTCCATGAAATATCGTGTCGATACCCTTCAACCGAAATATCGCGACATTTTCTTTCTTGTCTGGAGCATGTCTCAAGCACTCTCTCTATAGCAAAAAGACGACTGATGCAATTTGAGAATTTGGATGGAAAACCAAGTGATTAGAAGGAGATTTTGGAGTTCATTAATAACGAGGTTACTGAAGCTCATGGTGATATTTCTCAAATTGGCTTTAACTTGGATTCGCTACAAATGATGGTTTATGGGTTGGATGGGAAGATAGGATCATTGGTGACTAAACATAATTTTACGCTTAAGGAACGTGTCATCTGTTTGCACTGTGACTATTCCGAAGCAGGAATGCTGCAGAGACTTAACCTAAACAATCCTTGGATCTCGTCCCATGAAATACAATGAGAAACTTCTGTTGGCAGTGATATGGGATCTTTTGTTTGGCTAGTTTTTGTAAGGTTGAACTTGGCAATAGTAGATGTATTGCCTTGGAGAAGAAGGTTACGTCCCTTGAAATTCCATGTGAATATTCGAGTTAGGAGTGCTTGAGCATATATCCTTACCACAGTAAGCTAAAACTTAAGTGTCAGTGCGACTATAAACTCTACGCCTTCTCCTATGATGGTTCAGAATGTAGAGCCATTGGTGACCTTTGTTATTTGGTGACTCACCCAAAATATGATCATAAAAGTCGACATGTACAATGGCAGCACTATCAACCATTGTTATGTTGAATCAAATCCTCATGAGATTGAAAGTGTTACTTGGATGTTAACGGATTTTAGTCGCTTAGTCAATACTTTTGTTTGCATTTTGAGACCTTCCGGCTTGGAATGGTGCTAGTCTACATGACATTCTTGGGGTTCATAGGTAATAACAGCGAGGTAAAGAATTACAGTCTCTGTCTCGAGGTTGCTGAATTTTACAAAAGTGAATCCCATTGAGAAGTTTGCAGCATGTCACTCCTTGGCTACCTCAATTTCATTGGCTATCTCATAGCCAGTCCCATCATTCCATCCTGGTCCCACACATGCACATATCCAGTTGCATAGCCACTTTTGGCCACGTGGTTTCCTTATAATTTTTCTTTTCTATTTTAAGAAATAATTTCCATAACCTCATTTCTCAAATAATTTTCCAGATTTTGTTTTATTTAAAAATAATTTCAAACCCTCCCATTTTTCATCCTTAGCATTTTTTTTTCTTAGGTTCCAAAAACCCATTTTTGTTAATGTTGATGCCATTTTTCTTTTTGGCACGTAAGTTCATAACTCCCATGTTCTTTTAAATGTTTTAAAATAAACATAGATTCAATTTCATAATTCCAAGCAATGGAATTTATGGAATTGATTCCATGCTAAAATAAATGGGGGCTATGGTAGGGGCCTAACATCAAATAAATTTTCTTTAAAATAAAAATGGCTTTGAATAAAATATCATGCATGCTATTGGTGGTCCTTCATTTTGTTTGGTGATATGAGTGACATATTTTGTATTCATTAATTGTGCACTAACCTCATTTCTTGATAGCGCATAGTGGCTTGTTGCCCAGATATGCATCCATTCCCATTCTGGTCATTCTCTATGCATGTTTTGATTCTTACATGTACATGATAGTTCCGGGTATTCATTGATTTTCTTATCGATTGTCACGTCACCTTCATTTTATTAGTAGAGACCCAACTTTAGGGACTTAGAGGGGTGTTACGGTCTTTACCGTACCTTCCCGATAAGTAACCTGACCCTCGAGCCTGATCCAGTTTTTCACAAACCACATTTTCCAAAATAAGAAGTCACACTTAGGGTTTTCTTTCTTATTTTGTTTACCCTTTTAAAAAAAATAATAAAACAAAAATAAGTGGCGACTCTAAGTCATTTTCTAATAAATAAAATCATTTTCAAATAAAAATCGAGATCGCCATTAAGTGGAAGTGCATGAGCCAAAACATGGGGTCCACATATTTTTTTCCTTTATTTTTTTTAATTTTGTTCTATTTTCTTTTCCTTACGTTTTGACAAAAAGATACAAGAACAAACATTTAAAACTACTAACAAATGAATTTGGAATACTAATAATAACACTTAAAAAATGTATCATGCAAAAAAGTAGAAATATAACTAAACCCATAAATGTAACTACCCAAAAACCCTTAGCCCAAAGGGTCATATCTAACCTACTCATTTTGTCAATGCATTTTGAAGCCACCTAAAAATTGGGTCCACCTAAAACACTTAACCAAATGTAGCTAAACCCATAAATGTAGCTACCCAAAACCCTTAGCCCAAAGGGTCATTTCTAACCTACTCATTTTGTCAATGCATTTTGAAGCCACCTAAAAGTTGGGTCCACCTAAAACACTAACCAAACGAGGTTACCTAAAAGTGAATAGCTTATTTTGGTTAAAAAGAATTCCTTTCCCTCTCTTTTTCTTTTCCATTTTTATAGAGAAAGTGTTTGGCACGTGTGTCAATCTTATTGAATGTGGAAATATTTTTGGAACTCATGAATACGGAAGTTTGTTTTTTAAAAGAAAGTTTGTTTTCATGCGAACACAGAAGATCGTTTTCTTGTGTGATTTGTGTTTGCATCGAATTCAATTCTTGTTTAGTGGTGAAATTTGTTCACTTGTGGAAGTTCGTCCACTTCATAGCTCCCATGTTACCCACCTTAATCCATAGCAAACAAGGTTGCGCGTGGTTATATCATCTTTTGCCTTTTGATCACATGTATATATAAATTGCCATGACCCAAATTTTGAACGATCTAGAATTTGGCCTATGATCCCATGTCAAATGTTTGATCCTAAGGGTTGGGCAAGTAACCAAAATGCTCTGATTTTTTTTTTTCTAAACATAAATCACATTAGAGCTCTTTTCAACTAACATTCCAATTTATTATAGATAACTACTCAAGAGCAACAAGAACATTCAATAACAGTAAGATCTCCAACTCAAGTCTAAAATGAAAGTCCACAATATGAGCAAATTCAATCCAAAACAAGTCCATATACAATTACATAGTTTAATAATATACTAGAACATGTTTTCAAATAACCTAACACAACTGAAGGTAACAAAATCCTCTAAGTTATTCCCTATCCATTTGTTTATCATTAGGAGCTACATCTGCATCTAAAAAGATTTAAAAAGCAAGTGGTGAGCATTCTACATTATTCAGTATGGTGCTTTACACTCAAGGGGTTAATTGAGATTACTAAGGTTCAAGTGAACACAAAATAAGCATTCCATCATAATTGATCAACTCAAACATTTTAATTTATATAATTATAACAATTCAACAATTTTCAACAATTAAGTAAAATGCAAGTGAATATGTAACACACAATCATACAAAGTATTGTTCTCGGGCTTTTACCGAAAGATACACGTTCGTACCAAAATACACTCTCATTCAAAGTCTTCCCGAGGTAGATTTTTGAGTCTTTCACCCTAGGGATCTCACTCTCTTCTTAATTCGTCTCACATGAGCCTTTACTTTTCATTACTATTTTATTTTATTTTTATTTTTTCCATTTCATGCACTTTTGACTGTTTTTTATTTTCCTTCACACAACCATAATGTAAATGAAATGTAATAAGGTTAATTATCCTCATTCATAAGTATCACAAAAATTTGTACCAAAATTCCTACTAAAATTTCATAATTTTTCAACAATCCCAACAATTCCAATAATCAAATATAATTATTTATCCACAATAAAATTACCAAAAAAACAACCAAATAAATTTTCAATATTTCAAATATCAATTGAATATAATCAATACCAAAATTCCATAATTTTTTCACAACCTCAATAATTTCAACAATCAAATATAATTATTTATCCACAATAAAATTACCAAAAACAACCAAATTAATTTTCAATAATTCAAATATCAATTAAACATAATCTATATCAAAATTCCATAATTTTTCCACAACCCTAATAATTCCAATAATCAAATATAATTATTTCTCCACAATAAAACTACCAAAAACAACCAAATAAATTTTCAATATTTCAAATATCAATTGAACATAATCAATACCGAAATTCCATAATTTTTTTACAACCTTAATAATTCCAATAATGAAATATAATTATTTCTCCACAATAAAATTACAAAAAACAAAAAAAAATAAATTTTCAATAATTCAAATATCAATTGAACATAATCAATACAAAAATTCCATAATTTTTCCAAATACAACCAAATAAATTTTAAATAATTCAAATATCGATTAAACATAACTCATGCCAAAATTCTAAAATTTTTCAACAATTCTAACAATTTTAATAATCAAATATAATTACTTCTCCAAAATAAAATTACCTAATTATCACAAAAATTTCAAGAAAAAAAAATCCTAAATCATCCCATAAAAATTTATAACTTTTTTTAAAGAATAAAAAATATCAAATAAAAGTTTTGGGTTAATTCACCGTTCAATCCAATTGTTCAAAACGAAATCTACCATTGTACGAATGTTCCTCGCGGCGAATGTAGTATTCCCTGAAATTTCATGCGAAAAGTACGGATGTTTGCCCGGCCATTCAGCGGCACTGTCACTTTCCCTGTCGCCGCCGAGACCCCTCCTTTCTACTACTTCCTTTTTTTCTTTTTCTTTTTTCAGTCTGTTTTTGCGGGTATTATCTTCATCACTCTCAATCTCTCCACCCAGGTTCCAACACTCTGCAGTGTATCCACATGGCCAAACCACCCAAAATTGCGACTCTTGTTCATGCTACACACATGCTGAAATTCCATATGCAAAACCGTATTCAGAGCTGCAAAACAAGTGATCTCCTCCAATTTCGTCTCGTAAAGCCCATACTTTTTCACTATACTCTCCCAAACTTTTCCTTTTCCACTCATCATCCCCACAAAATCAAACTCTTGGGACTCATCAAATTCCACAAACTCAACATCAAACACCTCGCACACTACCTTCCACATGCTCTTCCAAGTAAAAACGTCGCCGTTCACGCAATTGAACGCTTGGTTCTTTGCCTTCTCCGAAACCCCTGCCCATATCTGCTGCTCCGCCAGTAAACGCGCGTCCGATATGTCGCAGAAATGCTCCCACGTGTATCGGGTGCCGGGATACCGAAACGGCAAGCTTTCGTGTTTACATATGGCAGCATAGGCTGCCAGTGTGAGCAGCGCGTTGTACGCGCTCCTTGAAGACGCGCCGAGGATGATGGAAGACCGGTGAATCGAGTAGGAGAGGGACGGCGAGTAGGAAGCTATGAGGTCTTCGAGCGCGTAGTAGAAGTTCGGGTATGGGAGGCGGGCCGAGTCCTCACGAAACGGAGTTTCTGGACATGGCAGTTGGCCCTAACAGAATAAGAGATTGGAAAATTCAGATATCTTATTGAAGGGATCGATGCAATATATACAGCTAAAATCATAACAGAGTTGCCTAGTCTTAAGCCTATATACATGGAAATATTAAGCTGGAAAAGAGAATATACAAAAGAGATAAAGTTTGTTATAACAGCTGTAGAGAACAAGTCAATTGAGGA